>NC_056512.1:17292054-17300064 GCF_014905685.2 Nematolebias whitei
ACACACACACACACACACACACACACACACACACACACACACACACAATTCTTCATTGATTTAAAGGAATATTCTATTTGAGTACTTTTCATATATAAAAATGTACTGTAATATGCTTTATTTAATATCAACATACACAAAGAAAAGATTAAATAGTAGTAAACAAAAAGATTCACTTACTTTGATGTGATGCAACAAGTCCTCCGCTGTTCCATGTCCCAGGAATTGAGAGCCCAGATACCTGGATTGAACGCAGTCTTCATTCCAAAAACGAATGTGCACATCGAGCTGTTTCTTTTTAGTTGACTGGTTCAGAGACTGGTCAAACATCAACACAAATGGGCCAGCTTTGTTAATACTGTCAACGAGCTCCTGCTTAAAAAAATGTGCAAGCCCGAATCGCAAGATGTAACCCGTTTTGTCCTTGCCACAAGTGAATGTTCTGGCTATATCCGAATCTGGAAACATTGATTTAAAAATGTCCGATATGCCTTCGTTGGAATTTAGAGAATGGTGATTCACCGCAGTGTGGAGACACCAGATCACCTCTGCACGCAGTGTTGGTGTGCTGCCCATGGTCACCATGATGTCGGCAGACGAAGAGGCAGAAGACAGTGTCAAGGGAGCTTTGGTTGGTTCAGGCACACGGTTAGCTGGAAGCGCTGTCGCTGGTGGAGCACAGAAACTGCTGATAGACATCTGCGTTTTGCGGCTAGCTGCACTTTTGTGGCTAGCTGCACTTTTGTGGCTAGCTCCAGTCATATGGGACTTCAAGGCGTTTATGCCCATCGAGGCTACGCTCATCTTTTTTTTTTACAAAATGTACAATAAGCCTCGCGGTTATTCTCGGCGACAGGCCTCAGCCATTCTTGAAAATCAGGCATCTCCAACCAGGAGTCCGAAAACTTGCATTTACCCATTGTTCTCACGGTCTCGCGGCAACTTACTCGAACACACAGACTCAAAGAAGCCGCGCATGCGCACAAGATAGGCCTAGCCGTTAAGGCTGTTGTAACCTGACACTCTAAATTTGTGCGAAGCAGTTTCCGAATCCTCCGCGGTGAGGAAAACAAATATTAGTCATACATACTTTTTGCTGTCAAATTATTTAAAGCTAGAATAACAGCAAAAAAAATAATACCTCATCAAATCGCTTTCAAGACTTTTTAATACTTTTCAAGACCCTTAATTTTCCCAAATTTGATTTATCAACTTTTAATAACTTTCAAGACCCCGCGGACACTCTGAAGAATGTTACGCAAGGGGAAAAACCCTAAAATACAGCTCTGAGCCAATCAGCATAAGACAGCACAGAATGACTGTGCGTTATTGAACAAAAATACACCCAGATTTTCATATGCATAAGAATGACTGGCAAAATCTCATAAGAAGCCAGTGAAGTCGGACCAAGGTCCCGCCTAAAAGGGTGGGATAAGCCTGATGGGGTGACCGGCCGTGGGATGTCAGTCAAAATTTGAAGCTTTATAAACAGAGGGTTTCAGAGAAGGCTCTGCTGTTTGGGGACCCACTTCATAACGCAAAGGACCTCAGGACAAGATCCGAAGAACCTTTAGACGAATTGTGGATTAATAGGGCAATTTTGAACGTTTTTTGCTGGAGAAGAACTGGCGTGGAATCCGATAGAATAAGTTTCTTTTTTGGAACTATTTCTTCAAAACTCAACAGCCCGGATTAAACCTGAAACACTTTTTCTTCAAATTTTACCAGAACAAGGACCAGGGAGTGGCCCAAATCCGACCCAATGGGATTGGGAAATCTGCTCCTTACCGGATTCAGAAAACATGGTAAGGGGACGCTCCTCAAAATTGATCCTTACTAAAACCTTATCCCAAATTTTAGCAGTGGTGTATGAATTGACAAGCAGAAAAATTAATTATAATAAAAACCTGGTTGCTCAGAGTTGTAGAAGGGTCTTCTTTGTGGTGAGGAATAATCTGTTGGGGCAGGTAGAGAGAGTAGGTAAACTGTGTGGGTATTTGTGTTCCTGAGGGAGACCGGGCGTGGCCGGCTGGACTGAGGGAAGTCCGACGCCGGGCAGAGAGGAGTCCAAGCGCCTGTTTCAAACCCATTCACAGGGACTGAGACCAACCTCACCCAGGGAAGGTCAACAACTAAAAAAAGGAACTAAGGAGTGAGAATCATTCATCATATAATCTCTGTGTAATCCAGTGTAATCATTATTGTGCTGTACCGCTGCGGGTAATACCTGAGCCATAGGATTAGTTTTAAGACCCGTTGGAGGAGAGGCTGCGGTGAGGGCGTGGCACGTGCCCTGTGCCTACCTCACTCGGGGAAGTACAACAGTCTGATACAGCCCTGGTGAGGACAGACCACACACACACCCTGTGGATCCACATCATAATCTGTCTGTTGTCAAACAGCGCAGAAACTCTTTACAAACTTTACAAAAATCACAAAAATAGCAGCCGGTGAGCAGCGGCAGCCAGACGCGCCAGCGTTCACTCAACCAGAACCCAACCTCCGCTCAGATCAGCATGGACTTTGGAACCATCACTTTGCTTAAAAAACAAGACCTCTGTCTTGTTCTCATTGAAATGTAAAAATTTCTGTGACATCCATGCTCTGACTTCTGCCATACATTCCAGGAGTTGGTTCACGGAGTGCCGTTTGTCTTGTTTGAATGGAACATAAATTTGGCTGTCATCAGCATAAAAATGAAAAGAAATGCCATGTTTCCAGAGAATATATCCCAGATGGAGTAAATAAAGGAAAAACAGAGGGGGGCCAAGGATAGACCCTTGAGGTACTCTACATGTGAGAGGTGCTACAGAGGATTCCACAGAACCAATACGCACACAGAAGCTTCTCTGTAAGTAAGTAAATGGTTACTTGGGCACATTACAACTGAGATTTTGTTCTTTACAACCTAACTGAAACACCAACAAAAAAGGTTGAATCATGTCATCTGGACTGAAACACATTTGTCAGATGAGGTGAGAGGCATACGGTGGGCGACAGGTGCAAACGAGCTGCAAACAGCTAAACGCACAGCAAACGGTTACAGCACATTGCAAACATGAATGATGCAAACTCCAAAACAAACAAAAAAACAAATGCAACAGAAAAATTCTGCAAAAGGAAAAACATGCAATCACAGAAAATAGAAGAAACATTCTTCACTTCAGCCCGGATCATTACCTAAATCCTTTTCTTCAGATTCTGAACAGCTGTTGAACCTGAGGCGGCCTCATCCAAGAGCGGGTGAGGTAATCTGCTCCTTACTGCACCAGGAATTCTCAGGAGTTCCATCAGAGCGTGATGGTAAGGAGACGTCTCAAAGATTTTTTCCATTATTAACCTTTATTTCAGATCAGAGCGGTAGCCTGCAGAATTGCAAGCAGAGAGATTGATTATATATTGGATTCAATTGCTTGGGGTTGCCGAAGGTTGTTGGACGTAGTGAGGGATAATATATATTGGATCAGGTTGTGAGTTGGGGAAGATTGTGAAGGTTTTTAGAGTGTTTAAGAGCGTCAGAACGGCCCTAGGGGCTCCTAGGGCATTGTCGGTTTCCCCAGTCCTCCTCTAGATCCGAGAACTACTTTGTCAAGCAGACTGATCAACCTCTGGAGTCCAACTAAATCTCAAAGCCACTTATTAATCACCATGTATCATCTCTGTAATCAAATGTAATCATTGTGTTGGATTGTGCTTACCGCTGTTCCCCCTGCAAAATCATTGATTAAACAAAGCAAAACGTAAAATTCTGGATTCTTATTTCAACACCCCTTTGTTCATGGAAGTGGAAAACTTGGTTCAATGTTAACAACAAGAGCACCGGAGGTGTTTAAAGGTTTCGTAGTGTAGTGAACTCGGCCTCCGACCAAAACCTGCCTCTGAGGACCTTCATGGGACAGGAACTGTTATTTCATTGATTTGAATCCAGAAATACAAATTAGCTCATCCAGAGACTGTCTAATTGTATCCTGAAGTAATCAATTGAAAGAACACTCTTACATTATCATTACTATTTTACAATATCTTGATAAATCAAAAGTGCGTTTAGTTCATACCATTTCTAAACGTTGAAGTGAACCACTCATTTTAAATCAACTGTGAAACAGTATTAATGATTTTTTAATCCTCATTTAAATTAGAAATCAAGTTAAATGTCTATTTACAAAGTAATTATGCATTTTGATCTTCTGTCTGAAATGAGGAGTAGTGATGTCGGTCGAAAGTCAGAAAGAAGTTATTAGAATGAAGTGGATTGTTTTTAAACCTAGCAGATGGTAAATAAGAAGCTACTGGCACCTGCTTGCCCTCACTTCGTCATAACATTTCTCTTGTCTGTACTAAAAGTCCCTAAAACATTCCTGCTGTTTTCTTGACTTGTAATGACCCTCTGACATCACTAGAACCACCCCCTGTTGGTTGTTTCAACCAATCAGGAAGTCCTGAAGTGACCAGAAGTGCGAACTCTTTAAGAGTCCACTCTTCCTGGAACTTCTCAGTCAACTTGGTCTGTCAGTCAGTCGGTCAAGTCTCCTGAGCTCCTCAAGTGGGTTTCTGATGAAGTCTAGTCTTGAACTTAGTCTTCGGAGCCTGTGATAGATTCTTCCACATCTGAATGGAACCTCTGACGGACTCACAGCTTGCTGTGTATCCACCCGGGAGATGAGCGTGTTTGTTGAACGGAGTAAGAGGCGCGACTCCTGATAAGGCCAGCCGCTCTTACTGGAGACGCTGAAAGGTAGCGTTGAAATGGACCTCTGTACCGGAGTTGATGTATCTTCTGCAAAAGTAACAAGTGGTCACGCATCAAGTGTACTGGAGAGTTGGGCTGGTGTTGAAAGAAGTGTGCCATTCTGCGGTCCGAACAGACACCCCCTCCTTATCCATCTTTTCTCTCCATTTAAACTCCTTCATTTCCCATCTTTAAACTCTTCTATTTTGCCAGTAGTCTAGATGCCTTCTTCAATGTTCTGTTGTCTTATTAAGTAAAATGTGCCAAGTTTTATTAATCAGAACCAGATCAGCTAATCAAGTGTACAATGTTTTGATGTTAAATTTTGATTCTGTTCAATAAATGACCGCATTTATTCTGATGGGTCAAAGGAAATTAACGTCTCATGTCACTGATTAAACAATCCACGCACAGTTACCTCTGTCACATGGCAGTAATTTAAATCGAAAAAGAGAGAACCCGTTTATTTAAATATATTGTAGTGGAGGTGCAGCTAACCTAGACCTTAGCACGCTACAGTAGCTTTGATTATAAAACAACCTCCATGAATCTTATGCCTAGATTCTAAACAAAACCAGATCGGATAACAATTGTAACGCTTAATTAGGAGCTGAGCAACCGTTAACGTGCACTTCCTCGTCTGCCAAACGTCCCCACTCCTGCTGCTAGGTCGGGCGAGGCACGAGGTGAGATTCTGGGTGTGGTACACGGATAGGAGGTTGTTAACAATCTGGGTGAATCATCTCAACACAGCCTTAGACTAAACTGTCCTAAAAACAGCTGCGGGTAATACCTGAGCCTTAGGATTAGTTTTAGATCCCTTGGAGGAGAAGGCTGCAGTGAGGATGTGACACGTGTCCTGTGCCTACCTCACTCGGGTAAGCGAAACATGGTGGCAGTGGTGGGATCCGGTTTTTTAGAGTAAAGACCCCCAAAGAGAAGGCACGCATCAGAGGACTGATCAAGCGCCGAAAAGAACACAGACCCTAGAGTTGAGGGGGTGTGAGCGGCTAGACCAGGCCACCAGCCAAGTACCCCTTAGTAAACCACTAGGCAGTGGGTGGGGTAGAAGGGCTTACCAAGGGTTACTGACCATAATCCAAGTAGTAAGTTAAGTAAGTGGTTTATTCCCATCCAATGTACAAGGAATAAAGCCAGGCGGCTTTGAGGAACAGATGACTCGAGACGACAAAAACAGAAAGATGGCCACAAGCGTGGCAGCAACAGGACTGGAGAACCAGCCCAAATTAAACGATCTGACAGAAATAACACCCGAGCCAGGGAAAGGAATAATAGACGGAGTAAGGGTAGGGATCCTCCCATATGGAAAAGGTTTTGGAACCTGGCACCAACAGGTACAGCTCCAATTCAAAGACAGTAATCTGGAGACAGATGAAGAAGCTCTGCAGCGAAACCTGACTAGATGCATCGAAGATCAGGGTGTGTACTATTGCAGTAAAGCAATAAATGGATATCAAAAAGTAGTAGTGCGAGACCCAGCTAAAATAAAATCAAAAGCAGAAATCAAAAAGTGGCTACAATGGTGGGTACAGACGGTTGAGGCACCATGGGATATGCTTCTAACAGTGATAATCAGTCCTACGATTTAATATGATCCCCTAATAAAGATGGTAGCTAGGACATCAGGGTTGGGATGGTTTCTAGTTAACCCATATGCAAAGGCAGCCTCTAAGTATAAGGAGTATGCAGAGGAGTTGGCAAGATTGGCTACTTATAAGAAGGAGAGACAACCAAGTCTAGTGGAAGGAAAGGAACGAGGATCAATAACAAAATCTCCGGGAGAGACAGAGGACGACTCCGACAGGGAGAAGGAACAGGAAACAGTCGAAACACACAAGGGAAAAACAGCCTTACAAATTAAAACAAAACAGGAAGATCAGAGGGATGTCAAGCCGAAAGGGGGCGCATACATCCCAGCCTCCCATACAGTCCCCCCCTTTGGAAACTTCGCCCAAAACCCAAGCCAGTATATTCAATGAAAACTATGACACAGATCTAGACTCAGAAGGTGATAACCTAAAACCAGTAGCTAAAGTCGAAAGAAGTGACAATGAGTGGACTTCTGGGGATGAGGAAGGAGAAGGAGAAGGTGACGGGCACATGGAAGCCCTTGCCCAATGTTTGGTAGAGAAAATGAAAAAACATTGGATAGGTGGGAACGAGTTGAGCATGAGACCCCTGCAAGGAACAAAGACTCAAAAGAGGTTAGATCCGTGTGATAATCAAAAAGATGAGTATGGGGATCCCGGGGAGGGTCCCTCAGGAATGCCCAAGAAAACCTCCAGAAAAAGGGAATCTAAAGAGAAAAATAGGGAACCAAAACTTGAACTAAACCCCAACCAAAAAGAAGATAAAAGGGAGACCAAATCGTCGTTGCAAGAAAAACTTAAGCAGTCACCAAGAAATGTGCCCAAACACCCTCTGAGAAAGACCCTAAAACCATTACCCGAGGAAGCCAAAATCATAAAGTTCCAAAATGGGACCCAAGTGTATAGGCTGAAGGGAAATCCTTGGACAATAGAAGCCGATGGGTTGTTAGTGTTCACCGATCACAAATATAAAATCCATAATTCAACTTTCAGAAAAACTTTAAAGAAATTAGCTGGGAGCGAATACCAAGCAGAGATACATCTGTTAAAAGAAAGGGTGAAAGGCTCGAAGTCAAAAGTGAGCCTAACCAGCGGTGCCAATCTCCCACATTATGCCATAATACATGCCCCAATCAGAAGTTACAAGGAAGCGACCAGCACTGAAGAGTACATGAAGGAAATGTTAGAAGCCCTCGAGAAAGGAATGACCTGAGCCATAGTCCATGTGTAAGGATGGTACTTTTCTGTGGCCCGGTTTGTGTCTGTTTCCCTTGTGCTTCCTCATTAGTTTCCATTGTTGCCACCTGTGTCTCGTCCCAGCTGTTTGTCATCATGTCTCGTCTTCTCCCAGTATTTAAGCTGACCTATTCTGTCTTGTCCTTTGTCGGGTCGTCTTCGTTGGTACTCTCCCTTGTGTCTCCTGAGTCTTGTCCTGAGTCTTTCCCTGAGTCTTCCTGGTCCCTCGAGTTCCCCGTGTCTCTCTTGTCGCCTGAGTTCCCCGTGCCTAGTTCATGTAAGTTTTGCTGCCCCGTCAGCTTGTTTATTTTGTACTTTAATTTACCATTAAACATATTTTTTGTATATCTGCCGAGTTGAGTCCCTGTTCTGCACTCTGGGTTCGCTCCTAACCGCAAACTACGACAGTACGACCCGACCAGAACAGAACCCAGC
>NC_056512.1:17300164-17306275 GCF_014905685.2 Nematolebias whitei
TTTTTCTCTGGCTCCTCGTGTCCTCGTTTTTCTCTGGCTCCTCGTGTTTTCGTTTTTCTCTGGCTCCTCGTGTTTTGTTTTTCTCTGGCTCCTCGTGTCCCTTTTTCTCCTCGTGTCCTCGTTTTCTCTGGCTCCTCGTGTCCTCGTTCTCTCTGGTCCCTCATGTTTTGTTCTCTCTGATCCTCGGTCCCTCCACCCTTGCAGTGCCACCCTCCACCCGCCCTAGTCCTTTGGGAGGGTTTTTTTTTGGGGACGCCTGGAGGCGTCTTTGGGGGGGGGGTACTGTAAGGATGGTACTTTTCTGTGGCCCGGTTTGTGTCTGTTTCCCTCGTGCTTCCTCATTAGTTTCCATTGTTGCCACCTGTGTCTCGTCCCAGCTGTTTGTCATCATGTCTCGTCTTCCAGTATTTAAGCTGCCCTATTCTGTCTTGTCCTTTGTCGGATCGTCTTCGTTGGTACTCTCCCTTGGGTCTCCTGAGTCTTGTCCTGAGTCTTTCCCTGAGTCTTCCTGGTCCCTCGAGTTCCCCGTGTCTCTCTTGTCGCCTGAGTTCCCCGTGCCTAGTTCATGTAAGTTTTGCTGCCCCCTCAGCTTGTTTATTTTGTACTTTAATTTACCATTAAACATATTTTTTGTATATCTGCCGAGTTGAGTCCCTGTTCTGCACTCTGGGTTCGCTCCTAACCGCAAACTACGACACCATGATCTTAGACGAGTGGTGATGAGTATAGACGGGCTGCGGTCCCACCATCTACAGTGGGAGGTAGCTGGGCGTGTGGCCGTTAATTCAGCAACGTATTTAGCAAAGGAGATGCCTGTCGCAGCAGCGTTAAAGGAGTTAGTCATTGTGACCCCCACTCACTTAGATGAAGATCGAAAAGCAAGGGTCTTAGCTTCTATGACAAAACCGAAGAAGAAACTGACTGAGGAACCCCTAAAGCTAGGGAAAGAAGATGTAGAAAAACCATCAACATCGCAAGGTGTAAAGAAAAATGAGGGTCCTTTAAGGGAACCCCACCAAGAACCGAAAACACCTTTAACCTCACCCTCAGAGAAAGGCTTTGAAAACTCAGCCACAAGACGAAGGAGAAGTGGTGCAGAATCACAAATAGGACGGTTAGAATGTAGGACATTCGCAAAAATACAACCATTAAATGGAGAAAGTGAGGAGAGCGACGGAGAAAGCTCACGGGGGGAACCAGACACAGGTCTGAGCCAAGAAAGCTCCAACGATGAGGATAGTGCCAGTTTAGGATCAATAGCAGGCCAATCCGGTGTTCCAATCAAACCATTGAGAATAGGGCATAGGAAAGGGCAAAAGAAGGCAGTAGAAATACTAGATGTGCACAGAGCGTCAGAAAGGTTGGCCAGAGATCTAAGTTGGGGTCTGGTGCAGGCAAGTGATGGGCGCCGAACCTACATCCCCGAAGCTGGCCAAAATCATTACGACATTCCATCAGTGTGGGCAGACAGGTTGGAGGAGACAGTGGAATTGACTGTTAGAGCTACATTGGGAGAGTGGGCCAACATTTTAATGATGCCCTCATACCCTACCTTAGCCGCCCACCAACCCTTAACCAGTAAATTTAGAACGGCTTACTTGGGAATAGCACACGATGTGATGTTGAGGAGAATGAAAAAGACTGCCTACAGATACGCTCTGGAAACAGAAAAGAAATTGCGGGATGAAATATCAGCTGATGAAGAGGAGGAAACATGCCATATCGAAACAAATCCATCATACTATGAACCTCAATCAGCCCCAGAACCAAGGCAAGTGGAGCAAGGCCGAGCCCCCAGCTCAGACATTGACAGTTATCGTGAGTACAAAAAGCTGAAAAACTTAGTGAGAGAAAAAAGACCCGTAGAGACTACTGAGGAATACATCAAAGATATGTGGCCCATGGTCGTTAGCTCCACTGAGTGTGACGTAGCAAAAAAGCTGTGGCTGGATAACGTCACAACAAACCCAATAGGTAAAGGGAATCGGCTCAAAGCCACTATGAAAAATTGGTCCTGGAGGACATGAACGATGAGGACTCTCAGATTCAATGAACAAAAGTACGCATGGATCAAGGGCAACACCTTACACCAGTCTGTCATCAACTCAAACAAACAATCCCCCCTAAAAGATATGTTAAAGCCTTGAGAATTGTAACACAAGGGAGAAGGAGAGAGATCACATTTGCTAAAATGTCCCTACATGAGACCACTGTCCCCCAAATAGATCAGGCAGTGAAGTCTTACGATTTAGAACAGCAGTTCTGGGAAGAGCGAAAGAAAAAGGAGATGAAACAAAGCCCAAAACAACCGAAGGCAGCAGATAAGGCCCCTCAGCAGCCACAATACAGAGAGCGACCCCCTAGGCCACCAGACTCACAATACAAAAACCAACAACCAAAGAAATTTCAAGTCCCAGCTGCAAATCCAGCATCACAGAAGTGGGGCAAGTACATACCCCCAGAAGAATATGCAAAGCTCACCCCGGAAGAAAAGAAGGCCCTCCATGAATCCCGGGTGAAAGGGAGTGGAGGGCCAGCTAAATAATGGCAGAGAAGTTGCGGGTCACCCTGGAAGATGCATATTGGGATGGGGATGAAATCTACACTAAACTAAGTGGAGAGCCTTACCTGATAGACTCTGGGGCAGAGGTGTCTATGACCTGCAGAAACCTAAAAACTATAGGACACCTCACGGTTCAATTGGCTAACGAAACCATAGAAAAGATGCCTTTTGGATCATGACAAGGAATTGTATGGATAAAAGGACCCTACAACCTCATAACAATAACAGACTTAAAAGAATTAAGAAAGCCAAGAAAAGACCAAAGAGCCCTGAATAGACGACTGGATATGCTCAAATCCAGGTTAGTAAAAATAGGGCCAACTCATGAAAAAAAATGGAATTGGAGAATGGTATAAACCTGTAAATATCCCTGAAGTAATAGAACAAAAATTAGATGAGAACGACTTCTCCCCGGCGGGGAAAGAGAAGTTAAAATGGATTATCGAGTCGGCCTCAGCAGCTAAATTTAAAAACGACTGCGGAGATCTTGGCCAAAAGTTTGTACATATAATCGAAGGAGGAATGCATCCACCCGTGCGACAATATCCCCTAAACCCAGGGGCAGTTGAAGAGATGAACAAGATTGTAAGGGAATTAAGTACTTTAGGGATTATTAGAGAAGAAGCTAATCCTATTACTAACAGCCCCATCCAAGCAGTAAAGAAACCTGAGTCTGCAGGAGGAGGATGGCGACCAGTAATTAATTTTAAGGCACTTAACAGTAGAACAATGGCCAACCAAGCAAGTCTAATCAATCTACAAGGAACTTTAAAAACTCTGCAAGTGAAAAAGTACAAATCCTACATTGACCTGGCAAACGGATTCTTCTCACTCAGACTGGCTAAACAATCACAAGGGAAAGCAACTTTTACCCATCAAGGGAGAAGCTACGTATGGCAGCGACTACCACAGGGATACAAAAACTCTCCAAATGTGTTCCAGTCAGCCGTAATGGATGTGCTTAAAGACTTAGGTGCCACAGTTTACATTGATGATGTGTTTATTGCAGATGAAACAGAAGAACATCAGAAAGACTAGCAAAGGTGGTGCAGCGAGTCACAGAAGCAGGGTTGAATCTGAATCTGAAGAAATGTCAGTTTGGGCAGTTTCGAGTAAACTATCTAGGGTCTCAAGTAACTGCCGATCTGGGACTCTCAGAGGGCTACAGAGAGAAACTCGAACAGATTCAACCCCCCGAATCCAAAAACAATATGCAAAAGATCTTAGGACTGTGTAACTATGTGAGAGATCATGTCCCTAATTATCAAAAATATGCCAAACCCTTGTATGCTTGCCTGAACAAAAGAGAAAGAGAAAATGAACAGAAAAACAAAAAAGCTTGGATTTGGACTGCTGAAAACCAAAATGACCTAGAAGAACTCAGGACAAAAATACAGGAAGCAGTATGATTAGAACCAAGAAGCCTGATGACAAAACTCATAGCTGAAGTAAGCTGTGAGGGTGATGATGCCATGATAATGGTCAAAAATGAAAATGGAGGTTTAGTTACTCTCTGGTGTAGATGAACAGATGCTGATATATTCATCAATTAAAACGGGTTCACTCATCTTTCTGGACTGGATAAAACGTGCATTGAATTTAATGAAATGTAACGTGAGACGTCATTTTTCTTTGACCCATCAAAATGAATGCGGTCATTTATTTTACAGAATCAAAGTTTAACATCAAACATTTACATTAATTTGGCAGAATATGAAAACAACAACATAATTAATCAGCTTTTACAACCAGGAAACCATACAGCCATGGTTTTCCGTTGCTTCACCACAGACATTAATGAAAACATCTGGATTAATTTTCTAGCAGAAAGGAGAGTTTAAAGATGGAAAATTGAGATTTATCTTACAGAGAGATGTGTGAGGGAATTTATCTGTTTTAACCAGAACGTGCACGCTCCTTCGGAACTCAGCTTGTCCCAAACAGTACACTTTCGGTGAAGGTCGACTTTTACCTTTTCTGAAGATAGATCAGTTCCGGCGTGGAGTCTTACTTCCAACCACTGTTCAGCGTCTCAGTGAGAACAGCCAAATACCTAGAGAGCCGTGCGAGGTTATCCAAACAGAAGTTATAATTCCCAAAATCGTCTCTGGTTCAGCTTGTTTGGTTTAGCAGCATCCATGAATGCCTGCGTTTTGCATTCATGCACTCCCAAACTCTCTGCATTCTGGATTCCAAAACTCTTGAACTCTTGAACTCTACTTGAACTGCTGCTCCATCTTCAAGACAGAGCTTACAGCAGCTTCAAGACTGAGCTGAACTCTACACCAGAACTCTTCTGGAACTCTTCTCCCTTCTCTCTTCTGAACTAGGAAGTGCCAATATTTAAATGGGCTCTACTTCCGGTTCGTTTGAGAGCCTCTGATTGGTCGATGGACCCCAACAGAGGTGTGGTTTGTGATGTAAGGTGTTATGGAAAGTCAAGGATAGAGATTAAGATTGTTTAAGAACAGACAGAAAGATTGTTGGAGAAAACCAGTCTTAGTGGCGTCTCTACTCAGTATCTTGCTGTAAAAGTTAAACATGACATTTCTTTTCAGTAAACTCTTTAGTTGACCGAAGCTTGAACTTTAACACACTTACAACTTTGCTCACTTTCAAAGCAGACGATCAAGAAATTGAATCATTACTCTGTAATGTACTCTAACTTGATTTCACTTTGAATTGAGGAATAAAAATCATTACTACTGTTTAAGTAGATAAAAATGAGTAGTTTACCTCAACATGTAAACATTGTTTGAACTAACACAATTTGATTATCAAAACATTTGTAAAATAGTAATGATCATAGAGAATTGTCTTTTCCACTTGATTAATTCAAGAAAGAAAGTCTCAGGATGGGTCTAAACTGTATTTCTGGATTCAAATCAATGAAATGACAGTTTCTGACCATATGATCCTAAGGTCATTGATTTGACATCAGGTCAAGTTCACTACAGTCCCCCCTTTGGAAATCATCGCCTGTCCATGGGGATGAATTCCAAACTTGAACTTACGCCTTCAAATGTCCTTGAGCTTGATGTAATCCAGCAAGGAAGACCAAAGTCAAAAGTAATCCAGCAAGGAAAACAAAAGTCAAAAGTAATCCAGCAAGGAAAACAAAGTCAAGGTAATTCCACAATGTTCTTGGTAATTCCATTGTGTTGATGATAATTCCATAATGTTGTTGGTAATTCCATTGTAGCAATGCTTTTACCCCCTTGGAAACAGAGTCTGTAATCCATTGGAAAAAGTCATATAATCCACAACGGTAAATCCACAACGATTGGAAGTGTTGATTAATCAGCATACAGAGGGGTACCCTTGGATTGAACTGAAGATGCGGCCACTGGATGAAGAGTGGAGACCAACGTCAGGATTGCAGGTCGCCTCCAGCGAAGGTCGTCTCTGGGAGACGTCCAGCCTGTGCCGTTCTGGTTCAATGTGCCATGCAATTATGTGGTTTAAGGTGGGCTTATGAAGGGGATTTTACATAAGGCCTTAAACTATATGCACCTGGTGTGTAAGCTATTATGGTTGGGAACAGCTAC
>NC_056512.1:17306375-17309313 GCF_014905685.2 Nematolebias whitei
AAAAAAAACGAAGTCCAGATGACATGATTCAACCTTTTTTGTTGTTATATACCTGGATGACTGAGAAAACAAACTTTGTGATTATGAACAGATGTTTCACTTACAGCAAAATGCAAATGCAGAAATTGATTCGCTGAATAGCAAAATACAGTTACTTAATGCATCACTATCTGAAGCCAGGGATGCTAAAGAGCTGTTGTCCAGTGAATACTTTGCATTAAGACGGGATCACGACGAGAAAATGTCACAAGTTTCCCGCTGTAAAGGTGAAATAGATGTGCTTAAAAAAGATCTGCACAAAAGCAGAGTGGATAAAGAGGTATTTCTGGAAGAAGTTATGCGTTTACGAAGTGAATGTCAAACCTCCCAGGAATGCTTAAAAACATGTGAGGAGAAGCTAAGAGCAGCAACAAATAAAAGTTCTGACGAGGGGCGAGGTGGTCTGGAATCCAGAAAAGACCTTGAACAGTGTCGGGATAATACACCAAAACCTCCAAAAATCTTTTACAGACCTCCTGCTCTTAATCCACCCTCATCTCGGGCGGTAGGAACAGACCTGAACAGGTCTCCTCCACAAAACATGCAACAGAGTGCATGGAAACTTCCTCTTTCAATGGATGTTCTGCTAAAACTCTCAAAATATGTACAACGCTTTGTACCTGGACCGATGGGTTCAACTGGAACAAAAGCGTACCTGAAAGATCTCGAATTCAGATTGAAGGATTATCCTAATGCTACGGTCGAGGATAAGATCAGTCTGATACGGCTCACTTAGGACAGAGAGGTATTCACCTTCATCGAGCGTCTACCTGATGCAACAAGGAAGGATTATAACCTTCTGTGTGAAGCTTTGATCAGAGAGTACGACCCCTGCACGGGACCTGCTGGTTTCCCAGCCGCTGACAAGGTCAAGCAGGGAAAGAATGAACATCTAAAGATTTATTACAAAAGAATCTTCCAAGCTTATTTTGGTTACAGAAATGAAACCGGAATGGAGGAAGAAGAAAATTTTAAATATGTTTTCAGCAAAAATCTCCACACTGATATTAGAACATCAGTACAAATTATGGCAAATTTCAGAGAAAAATCCATAAATGAGATTAAACAGTGTGCTGTGAATGTGTTCGAGGCACGTTCTCATGCTAAGACGCCCATAGAGGTGTTTCCTGGTATAAAGGTTAAACCCCACTCCCTAGAAATGGAAGGAAGGCGTGCGACACCACCTCCTCCTAAAACAGGCGAGAAAAAGCAGTATTTTCAAACTAACAAACCACGTAATGAAGGTGCACGCTGGGACAAAAAGGCTCCTCTTTCAGAGGATGGACGTGATCATCGTAAATGGGATATGCGTGAGACGCAAAGATATGGGATCCAAGAGGACCCATATTATCAGGGGATGTCCAAAGAGGAACCCCCAAAAGACGTACCTAGCCGCCTCCCACCTCGGACGAAACGTCCCGAGGCGAAAAAATCACAAAGGTCCCAGGAACAAGGCCCTAAACCTCTGAGCTCGGAAGAGACAGAGGAAATACAAAGGTTTTTAGAAACTTTGATACACGCTGAAATGGGAATCCAACCAGGAGCACTATGTAGTGATGCGATCGCTACTAAATCTGAAGGCGCGAATGACAACATTACAGATGTCGGTGAAACACACCAAGACATTGCTGTTGTTGCCTCCAAGAACCCCTCATCGGACGAAGGGGGGATAAACTCACACACAAACGATGATGAGTCATCGCAAGCTGAAAACTCAGAACCTGACTTTCATGATTTTGAACTAGGCATTCCAGTTCTGGGAGGACTCCCAGATAACCTGGTACCGAGTCAAGAAGCTGGGCCAGTATGTTTCACGAAACCATCACAGGCCATCGCTCTTTTCTCAACCAATGACGTCGACCAAGGACCACAAACCTATGGTGTCTTACCCATAGACAGGTCCGACGACTCAGAAAAGGATTCGTTGGAGCTCCCCAAGGAGCAAGAACCCTTAACAGTCTCATCACAGATTGAACAGGTGGTCGCCCAAGCCGACGCTCTGACATCTGATGAAGAAAGAGACAACACTCGCCAAGTTCTTTTAAAATATGAAAAGTCATTTTCAACTGACCCAGACATCACCCAACTTCAGAAGTTGGATGATCCTGCAATTAAATCGATGATACTGTATCTGACTGACCCAGACAAATACACTCCATCGAAAGGTAAACTGGATTCCAATCCAGACCTAAAAGTCCTCTTTCAGCTGCGCAAACAGTTAAAACTACTCAAGGACAACCTAACTTTAGCTCATGGAGCGACGTCCTCACCCGTGTTCGCGGTCTCCCATGACCGAAGGGGGGTGACGCCAGTTAGGATAATGCTACCAGACGCGATAACATGATCAAATCTGACATTGAGAGTGAGTGGCGCACCAAAACGTCGTTTTCTAGTTGCTTAATCACTGCTTTTGTCAATGTTGAAACGTTGTTTTACTGGTTGCTTAGTCACTGTTTTTGTCGATGTTGAGACATCGTTTAATTGGGTTTTTGGTATTGTTTTTGAACACCCCAGGCAAGAATGAATTTTGTTGTGTAGTTAAGTTAGAGACTAAGAGGCCTTTGACCATGCCAACATGCAGTTCATTCGTTAAATTGCAATCTTTGCGGAGTCAATGTATATTATTGCTACCTTAAGTACCATAATCTACATTGATCTCACAACGCTTAAGCCGAACCTACTCGAACAATTCTATTCGGGGGATAGCTAATTCTTTTTGATGAGTCTCGCCATAGACTTCCAAAACATTTATGGGGAAACCAAACACCCAATCTCAAGTCGTTCGTCTAAAAGACAACAGACAATTGAACCAAACTATATTTTGCCATGTAAAGCTAACTTAAACCAAGTTAGAAATGGAAAAATAGTTTGGAACCCTTTTCTATAGGTATAAACCCCT
>NC_056512.1:17309413-17309713 GCF_014905685.2 Nematolebias whitei
GAAATGGAAAAATAGTTTGGAACCCTTTTCTATAGGTATAAACCCCTGTAGTTACCCTTTTCAGCATGAACCACCCCTTAACTGGTAGTTGTAGCTGTTCCCAACCATAATAGCTTACACACCAGGTGCATATAGTTTAAGGCCTTATGTAAAATCCCCTTCATAAGCCCACCTTAAACCACATAATTGCATGGCACATTGAACCAGAACGGCACAGACTGGACGTCGCCCAGAGACGACCTTCGCTGGAGGAGACCTGCAATCCTGACGTTGGTCTCCACTCTTCATCCAGTGGCCGCA
>NC_056512.1:17309813-17322878 GCF_014905685.2 Nematolebias whitei
AGATTGTCCACTAACTCTTTTGGGTTCATGCTGTCCGCCTGTTCCTGTCTATATGGATGTAAGGGTGCTGTCAGCAGCTTCAACGCATATTCTAAACAGCCCTTCATCCCATAAGGATCAAAGTCTTTTTCTAACACACCTGTCATGTTTTTCACTGTGTAGCACTTTATCTGTTAAAAACAGTTGCAAGCTTCAGATATTTTACAGGTAAATATTTGTATTCAAGTTGTCATTGAGTTTTCACACTATTTTAGCTTTGGGTTTACACAAAAGTACTGTTATAAGTCACTTATTCAAACGTGGGCACCTGTCTGTAGGTTTTACCCCAATTCATGAATATTCTTAAGTAAATGCTTCTTTGCAGTGTTACTCAACGTGCTTATTTCTCAACAGATACTAGATTACCAAGCTCTTTTTAGTGTATTTTACTCTAAAGCACTGAATTTTTAATAAACCTGCAATTTTTCTAAAAAGTCTCACAGCAAATCAGTTTAAAGACACTTTTTAAACCGTTCTGTTCCAGAAATTTGCTATTTAACAGTTACTCATAGAACCAAGTGGTGAAAAGAAAAAGAAAAATTGATGATGTGTCAGGATTAATCAGTCTTTCTTCAGAAAAACTGTTATTCCTGTTCTCCTGTCTCATCCTCTATTTAAAATTAAATAGGAAGATGTATTTTTAGGTGGTAACATAAGATCAGAAAAGTCTCTTTTTCCTGATATATTTACTCTTATTTAGTGATTTAGCAATTAAACGTGCATTATCTTTTAGCAAATGAGTAAACTTTTCAACTCTGTGAATATTTGAATCTGTCCTTTTTTTTAAAAAGTTTCTAACTTTTATTTTGTACCTTTTTATAAGGAATTACCAGTGAATAAAGTTTTTTGGTAAATGCCTGTCTGCATAAATACCTGAAATACTTTTTAAATGCAAGATAACAGTGATTATTCAGCTTTGAGGAACGTTTATCAACTCAAAAATGCCTTACAGAAGAAAAAAAAAGTTTAATTTCACTAAAATACCTAAAGATGAAGTGAAACTGTGATCTCAAGTTTCCCAGGAGGGGGCAGTGTTTAGCTTCCTACCAGCAGGAGTCTATGACGACTTCCTGTGACGTTCGGTTGACATCCTGTTGTTAGCCGCTTAGCTTAAAGTTAGCTTCGGCTAAACTCGGTTAAAATCAACATTTCTGACCGGTATTAAAGCGTAAAAGCGGCGTTCTTTCACCAAGCACGACTTTTTTGCATGAAACATGAGTTTTAGGGACATGTGGCAAGTTTTATTTAGTGATTTTAAGCACAGCGAAGCTCTCGGTTGCAACCGAGCTCATTTCCGACATGGAGGAAGTGACGTGACACGTCACTCACCCGGTCGTTAGCTATTAGCTTAAAATTAGCATCGCTAGCGTTGTTCAAAAACATCATTTAATGACGGATTTTAAACTCTAACGTGGCAAAATTTCAACAATTATGCTTCGAAGACACGGAGCAGTGGATCAGAATCAACTTTTAAAGCGCTTTTCAGCTTTAAAAAGCAGATTTTATTCCCTATGAAAAACGAGTTTTCATTTCCGGTCACGTGACTGAATCCGTCTCTCAGCCAATGAGAGAGCGGCACGGGGTGACTGACATCCTGTTCCAGCCAATGAAAGCGTTCCACGGCCGCTAATTCAACCAATCACGCAGCGTTTTCCCCAGCTAGCATGTTAGATTTATCTGAACAAGTCCGTCAACTTTTTGTCTTTTAAACTGTCAAAATGCACTTTTTTCTGTTAAAAGATGTAATCAATAAGCTCCCAGCAGCACGGAGTCGGCGCCCCGGTCTCAAAAACGTCTTTCTAGCTATTTAAACAACTCGTTCGAACTTTTTCAGAACCGAGCCGGTACCAGAACCACGTCTGAACCGTCTTTAAACAGAATACAGCGTTTCCACAGCTCAAAGCCAGCTTATGTTACACATAACAGACGTACAATTTCAGCTTTAAAAGGACTCAATGACTCACAAGTTCAGCTTCAACACATCACTAGCTCAACACAGCGTAAACATGCAGCGTCTAGCTCCAAGCGGCAACTTCTGCACGCTGCGTTCAACACAGCTAACAATCTGTTATTTTTCATGCCAACATGTAAAATCAATTATTACACGCATACACAGGCCATTTATGAGCACGTTCCGGGCCACCAATATAGTATAAACAGAATAAAGCGTTTTACAGCACACTGTTTATATTAATTTTGGTAGAATAGTAATACAACAACATAATTAATCAGCTTTTACAACCAGGAAACATACGGCCATGGTTTTCCGTTGCTTCACCACAGACATTAATGAAAACATCTGGATTAATTTTCTAGCAGAAAGGAGAGTTTAAAGATGGAAAATTGAGATTTATCTTACAGAGAGATGTGTGAGGGAATTTATCTGTTTAACCAGAACGTGCACGCTCCTTTGGAACTCAGCTTGTCCCAAACAGTACACTTTTGGTGAAGGTCGACTTTTACCTTTTCTGAAGATAGATCAGTTCTGGCGTGGAGTCTCACTTCCAACCACTGTTCAGCGTCTCAGTGAGAACAGCCAAATACCTAGAGAGCCGTGCGAGGTTATCCAAACAGAAGTTATAATTCCCAAAATCGTCTCTGGTTCAGCTTGTTTGGTTTAGCAGCATCCATGAATGCCTGCGTTTTGCATTCATGAACTCCCAAACTCTCTGCATTCTGGATTCCAAAACTCTTGAACTCTTGAACTCTACTTGAACTGCTGCTCCATCTTCAAGACAGAACTTACAGCAGCTTCAAGACTGAGCTGAACTCTACACCAGAACTCTTCTGGAACTCTTCTCCCTTCTCTCTTCTGAACTAGGAAGTGCCAATATTTAAATGGGCTCTACTTCCGGTTCGTTTGAGAGCCTCTGATTGGTCGATGGACCCCAACAGAGGTGTGGTTTGTGATGTAAGGTGTTATGGAAAGTCAAGGATAGAGATTAAGATTGTTTAAGAACAGACAGAAAGATTGTTGGAGAAAACCAGTCTTAGTGGCGTCTCTACTCAGTATCTTGCTGTAAAAGTTAAACATGACATTTCTTTTCAGTAAACTCTTTAGTTGACCGAAGCTTGAACTTTAACACACTTACAACTTTGCTCACTTTTAAAGCAGACGATCAAGAAATTGAATCATTACTCTGGAATGTACTCTAACTTGATTTCACTTTGAATTGAGGAATAAAAATCATTACTACTGTTTAAGTAGATAAAAATGAGTAGTTTACCTCAACATGTAAACATTGTTTGAACTAACACAATTTGATTATCAAAACATTTGTAAAATAGTAATGATCATAGAGAATTGTCTTTTCCACTTGATTAATTCAAGAAAGAAAGTCTCAGGATGGGTCTAAACTGTATTTCTGGATTCAAATCAATGAAATGACAGTTTCTGACCATATGATCCTAAGGTCATTGATTTGACATCAGGTCAAGTTCACTACACTGGAGTTACACTTTAACCTCAGTGGCAAAAAAGTTTCCTCAGGAAGAAAAAGAGTTAGCAGTACTTGCTAGATACTGGGGAACGCTAAAAGATCTGGCTCAGGGACAGCCTATTAAAGTAATAACACAGAGCCAGGTGCACAAATGTCTCAGAAAGGGGACAATTGAGAGTACCAAAGCTATCAACACAAGGTGGGGTAGATGGGAAGACATATTGTTAGACCACAATCTAGAGATAGGACCGGCACAGCCAGCGAGCAGAAAAGCGACAAAAGAGACACCCAAGAGACAAAAAATGCATGACTGGACTCTCTACACGGATGGATCCAAGAAGGGATCTGATCAGGTGGCACACTGGGGATTTATCCTTAAATATCAGGGTAACGAGTGCTGCCGTAGGAGGGGGAAAGTGTCAGGAAGTGTGCAAATAGGAGAAGTAAAGGCAGTACTCGAAGGACTGCTTGAACTGACAAACAAAAAAGTGAAAATGGTAAAAGTAGTGACCGACAGTCATTACTGTGCACAAACCCTGAATGAGGATTTATCCATCTGGGAAGAAAATGGATTTGAAAGGGCAAAGGGAAAAGTGGTGGCTCATCATGACTTGTGGAAGAAAATAGCTGAACTCAGGCTCAATCTACAGTTAGAAGTGGAGCACAAGAAGTCCCACACTAGAGAAGGAAAATACTGGCAGGGCAATGAAGAAGTAGATCGTTATGGTCAGCAAAGAAAAATCGTTTTTGTCGGGATCGAGAAGTGGGACAGAACCTCCGAGGGTCGGAGAGTCCCAGAAGGGTACGTGGTTGAGGTTGTGCGGGGCGTGCATGAAGGCCTAGGTCATGCAGGCGTGCAACCTACACGTAAGGAGTTGGAGAGCCAGGAGCTCTGGGTCCCTTTAAAACAAATCCGCAAGGTGCTGCAGGACTGCAAAGTATGTGGTCAATACAACGCAGGACGGCGAGGGCACCGAGTGGATGGGCAAACTACCAAAAGCACCATACCATGGGGCTCAGTGTGCATGGATGTAGCTGGGCCTATGGGAGTCATGGGCAAGAAGGGAGAGAAATACCTTCTAGTGCTAGCAGACTATGTCAGGTATGTGGTAGTGAAGCCAGCAAGAAAAGTTAATGGCAGTAGTGTTGTTAGCATGTTAGAGCAGGTCTGTGGGTCGTTAGGCGTTCCAAAGGAATTGAGAACCGATAATGGAACACATTTTCGTAACACACAAGTGGATCACTGGTGCCAGACTTTTGGGGTAATGTGTGTATATTTGCCTCCCTACACACCTCAAGCCAACGGAGTAGCCGAAAGAGCCATAGGTTTGGTCAAGAATTGGATAGCTAAAAATGCTAATACCAAAGAATTGAGTACTAAAACTGTGGAAATAGGGCAGGCCTTGAATGACAGGCGTCGAGCTGGTAGACCCTCCCTCTCAGAGGAGCTTATCCAAGGACAGTTCACCACACAGGAAACTGGGCGGGGCTCTGGAGATAAAGGGGAACAGTCAAACCCTGACATCTCATTCAAGGTGGGGCAGAAGGTTTGGGTCAGAGCACAGAATCACACATCAGCAGTTGCAGTGAGGCCCAAATACAATGCCACAGACAGAGTAAAGAGACTTTTAGACAAAAACACAGTTGAGTTAGTGAAGAAAGGGATCCAAGGAATAGAGCAACTGAAGCCAATTCCTAGTTAAGTTGAAACCAGAAACCGGAGTATGGCCAATGAACCAAGCACCATGCTCCCCCATATTAGAATGGCCACTTTATGCGAGGGAGTTATCCTACGAATAACAACTTCAGAGCTTTGGGCAGGTAGGGCCCTGAAAATATTGGAATATGCTAAAAAAGGATACCTGTCAACAGAAGATGAACCCATCAAGTGGAACAAACTAGAGAACAACTGTGTGATCTGCCTGGAGCCTAGTGATCTGCCTCTTCTTTGGGATGGACCAGGAAAGAAGAAACCCCTCAAACCTAAGGTGAGTAAGCTAGATGTCCGAGATTTGCAAGTAAAACCTGTAAAAGTAATGGATGAATTAATTTGTGGAAAATGTAAAGTCGCTGTTTTGCCTCAGATGATTATAATTACACAATGGGATTTGAGTGGCAAAGGCCCAAGAGACTGTACTTGTGAATGGAATGGAACCATCGTGAAATACTGCGAGTGCTGCAAGACAGAAATGCAGGATGATCAGCTGCTGCACTCAGAAAGGGCAATGGGTTGGCAAGTAAGGAAATATTACGACCCCCTCAAATCCTTTAAAGCCCAATTGGATGAAAAGAAGTCTGAAGCCCCAAAAGAAACCCCAAAGATGCAACAGTTATGACCAAGGGCCAAACGCAACACCCTCGGCCCCACCTTTATATCCAGGGATAGGTGGACTAAATGAGGGAGAAAAAACTAAACAAAAAGGGAAATGTTGGAACACTCGAGACTTGCTCGAGCAATCAGTGCAGCAAGCCTGGCCCTATAATCCCTCAATGGGGAAAGTAAGAAATGCACCTCTCAACACTAACCAGTTTCCGCTGGTCTTTAGGGTGTTCCGGGACCCGTCGGGAACAAATGGTGGTGATGTAAACCAGCTGCCTGAAGAAGTGAACAATGAAGCTCAAAAAGGTGGCTGGAAGGGTCCCTGGGAGTTAACAACGTGGGCTCAACTGGTTGCAGAGGTAATCCTAAACCAAGATCTTCCACTAATAGACCTGCCGGAGGTTCCTCGTGAGGCAGGGATCAGGCATACAAATTTGTACTACTACACCACCAGTCTGGAAGAGTGGGCTATACACGGGGCTAGACCCAAGCAAAAGACCGCTGAGTATCTAGTGACCCCAGAAGCCTGGGAGAAGCAAGGAGTGCTGCAAATTCCCGGAACAGCTGCACAATGGGTGGACACTCCCATAAGGCCAGACTCCACCCAGAGGGTTAGAGTTTCTGTGCAGATGATCATTGCACCATACAGGGGAGTGTACTCCGTTGGAGCCACAATCTGCCCGATTGAGGACAGTAAAAACGAGGCAGAAAAGTCTCAACCAAGTAAAACGGACAAAAGACAAAGTGTGCTGAAAGCTTGGGCCAGCAAGACGTTCCAGAAGAGATGGAAGCTCATGGACAAGAAAGCGGACGAATAAAAACTGACCAAAGGGGCGCTAGACTCATCAACGGATCTCATCGCAGAAAAAGGTTAGAAATAAAATTATTAAAAGACGTTATAAGGTGCCCTAGTCGAATCTGGAGAGGAAGAGATAATATAAAATCAGCTGAAATCATCGAGGAGTGTTGGACTTGGGATGAAACCACGCTGAGGAGCGTCCTGATGTGTTGGCCGAGCGATATAGACTTCCTCCCAAGATCAAAGCAACAACCCCGCGCAGACGTGTGGAATTTGTTATTTCAAAGATCCAGAACCGGGCCGTACGAACCAGCCCTAATTGTCAGAGGTGAGCTGGTAAGACTAGACAGACCCAGAAGAGATTATTCAATTTTCACAAACAAAACAAAGAATTATTACAACTCATGTGTAAAAACCTACCGGAAACCAGATCTCACCCGGGCGTCTCCATCTCCTAATATTCCTGGCTTCATACTAATAAGCGACCAGTGGGAGTTACCATATAACCCCAGCCCGATGGGAACACCGTGGATCTTTAACGTTGTTTATTTGCGGGTGTTTGTATGGCAGGTTAAGGTCAAGTGGGGCCGTAATTATGGAGAGCCCCACCACACGCAATACTGTGAAATCTTTGTGGGAGAAATGATAATCTGGGCGACAAGCCCGACCCTGAGGACGAAGATCTATCAAAGAGAGTGTAACCCGCATCGAGTAGTGGTTGAAAATACTAAGCTACCCCTGCGAATGCTGTACGACCGAGTTTCGACGCCCGTCAACCACTGGGACGAATGCCCCGCGAGAATGGCGTACAGGGCGACGGTGTCCTACAGGGGGCATCCACTGGTCAGCACAATAACCTCACAGACGGAATTGAGTGAGCATTACAGACAGTATGAGGCAAAGTCACAAGCATACTTCAGACAATGGATACAAGAAGCGACGGACCAATTCCACAGGGGAGAAAGCCCGCTCGACAGCATCTTCAACAGGCTAGAAGGCCCCCAGCTGGAGCCCACTATGTGGAGTATCCTCCAATGGAAGTGGGTGGGGAGAGGTTTACGACCAAACGTGCCACACCCATCACCTCTCTGTTTGGAACTCTATAAGGAACGAGTGACAAGGGAAGAGAGCAGAGCTCCGGGGGAGATCAAGGGTAAAGCCCCCATGCGCACGACCCGTCCAATAGAAAGACATCCACTGCTGTCATGCTTGCTCA
Source organism: Nematolebias whitei (assembly GCF_014905685.2). Classification (NCBI taxonomy): domain Eukaryota; kingdom Metazoa; phylum Chordata; class Actinopteri; order Cyprinodontiformes; family Rivulidae; genus Nematolebias; species Nematolebias whitei. The sequence goes on from NC_056512.1 coordinate 17,317,628, forward strand.
CGCCCCCACCAGAAAGCCCGTAAGGAAGGAAGACATTATACACTCCAAGCAAATTGACGTCGCTGTAGACAGCGTACTAGTTCAATATGATCGAGTGGGCCCAAAGATACTAGCGATAATAACGTTAAACGATATAACATGGCTTGACAAGCCACAACAAGACTTTTCCATTCTTAGGGGCGGATGTTAGTTTTCTAACACATACCACTCCAGTTTACACACTTTTCTTTGGATCGCGTTCACCATGGGTGGGCTTGTGGTCCAGATCACCATTTCTACTACTGAAATTTCGAAGAATTGGCTCTGGTATGGCTCTTGGTAGTTAGGTCCCCACCTGAGTTTGATTCTTAATCCAGCTATAGTCAAGTAGACCACATTGAATATCCATGGGGACGTTAGTGGGCAAGAGCAGATGGGGTACTGAAATGGGGGAGCCATGCTAGGCTCCGGCAGTATTCCTTTTGAGGTTCATCCAGGCAAGGTTTCCTGGTATACTGGGTGTTCTCATAGAAATAGTTTTTGGAGTGGCTTTTCCGAATGGTAAGGAGACATCTCAAAGATTTTGTCCATTATCAACCTTTATTTCAGATCAGAGCGGTAGCCTGCAGAATTGCAAGTAGAGAGATTGATTATATATTGGATTCAATGGCTTGGGGTTGCCGAAGGTTGTTGGAGGTGGTGAGGGATAATATATATTGGATCAGGTTGTGAGTTGGGGAATATTTTGAAGGTTTTTGGAGCATTTAAGAGCATCAGAACGGCCCTAGGGGCTCCTAGGGCATGGCCGGCTTCCCCAGTCCTCCTCTGGATCCGAAAACTACTTTGTCAAGCAGACTGATCAACCTCTGGAGTCCAACTAAATCTCAAAGCCACTTATTAATCACCATGTATCATCTCTGTAACCGAATGTAATCATTGTGTTGGATTGTGCTTACTGCTGTTCCCCATGCAAAATCATTGATTAAAGCAAAGCAAAACGTAAAATTCTGGATTGTTATTTCAACACCCCTTTGTTCATGGAAGTGGAAAACTTAGTTCAATGTTAACAACAAGAGCACAGGAGGTTTTTAAAGGTTCCGTAGCTTTGATTATAAAAAAACATCCATGAATCTTATGCCTAGATTCTAAACAAAACCAGATCGGATAACAATTGCAAAACTAAATTAGGAGATGAGCAACCGTTAACGTGCGCTTCCTCGTCTGCAAAAAGTCCCCAATCCTGCTGCTAGGTCGGGCAAGGCATGAGGTGATATTCTGGGTGTGGTGCATGGATAGGAGGTTGTTAACAATCTGGGTGAATCAACTCAACACAGCCTTAGACTAAACTGCCTAAAAAACAGCTGCGGGTAATACCTGAGCCTTAGGATTAGTTTTAGATCCCTTGGAGTAGAAGGCTGCAGTAAGGGTGTGGCACGCGTCCTGTGCCTACCTCACTCGGGTAAGCAAAACAGCTGCTCTACCAGAGAAAACAAAGTGCTGGACTTGTTTAAATGAGTTCTGTGAGTTCTGAAAAAACATGAGCAGTACGGCTTCATTTATACACCTTCACATGTAACATGCTTTGACACAACAGGCGTTAGCCTCATTTGCAATCTTATCAGGGTAAAAACAGACAATACGTTTGTGGTCCGTGTGACCGGTTCTGGAGCTGGGGTTCCGTACCAGCAGTCTGTGAGAAACAGAAGTTAAAAAGCAGGCTCGACTACTGCAACTCCCCGTTTACTGGAATACCCGGCAAAAACCTTCAGAAGCTTCAATATATTCAAAACAGTGCAGCCAGAATTTTATTGAGAGCTTGTAAATTTGAACATATTACACCCATTCTCCATAACCTCAATTGGCTTCCTGTCACTTACAGAATTCAGTACAAAATTGCTCTCATCACCCATCAGTGTTTATACGGAAATTCACCAGATTATCTGAAGGACCTTCTTGCTCCATATTCATCCACCCAGTCCCTACGATCACAGAACTGTAATCTCCTCCACCTTCCACGAACTAAATTAAGAACCATGGGAGCTCGGGCATTCTGTGTGGCTGCCCCCCGCCTCTGGAACTCCCTCCCTGAATATCTGAGAGCTCCACAATCATTGACTGACTTTAAAAAAGGCTTAAAAACTTTTCTTTTTAAGCAAGCCTATTCTGCCTCCACATGATTGTATCATTGATTTTAGTTGATTTTATCATTGATTTTAGTTGCACTCTGTAGCACTTTGAGATTTTTATTAATGAAAAGTGCATTACAAATTCAATTCATTATTATTATTATTATTATTATTAGCTTCACACACTGATGCAACTGCTGCAGTTCAGATAAGCTTCAACAGAGTGTGATACAAAGCAAATTAATAATAAGTGTGATGATAATAAAATTAAAAAATGAAATAAAATAAAATTGATGAACAAGATAAACTGGTATCAATGTTTTCATTTCCACAATTCCACGTGTCTAACCAGGTGGTCAGTAGCTCAGGAGCACCACAGGGGACTGTACTCTCGCCATTCCTTTTCACTCTGTACACCTCAGATTTCCAGTATAAAACAGACTCCTCTCATCTGCAAAAATATTTTGACGACTGCAGTAGTCGGGTGTATCAGAGATGGACAAGAAGCTGAGTACAGGGAACTGGTGGACCGCTTTGTGTCACGGTGTGGAAACAATCATCTCATCTTGAATGTGAACAAAACAAAAGGAGATGATTGTAGATTTCAGGAGAATCAGGAAAAGGTCCCACCTTATTTCCATCATGGGAGAAGAAGTGGAGGTGGTAGAGAAGTATAAATACCTTGGAGTTCACCTGGACAACAGACTGGACTGGAAATGCAACAGTGAAGCCATCTACAAGAAGGGACAGAGCAGACTGTACTTCTTGAGGAAGCTGAAGTCCTTCAATGTTTGCAGCAAGATGCTGCATATCTTCTATAAGTCTGTTGTAGAGAGCGCTATCTCTTCTGCCATCATCTGCTGGGGTAACAGCACCAGAGCAGGTGACTTAAAAAAGATCAACAAGCTCATAAAGAAGGCTGGCTCAGTTCTGGGAACTCCTTTAGAACCTTTGGAGATGACTGTTCAAAGAAGGATTCTTCATAAAATGAAAAACATTATAGAAAACCCTCAGCATCCTCTTCATCAGACTGTCATACAACAACAAAGTGTCTTCAGTCAGAGGCTTCTTCAAATCCGTTGTAGGACAAACTGCTACAAGAGATCCTTCCTGCCCACAGCCATCAGCATCTATAACAACTCAATGAAACCAGGATGATGAGTTACCACAACATATAATTTCCCTCTGGGTTTAATAAAGTATTTTTGAATTGACTTGAATTGAATATCTTTAGGTCTGCCTACCGTATGTATATTTTCTGTAATACATTAATAGTGTTGAGCCATTTTAATGAACAATGCTGCAGATAATACATGTTTTTATTGTGTTTACTCTGTGACACAGTTCACACTTCGACTTGTGATTCTGTGCGTCAGAATTTCAGGGATGACCTGCAGAGTTAAATGACATTAAGCAAAATAAGAAAGAGGAATGATTATACCTTTGAAAATTTTTTATTTAACACAAAGCAAAACTAATGTGTCATTTTAACTGCAGTAAACACATTTTAGTTAAAGTTGTCTGCCTGAACAAAAGAAGCATTAGACACAACTAACAAAGGAATAGGCACTGATCATTTCCACTGATATTTCAACTCCAGTTTGTCATCAACTCTAGTTAAATACTGTCTATTCAACCTTGTAATGGGTCAATATTGAACAATATTTTAACTTCCTGACACCATTTTTAAAACTTGGACCCGAGTGCCGAGTCATTTGGAGATATCTCGTCTCCTGTCCTAACATCCCACGAACTGACACATTTTAATATTGCAGCAAGAATTTCTTGTTCAAGTTCAGAAGAAGTTGGTTTTCAAAGATTTTGGAGTTCAATCTGGCTCTTTTGGGAGAGAGAAGCTGTCCTGTTGTACTGAGCAGTCTTTAAATAAGGCCATGGGTGGAGCATATCTTCTGGCTGACACTTGCGGTGGAATACATTTTGGGTGCGGGTGCACCCAGCTCAGTGACATACAGTGCCTTGCGATAGTATTCGGCCCCCTTGAACTTTTCAACCTTTTGCCACATTTCAGGCTTCAAACATAAAGATATAAAATTTGAATTTTTTGTGAAGAATCACCAACAAGTGGGACACAATCATGAAGTGGAATGAAATTTATTGGATGTGTACAACTTTAACAAATAAAAAACTAAAAAGTGGGGCATGCAATATTATTCGGCCCCTTTACGTTCAGTGCAGCAAACTCACTCCAGAAGTTCAGTGAGGATCTATGAATGATCCAATGTTGTCCCAAATGACTGATGATGATAAATAGAATCCACCTGTGTCAAGTCTCTGTATAAATGCACCTGCTCTGTGATAGTCTCAGGGTTCTGTTCAAAGCGCAAAGAGCATCATGAAGACCAAGGAACACACTAGGCAGGTCCGAGATACTGTTGTGGAGAAGTTTAAAGCCGGATTTGGATAAAAAAAGATTTCCCAAGCTTTAAACATCCCAAGGAGCACTGTGCAAGCAATCATATTGAAATGGAAGGAGTATCAGACCACTGCAAATCTACCAAGACCCGGCCGTCCCTCTAAACTTTCATCTCGAACAAGAAGAAGGCTGATCAGAGATGCAGCCAAGAGGCCCATGATCACTGTGGATGAACTGCAGAGATCTACAGTTGAGGTGGGAGAGTCTGTCCATAGGACAACAATCAGTCGTACACTGCACAAATCTGGCCTTTATGGAAGAGTGGCAAGAAGAAAGTCATTTCTCAAAGATATCCATAAAAAGTTTTGTTTAAAGTTTGTCACAAGCACCTGGGAGACACACCAAACACGTGGAAGAAGGTGCTCTGGTCACATGAAACCAAAATCGAACTGTTTGGCCACAATGCAAAATGATATGTTTGGCGTAAAAGCAACAAAGATCACCCTGAACACACCATCCCCACTGTCAAACATGGTGGTGGCAGCATCGTGGTTTGGGCCTGCTTTTCGTCAGCAGGGACAGGGAAGATGGATGCGGCCCAAATACAGGACCATTCTGGAAGAAAACCTGTTTCGAGTCTGCAAGAGACCTCAGACTGGGACGGAGAGGTTGTCCAATAGGCAGGAACAGGTCGGGCAGAGCAGGAGTGAGGACCTGGCGGATCGGAGGTGAGGAGCGTCCGCCGGGACCCCCTCGGAACAGGAGAGGTGAG
>NC_056512.1:17322888-17323086 GCF_014905685.2 Nematolebias whitei
CCCTCGGAACAGGAGAGGTGAGGAGCGTCCGCCGGGACCCCCTCGGAGCAGGAGAAGTGAAGAGCGTCCGCCGGGACCCCCTCGGAGCAGGAGAAGTGCGAGATCCACCACGGGGGCTGCGTGCAGCGTGGGATCCACCTCGGGGGCTGCTTGCAGCGTGGGATCCACCTCGGGGGCTGCGTGCAGCGTGGGATCCAC
>NC_056512.1:17323096-17326067 GCF_014905685.2 Nematolebias whitei
TGCAGCGTGGGATCCACCTCGGGGGCTGCGTGCAGCGTGGGATCCACCTCGGGGGCTGCGTGCAGCGTGGGATCCACCTCGGGGGCTGCGTGCAGCGTGGGATCCACCCCGGGGGCTGCGTGCAGCATGAGATCCACCTCAGGGGCTGCGTGCAGCAACAGGATCTGGAGTAGACGTTTTCTGGGTCTGTGGGCTCAGAACAGGTTGGGTCCTCACACAGCATGGATGATGCAGAGGCTGCAGGAGATGGAAAAACTATGGGAACTGTAGTAGGCATGGGAGCGACCACAGGGGCTGCAGCTGTGAGACCCTCAGGAGCCAGGAGCAGGAACCGAGGAAGCGCCGGGGGTGTAGCTGGAGCCTCAGAGTCTCTAAAAGGACCCCGCAGCTTGTCTTCCAGGGACAGAGCAGTGAGAGTCGAGCTACCTGCTGGGTCTTGGTTTGTTCTGGTCATTCTGTGAGGATTTCTAGGCAGGAGACCCATTTGGTGCAGGCAGGCAGGCAAGACTCAAAGAATATAAATCAATAATTTATTATTTACAAAATAAAGATGGCTGACAGGGCAGCAAACTTACATAAATCATGGGACAGGACGCAGGACTCAAGGAGCAGGACACAAGGAGCATAACAGGCATCACAGTGAGACACAATAACCAGACAATGACGGACGCAGGCAAACAGACTTAAATACAAACACACTAACAAGACTAACACAGAACACCTGTGAAACATCACAGGTGCAGACATCAGAGGGGGAACAGACAAATATGGAACACTAGAGGGAGACAGAGACCAGGGAAAGCACAACTCCTAACAATCTCTTAATGAAATGAGGATAACGAGTTACGACAACAAAATAATTTCACTTTGGGATTAATAAGTATTTTTGAATTGAATTGAATAATCAGAGTGCTGGGGCTGAAATAGTCTTGAGAAGCATATAATTTAAAGCAAAATCTTAAATATCACCTTTCTGGCTATGGAAAGTACCAAAAGTATTCTTTTTTTTTAATTATTATTCTGTCTGAATGTATCCTCAATATTGTGGCATTAAGTAGTAAATATTTACTTAATAAATATTAATTTTCATTAATTCATTCAACTTTTATTTAAACAGAAAAGTCACATTGAACCTCGAAGACTCATTTACAAGTGAGACCTGTTTGGACAATAAAAGTAGTGAAAAATGACACATAGGGTTTGGACACAAAAAAAATTCCTAACACGCTTTCAACCTCTGTTTGAAGGTCAACAGTGTGGTAATGAAAAAAAAACCTCGCACACGAGCACATAATGACGCCGAGGGGGGACGCAAGGGCGGTGAGCAGCCAGAGACAACACACAGAAGCACTGATGAATGAACTTGGTTATGAAAATGTGCCTGCTTTGTAAATTGAAAGACATTTTATACTGATCCAAATACTAATATCAGTGATATAGACACATAATATACACTAAAAATATTGGGAGTATTTCTACTTTACATTGGCAGATCTTAGAAATGTGCCAGATCATCTTAGCTGGACTTACTGCTTGTTTTGATAAACTTACCCATTTCCAATTTCATATTGTGGCAACATTATCTACTACTTTCTTTTTCATGTTTACCTTAATATAATGTCTCTGGTTTTCTTATGAAATAGTAAATTACATGATTTAAAGTCATTGTCTTGCCAATGTTTAATTTTCTGCATCACTTTACCTTTAACAGCAGCTACTTTTTATTTCCTTACATTACCAAAACCTCTCTTTACTTGAGACATTTTATGTATACTTGCATAATATTAAAGTATTATGATTTAGAAAGTGGTAGCTCAGCTAAAATGTATTTACAGGGGATTTGGTCCCATGTGACTTGGTGGAAAAGCCCTCCTAGTGGTCTGGTGCACTTCTGTTTTTTTTTGGAGTTTGTAGTGTATCTTATTTTCAGTTGTTTTGGTGTTTTTGGTATTTGCAGCATGTTTTTTTTATTTTTATTATTGTGTTTCTTCATCTATTTTCTTTGACTGAAGATTTTTTTTCCTGTTGAATTTGTTTTTTTGTTTACAAGTTAGAATCATTCATGTGTTTGCAGCACGTTTTAACTGTTTGCTGTGCATTTAGCTGTTTGCAGCTCGTTTGCACCTGTCGTCCACCATGGAGGTGGGACTCCTCAGCGACTAGCCATGAAAGACTTAACTCTTCTGGTGTAAGTTGAACTAGACTTTTACAGAAGCTCTCATACTAAACAGCAAAGCACCAACTAGTGGTTAAATACAAAAATCAAGTTTGGTAACAAAGGTACAAAGAAAAAAACATTACTTAAAGGAATGTGTTATTCATGATATGAGATTAAAAAAAGACAAAACAAGGGTTATTATTCACAGCTAAACTGCTTTCCTCTGATGTGGATTCTCATGTGCGTGTTTAAATTTGACTTCTGTCCAAACATTTGCCCACAAATATCACAAACAAATGTTTTCTGTCCTGTGTGAATTACCATGTGTGTCTTCAGAATACCCTTTCTGTTAAACCTTTTTCCACAGTCTTCACAACTAAACTGTTTCTGTCCTGTGTGAACTACCATGTGTGAGTTTAAAGTTGACTTGTGTCCAAACCTGCGTCCACAAAGATCACAAACAAATGGTTTATGTCCTGTGTGAACTATCATGTGTCTCGTTAGATAACTCTTTATGTTAAACCTTTTTCCACAGTCTTTACAACTAAATAGTTTCTGTCCTGTGTGAACTCTCATGTGTGTGTTTAAAGTTGACTTGTGTCCAAACCTGTGTCCACAAAGATCACAAACAAATGCTTTCTGTCCTGTGTGAACTATCATGTGTCTCTTTAGATGACTCTTTATATTAAACCCTTTTCCACAGTCTTTACAACTAAACTGTTTCCGTCCTGTGTGAACTATCATGTGTGTGTTTAAATGTGACTTATGTCCAAACCTGTGTCCACAAAGATCACAAACAAATGCTTTCTGTCC
>NC_056512.1:17326167-17327630 GCF_014905685.2 Nematolebias whitei
GTAAAATGTGTCCTTGAGAGAAGAGTGTAACCTGGAAGAAGTCTTTCGGATGAAAGACGAAACGTTTCTACTTTTGTTGTTTTGTTTTTTGAATGTCCAGAGGACCAGACTAAACTTTTTTAGATTTTTCTATCTGGATTATTGAGCATGCATCAGGACATTGTAGTGAAGCCTTTGTCTTCAACCATCGACAGAGGCCTGATGTCAGTGACGATCATTTAAGGAGCTTTCAGTGAAGACAGCTGCTGCTGTGGTGTCCATGATGTCTGTCCATCATGAAGGATGTTGTTGTTTGTTGTTGTTTTCTGGAATGAGAGAGTAAATATGTATTATAGCATAATTTACAGTAACTGCAGAAATGCCTTGTTTCATTTACAGTTAGGTTAAGGCAGTCCTTCTCAAATAGTGGGGCACGCCCCCCTGGGGGGGGCCGAGGCAATGCATGTGACCTTAGAAAACATGCTTTTTTGCTGCAGGGAATAGTCTCCCCCCCATCATTCTCATTTTGTCGCGTGCATTCCTAATAATAAAGTTATGAACAAATATGGCTGCCTTGTCGTTTTAGGAGCCATGCATGAACCGTGTCTGTCCCCTCTGCTGCTGACACGATAAATAAACTCCGACCGTCACCTCCTCCGTCCTCCGCTGCTGTTTTTATGTCCATGCGCTCTGGACGTCACTCACAGCGCGCATGCAACAAAGAGTAAACTCAAGCGAGAGCGACACCTGCCCTCTCTTTCCTCTTTTGCATTGACAAAATGTTTTAGTTTTATTGATAAGTTTGTCAAAGCACAATTTACAGAAGTAAATGTTTAATAAATGTTAGGACTCTATTCTTTGCTAACAAAATAAATTCACCTCCTCAGTTAAGCTGCTGTGTTTTGATGCTCTGGACGCTTGTCACCCACAGCACGCAGGTGACAAAGAGTAAACTCAAAGTGAGAGCGTTACCTGCTCCTCTTTTTTCTTTCATGTTGACAATTTTTTTTGTTAGTTTTATCGATGAGTGTGCTCATTGATCCTGACTTCCTCATTTTGATAAAAAATAAAATAAAATCAGCATAAATTGTTTTATTCATTTTTGTTTTGTATGTCAAAGTGTTTTATAAAACACTCCTGAGTTAAAATGTTGCTGATCGATTTGAATTTATTATTTATTGATTATATTTAATTTTATTTTTCAGTATCAAATGGTCATAAATGTTTACAGTTTAAAAATGATTTTTTTTTCAGGCAAATTGATGCACTGTAAGTTGTTTCTGTTACAGATTTAAAAAAATCAATGTTAATAAAGTTATTCTTACTTGTAAGTTGATCTATATTCTTTTTTTTTTTTTATTGTTAATAAGGACACAATGTTAGGCAGAGGTGTACTTATAACAATTTTATAGACATACTATTTATAGTCGCGGCAGAGAGTTGGGGGGGGGCGAAATGTTTACTTCTTTCGGGGGTGGGGGGGG
>NC_056512.1:17327730-17334000 GCF_014905685.2 Nematolebias whitei
TGCTCCTCCACAGTCCTCTCCACCAGTTGCTGCTTTCATCTGGTCAGATGAGCTGCTGGTTGGAACATCTTCCTCTTTTACTTGGTGCTGATGAAGCTGTAAAAACAGAGGTTTCTCTTCATCTTCCTCACTCTTCAAAGGAACACCAGTGAATGCAAACCCGGAGTCATCGGTCTCTTTTTTCACACAAAACTGCTCTCCCTCTTGACTGGTCCACAGTTCCTCCTCTTCCTCCTTTATGTTGAGGGTCTCTGGATCCTGCTGGTCCACACCAAGAATCCGTACTTCAACAGCTTCTTCTTTAATCAGCACCATCTGCTGAACATCTGCAGGGAACACAGAAAACACAAACATCAGGCACAATTATAACTTTATATTCACACATACAGTGGTGGCTGAAAGTTTGTGAAGCCTTTAAAACTTTACAAATTTCTGCATCAAAATGACCTAAAACATCATCAGTTTTTCACATAAGTCCTAAAATAGATAAAGAGACACCAGTTAAACAAATGAGACAAAAATATTATACTCAGTCATTTATTTATCGAGGAAAACAATCCAATATCACATGATTTTTGTCGAGCTATTTTATCAATAATGCACAAAAATAAATGAAATATTGACGAGAGCATGTAGTGTTCACATGAACTCAGTTTTACTATAGCCATTGTGACACAAACTGCCTCCATTGTACTCGTCAATGTCTGAATGTAAACTAACAACTTGTAATTGTTACCAATAAAAACTGATTGTATTTATAACAAATTATAGCGTAGACTTTTGGTTTGTTTTATAATACAGTAATATATATGGTTACAAAAATCACAATAATAAAAAAAAAACTTTACAGAACTGAGCAATGCTTTAAAAGACCTGACTCAAATATATTTAAACTATGAAATTATTTTTGGAGGAGACCATTATATGATAATGGACAAATGGCTTGATAGATGTCTATCAAAGATGCAAAATCATCATTACAACTCCATTTTGTTTGAATTTTGTCATGAGTTCAAGTTGAATGATATAAGGCACACTTTACATCCAGAGGCACAAAGTTTTAACTGGTTTAAACCAGATGGAAAAATTTAATCTAGACTAGATGTTTGGCTTGTATTAGATATTACACATGACCTAGAAGTTAACTCTAATAACTCTGCTGCACCACTTACTGATCACTGTATTATTAAACTCACTTTAACTCCTACAAACACAGAAAGGTGCAACAAAGGATTTTGGAAATTCATTTTGAATTTCCTTAATCATGACCCCATTTGTCAGGACATAAAAAGAACAATCAATGACATAAAGACTCATCACTATCAAATTATAGAGTTACTGGTAAATGGGATCATTTAAAATATTATTCTCAAGTTTAAATTTATTTTGTCAAATTTCTATCTTGTATAGTAAAACTTTAAGTTGAGTCAGCAAACAAAGAGAATCTGACATTGTCAGAGAAAATCATGACATTTATAATAAAGCTTTACTAAACCAAGAAGACAAAGGAGAATTGATCCTCCTACACTCCTAACTAGACAATATTTACATCAACAAATTCAAAGGAGACTACATCTGGTCAAAAGTAAAATGGATAGAAGAGGGGTAAAGACGTTCAGCGTATTTCTGTAGACTAGAAAAAAAGACGGGAACAAAATACAATAAAGCAACTGATAATAAATGACCAGGAATGCACTCTCCTGTTAGAATTTCAAAGGCAATTGTCCTGTTCTATAACCAAGTATACTCCTCTTCTTATTCTCATACAGATGCAGAGACTCTGTGAGTTTATCAGAGAGCAGATTATGGGCAGAAACTTGAGCCACCAGAACTGAATTTGAATTGTGCAAATTGAAACTGAATTTAATGGTTTGAAACTGAATTCATTTGATTTGAAAATTCAGTTTTATAATTTGGTTTCAATTTCAAAATTCAGTTGTTTTGTTACACATCCGAGTCCTTTCAGAGTAATAGAAAGCAGATTGACAGATTGACGTGAAAACTTCCTTTACGGAAATGTAGGGATGAGTTTCAATCTCAAGCAGGCAGTAAAGCAACGGAGTGGATGCAATCCACTCCGTTGCTTTACTGCCTTACACCCCAAAGATGAGTTTTACACACAACGATCACCATGTCAGATGAGCAGCAGTCAAACCCTCAGGTTTGTATCAAATTTATTACGTGTTTAAGAAGCGTCATTTAAATAAATGATAACAGTCATGCTACCTTTATCTGTTAGCTAAAGATGCTAATAGTCATAATGTCCACCGGACTGTGTTTGAAAAACAAACGTGTTTTTAACAGATACATTCCAAAAGCAGAGAATTGTCATAGACGCACACTCGTTCATTAAACGTCAGAAAAATTGTCAGAGTTTGATTTGACGTGTTTAATATTTGTGATTTTAAATTAGGCTATTGTCTGGTGGTTTTAATCAATGTGACGCTGTATGTGCAGCGTGATATTTTTCTGAAAATATAAATATTAAAACTAGTCACGTGACTCCAGGAGCGTTTTAATTTCTAGAGAAAAGTCATAAGGATTCATTCATCAGGATTCATTGTTGTACAGAAATTTGCAAGTGCATAAATGTTCAGTATGAGTCAGGCTGGTATTTGAATAGTTTGTGAATTCGGTTTGAATTTGTTTTTTCAAAATCTTACAGGGTGAGAGCTGAAGGAGATGAAAATGTCCATATGGCCAAAATGGTGCGAGGCACTGGTTAAGAAGATTTATTAGTGGAAAAAGCGAGCACAACCAGAGGCATTACTTTTTCTGTAATAATGATTATCAAATGCTGTCACAATCACAATGACTAATAATCATTGCTGCTCTTTGATTTTCTGTTTTTGAATTGTAGAACTGAGTGCCTATGGAGGGATGTTTGAACAGGTGTGACACACATTTTTATGATGTACTACAGAGTTTGGAAGAAGATGGACTTCTGAACATCTCAGATCATCTTCATCTGTTCTGTGCCCAGTACACCTTCCTCCCAAGGCTCAAGGCTGATTTAGCAAAGTTTTCTGCTGGCTGGAATGACCATCCCATCAGGACAGAGTGTAGCCTTTCTCCAAACCAGCTGTGGGGACCTGGGATGCTGCAACACCTCATCAGAGAGCCAGAGACGTCTGAGGAAAATGTGTCAGGAATCCAAATAGAGGATATTGATTGGGAGAGATCAGGACCCTCCCATCATGCCAGACCAGGTGCTATTGTGCCAGAAATAGAATGCCCTCTGATGCCGAAGATACTGAATCTCTACACCGCGCTGTTGATCCCCTCATGCCTTCATTCAGTTTTGGAAGAGACATTTGTTTAACCATACTCTCACACGCTCTGCACCTACATCACCATTATTGACAGTCATCGCTTGGTGATGGTTCGGGGGCCACAATCACATGCGGCTCTTTGGTCCTTCTGCAGTGGCTCTTTCAAGCTTTGACCAAAACTAACACAAAACTGAATTTTATTGTTTGTTATACAAACTAGGGCTGCAACTAACGATTATTTCAATAATCGATCCATCAGCCGATTATTTCCTCGATTAATCGATGAACTGGGGGGAAAAAGTTTTAATTTCCACTCCTTTATTCCAAAATTGAACATTTGACTGACATAGCAATTCACACAAAAAACAAGTTGCTATTTGACTATTCTGTTAGTAAAATATTGAATAAAAAATAAAAATTAGTCAAATAGCTTAAAAAAATGTACACAAAAATATAAACAAATGTGTCTTTATACCTGCACAATTTTTCACAATGTTTTAGTTTTCTACATTTGCCTTAGAATCTAGCAGTTTTTTGTTAGTTTTCTTTTTTATTCCATCTTATTTGTTAAAAAAAAAATTTTAAAAAAATTTAAAAAAAAAAAAGTACAGTATGCCTTTTTATAAACTGTTTATTGTTGTCGCTGTTGTCATCCTTTGTTGAAATCAGGTCTCTCTTGTAAATGAGTCTTCGAGGCTCAATGGGATTTACCTGTCTAAATAAAGGTTGAATGAACAATATGTAGCTACTTTGTAAAATGTGTCCTTGAGGGAAGAGTGTAACCTGGATTAAAAGTGTGGATTATTGTAACCTGGATTAAAAGTGTGGATCATTGTAGTGAATCCTTCGTCTTCAACCATCAACAGAGGCCTCATGTCAGTGACGATCGTGTTCAGGATGTTTCAGTGAAGACAGCTGCTGCTGTGGTGTCCATGATGTCTGTCCATCATGAAGGATGTTGTTGTTTGTTGTTGTTTTCTGGAATGAGAGAGTAAATATGTATTATAGCATAATTTACAGCAACTCAAGAAATGCCTTGTTTCACTTACAGCGTTAGGTTCAGGCAAATAAGTAGCCCAAAGAGCAATTAAACACACACACACACACACAGACACACACACACACATATAAAATACATAATTACACACATTTGAGTAGATGTAATAAATTACTTTAATTCCTGTTTAAATGCAATTCATCCTGCCATACCTGCAGTGTCTTCAGACTTTGCCAACAAATTAAAAGTTGAAACTTAATCATTAAATTATTGTCTTTGTGTTAGATTTATTTATAAATCACATTTAAACACTGCTTGTACCAATTAAATAAAATAAAAAGTAACACACGTTCTCTATCACCATCATTAATCAGATAAACAAACAAGCAGCAGCTTCAGCTACAGACAGACTGACGTTGTTTTCTCATTTGGAAACAGAACAATGTGTTAAATTGTAGAGACTCACCTGCAACACATGACGAGTTGTATCAGCTGCAGCTCCTTCCTCCTCCTCGTGACTCCGACATGTTTACGTTTCATCTCCGTGGTTCTCCCGGGTCATCACTTTTCAAAGCTGCATGTTGCTCAGTTTTTATCTTTGTGAAGTGCTCCCACACTTTGTAGGACTCGGGTCGAACAGTTTTCGCTGCATCGGTCATTTGTAAAATGTATTTAATTTCCTTTGAAAACAGACTCTACTCTGCTTCCGCCTCCCACTGGCTCTGTTCAACTCGCGCTGCAGAGTTTTAAAAAAAACTTTATTCAGTCCAGTGTTGCCAGGTGTACGATAATTATTGTATTTGTAAAACAATTTTGTCCTCTGTACTATCAATAATCCCAAAAAAGGCCAAATATACGATAATTTGACCATTCTGTGAATATGTGGTTGTAATTGGTTCTCATCAGCCTATCGCAACTGTCTGTCGGAGTTTTTTTGTGAACCCTGAAGGCATCTGTGTCCGCAAACATATGCACGATTGACTGGAAATTCCAGCCAATCGTGCTTTTCTAAATGTGACCTACGAGTGACGTGTTTGCATTTGTCTCAGAACAACGGCCATGATTGGATGAATAGTCCGCTGCGCCCGCGCCATGAGTGAGGAAAAGAAGAAGAAGCAGAGCCGGTCTGGAAGCGGACCCATCACTACTATAGTGTGTCAATAGATTTGTTATTTTGGTTATGACGGGTGTACGATAATTTCCCTCAAAATATGATAATTTTATGTCTCTAGTACGATAATCCTACATTTCTCACCTGGCAACACTGATTCAGTCAGTCAGCATTGACAATGAGCTGCAGGTGAACAAAACGGCTCCACAGCGCCGTGAAAGACGCTTAATTGTGCGACACAACGAATCGATAATGAAACTCGTTGCCATCACTTTTAATCATCGATTTTTATCGATTTTATCCAATCGTTGTTGCAGCTCTAATACAAACAACAACAAAAACAATAGCTTGTCTTAACAGTTTTCTCTTTTCAGTTTTTTGGCAATATCTTTTGCAATACGCCATTAAGGAGTAATATATTCACTTTAACTTCATGCTTTATAATGTAGCTGTTTTTGTTTCATTTTTTTAATAATTTCTTTTATTTACTTTTCATTTTTAATGATTGTATATTGTTCTGTGTACCTCATCTGTGTTCTTTGTTTAAAACAAGTCTCTCTTGTAAATGAGTCCTCATGAGACTAACCTGTATAAATAACAGTTGAATGAATGGATGGAAGAAACACAGTCATTACATCAGTTATCAGCACTAACCTTCCCCTCCCAGTATCCGTGACAGACAAAATTTCCATATCGGTCATGCTTTAATATGAAGTCAACAAAGTCCATGCTCAATAATCCAGGTATACAATCCAACGTTTCAGTCAGGTCATCAAAAAAAAAAAAAAAAAAAAACTGTCCAGATGACCTGACTGAAAAATGTTGGGTTTAATATGGTGTTTGTAAGAGAGTGGGAAATATTTGTAAGTGTGTGGGAAGAGTTTATAAAG
>NC_056512.1:17334100-17337201 GCF_014905685.2 Nematolebias whitei
GTAAAATGTGTCCTTGAGAGAAGAGTGTAACCTGGAAGAAGTCTTTCAGATGAAAGACGAAACGTTTCTACTTTTGTTGTTTTGTTTTTTGAATGTCCAGAGGACCAGACTAAACTTTTTTAGATTTTTCTACCTGGATTATTGAGCATGCATCAGGACATTGTAGTGAAGCCTTTGTCTTCAACCATCGACAGAGGCCAGATGTCAGTGACGATCATTTAAGGAGCTTTCAGTGAAGACAGCTGCTGCTGTGGTGTCCATGATGTCTGTCCATCATGAAGGATGTTGTTGTTTGTTGTTGTTTTCTGGAATGAGAGAGTAAATATGTATTATAGCATAATTTACAGTAAATGCAGAAATGCCTTGTTTTATTTACAGTTAGGTTAAGGCAGTCCTTCTCAAATAGTGGGGCACGCCCCCCTGGGGGGGGCCCGGGGCAATGCATGTGACCTTAGAAAACATGCTTTTTTGCTGCAGGGAATAGTCTCCGCCCCCCCCCCATCATTCTCATTTTGTCGCGTGCATTCCTAATAATAAAGTTATGAACAAATATGACTGCCTTGTTGTTTTAGGAGCCATGCATGAACCGTGTCTGTCCCCTCTGCTGCTGACACGATAAATAAACTCCGACCGTCACCTCCTCCGTCCTCCGCTGCTGTTTTTATGTCCATGCGCTCTGGACGTCACTCACAGCGCGCATGCAACAAAGAGTAAACTCAAGCGAGAGCGACACCTGCCCTCTCTTTCCTCTTTTGCGTTGACAAAATGTTTTAGTTTTATTGATAAGTTTGTCAAAGCACAATTTACAGAAGTAAATGTTAGGACTCTATTCTTTGCTAACAAAATAAATTCACCTCCTCAGTTAAGCTGCTGTGTTTTGATGCTCTGGACGCTTGTCACCCACAGCACGCAGGTGACAAAGAGTAAACTCAAAGTGAGAGCGTTACCTGCTCCTCTTTTTTCTTTCATGTTGACAATTTTTTTGTTAGTTTTATCGATGAGTGTGCTCATTGATCCTGACTTCCTCATTTTGATAAAAATAAAATCAGCATAAATTGTTTTATTCATTTTTGTTTTGTATGTCAAAGTGTTTTATAAAACACTCCTTGGTTAAAATGTTGATGATCAATTTGAATTTATTATTTATTGATTATATTTAATTTTATTTTTCAGTATCAAATGGTCATAAATGTTTACAGTTTAAAAATGATTTTTTTTCAGGCAAATTGATGCACTGTAAGTTGTTTCTGTTACAGACTAAAAAAATCAATGTTAATAAAGTTATTCTTACTTGTAAGTTGATCTATATTCTTTTTTTTTCTTTATTGTTAATAAGGACACAATGTTAGGCAGAGGTGTACTTATAACAATTTTATAGACATACTATTTATAGTCGCGGCAGAGAGTTGGGGGGGGGGCGAAATGTTTACTTCTTTCGGGGGTGGGGGGGCACAACAGAAAATAATTGAGAAGCACTGGGTTAAGGCAAAAGTAGCTCAAAGAGCAATTAAACACACACAAACACATACACACATAAAATACTTAATTACACACATTTGAGTAGATGTAATAAATTACTTTAATTCCTGTTTAAATGCAATTCATCCTGCCATACCTGCAGTGTCTTCAGACTTTGCCAGCAAATTAAAATTAAATTAAATTAATCATTAAATTATCTTTGTGTTAGATTTATTTATAAATCACATTTAAACACTGCTTGTACCAATTAAATTAAATAAAAAGTAACACACGTTCTCTATCACCGTCATTAATCAGCAAACAAAAAAACAAACAAGCAGCAGCTTCAGCTACAGAGAGACTGACGTTACGTTTTCTCATTTGGAAACAGAACAATTGTGAATATTGTAGAGACTCACCTGCAACACATGACGAGTTGTATCTGCTGCTCAGCTCCTTCATCCTCCTCGTGACTCCGACATGTTTACGTTTCATCTCCGTGGTTCTCCCGTGTCGTGTCATCAACAGCCTCTGCTGCTTCCGCCTCCCCCTCGTTCTGTTCAACTCGTGCTGCAGAATTGTTTTTTTTTTATTTTTTTACTTTATTCAGTCAGACAGCACTGACGAGCTTCAGGTACAAAACGCCTCTGCAGAGCAGTGAAATACGCTTAATAGCGCGACACAACGAATCAATAATGAAATTCGTTGTCAACACTTTTAATAATCGATTTTATTGATTTGTTGTTGCAGCCCTACTGGGAACTTTTCTAAAAAATAAAAAAAAATCGGTATCGTGTCGGTACCTTCACTTCGGTGTCAGTTCCTGGACGGTTCTTTATTCAGTGCTAATTTAACGATTAACATAAATTCTAACAAGAATAAAATTATGTTGCACATTACAGTACAAATGCTGAGTTTTTTTTTTTATTACTTAGGTATTTTTCCATTCCAAGCAGTTTTCTTACATAAAAATAAACAAATAATTTTCAGGTCAAAAGAACAGTTTCAAACCAGTGACACGTCAGTATCTAATGTTCACTGCTACACACTGAGGACCTTTTCACTTAACAGTTTTCTTTAGAAAAATCAACGTCTGTTTTCTCTGGACACAAACAAGCCCACTCCTGGTTGATGGTGTCTCCAGCAGAGGATGACACAGGAGTGGATTTTCACTCCTATCCTGGTCCCACAGAAAAAAATACTGTCCTGTCCCAATCCAGGTCCACAGTAAAAAAAATCATAATAATCCTGTCCTGTCCCACTCCTGGTAACATGACTCCTGCTCCTGTTCAGAATCACTCCCACTCCTGTACTGCTCCTGTTTTTTTCTCTTAATTCAATTTTTAGGAAATACATTGAATTTGATTTTTATTTTCTACCCATTCCTGTTTAAATTACTTTGTGTTGTGCAGTTTTATTTCAAAAGATATGGCAACAGGAACAGTTCATCTGTGGTGAAATAGAGACATTTATTGTCTTAATCCAAACAAAAACCTTAAATGTCATCAAACAAATAATACATGGCCTCTAGTCCCTATAATTTTTCTATGGAGGATCAGCTGCTGAGTCCCTGTTTCTAGCTCTTTTGAAGGTCAGTTACACTTACACACACACACACACACACACACACACACACACACACA
>NC_056512.1:17337301-17341836 GCF_014905685.2 Nematolebias whitei
AAATGCAATTCATCCTGCCATACCTGCAGTGTCTTCAGACTTTGCCAGCAAATTAAAATTAAATTAAATTAATCATTAAATTATCTTTGTGTTAGATTTATTTATAAATCACATTTAAACACTGCTTGTACCAATTAAATTAAATAAAAAGTAACACACGTTCTCTATCACCATCATTAATCAGCAAACAAACAAACAAGCAGCAGCTTCAGCTACAGAGAGACTGACGTTACGTTGTCTCATTTGGAAACAGAACAATTGTGAATATTGTAGAGACTCACCTGCAACACATGACGACTTTTATCTGCTGCTCAGCTCCTTCATCCTCCTCGTGACTCCGACATGTTTACGTTTCATCTCCGTGGTTCTCCCGTGTCGTGTCGTCAACTGAAAACAGCCTCTGCTGCTTCCGCCTCCCCCTCGTTCTGTTCAACTCGCGCTGCAGAATTGTTTTTTTATTTACTTTTTTCAGTCAGACAGCATTGACAATGAGCTTCAGGTGAACAAAACGGCTCTGCAGAGCCATGAAATACACTTAATAGAGCGACACAACGAATCAATAATGAAATTCGATCTGGTAGCCTGGCTGTGCTGGGGTGGGTTCGGGGTGGGCGAGGGGGCTTGGGGTTCTTGGGCTCTGGCGGGCAGGTTGCCGGGCTCTGGGCCGGCTTGCGCTCTGGTGCCCGGTTCTGGGCAGGGGCCTTCGGCTCGCTGGTAGTTTGTGGGTTCATGGGCTGGGGGATTGGGTGTTTGGGAGCGTAACCAGTGGCCCCTAAGAGGGGGTAGTTTGACCCAGCCTAGGTGTCTAATGTGCTATGTGTTTTGAGAGATGTCCAAATGAGGGGTGGGTGTAGTATTTCTTCTGGGGTGGGGACTGGGTGGATGTCCTTGGGGGCGGCCCGTGACTGTGCATGGCCGACTGGCTGGCCCCTTTCCTGTGGTGGGGGCTCGTGCTTCCTGGCTCTGTTGGCGGTTGGGCTGGCGCTCTTGGCCGCGTCGTCCTGGTGGGGTTTGGCTTCATCTGGTGGCGGGCTGACAGCGGTTTGTGGGGGTCTTGGCAGCCCTCGGGTGTGTGGGCCGCTGGTACTGCTTCTGGCGGCCCTCGGGGCTCTGTCCCTCTTTGGTCTGGAGCTCAGCGGGCCTGGCGGTCGGTCCAGATGGAGAGGTGTCTTGGCCTCAATCCCTGGGTGGACCTTGGGGAACTGCGGGGGCCTGTTGGGTCAGTGGGGGAGCTGACTCCCTGTGGGAGCATTTGCTCTTAAAGTTATATTTCTCCCCATCCCTCACCATGCACCTCCACCCTCTTCATTTCAATTCCACACATTTAGGGTTGTTTGGGCTCGGGTGTGCTGCAACAATTTTACATCTCTGTTGAACATAGCCACCTGGGACTCAATTTTATTGTACACCTTAGACATTCACTCATAACATCCTCATGACATTCACATATAGGAACTTGAGGTGGGCACTATGGCTGTGGGTGGTGGGATGACTTTACTCTCGCCCCCTGTGCCTGTGCTCACTTACAATGGTTGCATTTAGACACTAGGGTTTGGATAGAGTTGGGGTGGAGGGGAAACTGACATCATGCCAGCCTTTGCTCCTTCTTCTTTCCTTTTTAATGGCACTATACAACAACACACATCAACAGCACATCTAGGGGCGGGGGTGTATGTGTCGGGGTCTTATTCTCTTTTTTTTTTTTTTTTTCCTCACCCCCCTGGTTCCCTAACTGCCATTCCGGGGGTGGGGTCTGGGAGAAGGGCAGGCCGTCGGGTGTTGACCAGGACTATGTGGGGGTTCGGGGTCTGGGGTATTGCAGTGGGCGGTGCTGGCGCTGTGCTCTCCCTGGGGTTGTTTGGACCCCCTGAGCTTGGCTCTTGGGTGCCATGGTTGGCCCGCTGGCCGGGGTGGCTGCCGGGGCCTGGCGGGCGGTCGGCTGGGGGCACGTGCTTGGTTGTTGGCGGTGTGTGGGGGTGGTCGGTGGCGTGACCTCTTCGTGCCGGGGGGTGTCCTGTCAGCAGGGTGTGGCCTGGGCCGGGTCTGGGATATTGGCTCCTCTCCGCTCGAGAATGAATGGGTCTATCTCCTGGGTTTGGGCATGGGCTGCCCCCTGTAGAGGGCGGGTACATGTCTTGGACCTGGGGGGTATAGAGTGCGTATCGGGAATAAGAATGAAATGTATCGTTATTGTAGGTCTTTGAGTGAGTGAGTGTGAGAATGAGGCTGGGACTGTGTGATTGTGTCTGTGTATGAATGGGTATTTGTTAGGCCGAGACTCGGACTGCCCCCTATTTGATACAACTGGGGGTGCTTGGCATCCGCCCCTATCGCACGCCCCCCTGGTGGGGTGTGCCCTTGCCTGCCGGCGCGCTTGGGGTCCTTGGTGTTGGGGGCTGGGCGCTTGGGCGTGTGTCGGCTCGGCCTGGTGTCTGCCTGGTGGGGCTCGGGTCCTCTGGCCCTGTCAGGCCTTGGCCTGGGTGGTGTGCGTCCTCGGTGCCCGGGCCTCGGTGCCCGGGCCTGGAACTGCATCGGTGCGGCGGGTTCTGGCGGGGGCCTATGAGTTTGTCGCTGTTGGCCCCGGGGGGTCACTGCATGTGGTCGCTGGTGGGGATCTTCCGGTTCTACCCTGTGGTCCAATCTGGGGGGTGGGTGAGTGGTTCGTCCTGTGTGGGTGGCCCTGGGGGCTCCGCAGTCGGGGTCCCTCCTGGGGTCTTGGGCTCTGGTCCCCTCTTTTTTGTCTGCCTCTGGTCTTGGGGGTCGGGTCTCTGCTGCTTCACGGTTACTATTAAATGTTCTATTAGAGAAGCCTTATACACTTATGCATGCTCACAACAACACACAAATAGATGCAGAAACTTGTCATACGAATCTAAAAAAGTTAAATCTGGTCCTCTGGACATTAAAAAAAAAAAAAAAACAAAGCAAAACAACAAAAAAATGTAGAAACGTTTCGTCTCTCATCCAAGAGACTTCCTCAGTCTGAGGTGCTGTATTCAGCTCAGTCTCTTAAATAGCACCTTCTCAGAGTAGATCAACCAGTTTTGCTGCTGACAACCAAAACCAGCTGATCACATGCTCAAGAAGGAGCATCAGCCAAACAATGGATCATTAGCACACTGATGGCTGTTTACTATTCACAGAGGGCTGAGTGATACTAGCAATCACAGCATTGTAAGAGGGGGAGAATTGAACACGTAGGCCTCCACCCCTGTTTAACGATGGACGGTTTCTTTTCACAAAGATGGCCTCCTTTACTCCTCTCTCAAACCATCGTTCCTCTTTATCCAGGATGTGCACATCTTCATCCCTGAAAGAGTGACCGCTGGCCTGGAGATGAGTGTAGACTGCAGAGTCCTGGCCTGATGATGTTGATCTTCTGTGCTGGGCCATCCTTTTGGCCAGTGGCTGTTTTGTTTCCCCAATGTAAGACTGATCACAGCCCTCCTGACACTGAACAGCATACACAATATTACTCTGTTTGTGCCAGGGGACTGGATCTTTGGGATGAACCAGTCTTTGCCGTAATGTATTTTGGGGTTTAAAAGCCACTGGGACGTTATGCTTAGAAAATAAACGTCTCAGTTTCTCTGATACTCCCTCAACATATGGAAGGACCACTGGTCTGGGTCTGGGTTCCTCCTTTTCATCTGTTGGCTGACTGTCTAGATCAGACCACACTTCAGCAAGTGTTGGACTGTACAGATCAGGCACGCTTAGCACAGCATGTCAAGTCCAAGACTCGACAACAAAACAAGTTTAACTTACTAATAACTCATCAACACCATCACTATTCCAATAACAACACATTCAGTGTAGGACAACACTCCAGTAGTCAATTATATGTCAGGGAGACAAAAAAATGGGTGAAGAATTTATCTGACAGACACCTCACCCAGCCGGAGACAGAGATTCTTGCCAGGGGACTGAACTTTGCGGTTGCACCAAGTAGAATTCCTCTGGTGGAGATGATCACAGCTACTGTCAGCCATCCGCAACAACAAAGTTAAAGAGGCTGAAGCAGAACAGCTCAGAATCAAAGTTTCAGCCTGCCTCAGCAATGCCAAACCACCACCTTCCAACATCAGTAGAGAGGAGAGGGATGCACTCACCACTCTTAGCAAGGACAAAAACATCATCATTCTCCCAGCAGACAAAGGAAGGTGCACAGTGATTTTGAACCAGACAGACTATCATGAGAAAGTTATGACACTCCTTAGTGACTTAAACACTTATGAACCTCTGAAAAGAGATCCAGGAAGTGGTTACAAGAAGAAATTGATAGATTGCCTGAAAATTTTGGAGCAGGAAAAGGCTATTGACCGTTTTCTGTACCACAGACTGTACCCAGGGGAGGCCACACCTAGTCTGTATGGTTTACCTAAAATCCACAAACAAGGTGTACCTTTAAGACCAATCGTTAGCATGATCACATGTCACTTACAATGTTTCCAAATATCTGGCGTCTGTACTCATCCCTTTAGTTGGCAGCTCAGAACACCACATACAGAACACCATGGACTTTGTGGATAAGG
>NC_056512.1:17341936-17345695 GCF_014905685.2 Nematolebias whitei
CAGCTCAGAACACCACATACAGAACACCATGGACTTTGTGGATAAGGTGAGGGATGTCATCATGGAGACTGATGAAACAATGGTCTCTTTTGATGTCACATCACTCTTTACGTGCATTCCTGTTGATGATGCAGTAGAGGTGGTCAGTTTAAGATTAAAATCAGACACCACTCTGAGCAGCAGGACCACACTTTCTACTGAACAACTGTGTCAACTCTTGAAACTGTGCCTGCAGTCAACCTACTTCACATATGGGGAGCAATATTATAGGCAGAAACATGGGTGTGCTATGGGGTCTCCAGTTTCTCCTATTGTTGCCAACCTGTACATGGAGGAGGTAGAAAAGAGAGCCTTGACGTCCTTTTCAGGGACACCACCAAGTCATTGGTTCAGGTATGTTGACGACACCTGGGTTAAAATTAAATCTCAGGAAGTCCAACATTTTACTGACCACATCAACTCTGTGGATAAATACATCAAGTTCACACAAGAAGATGTAAAAAATGGCAGGTTGGCTTTCTTGGACTGTGAGGTCTCGGTCTCTGATAGAGGACATTTGCAAACCGAGGTGTACCGCAAACCCACCCACACAGACCAGTATTTGCAGTTTGACTCCCATCACCCTTTGGAGCACAAGTTAGGAGTCATCAGGACTCTGTATCACAGAGCAGACAGCATCCCCACTAGCTCAGGAGCCAGGCAGAAGGAGAAATCCCACACGAGCAATGTGGATATTGTTGGATTTGATATCTTTTATATATAGCGGGACATGAGAAACCTATAAATCTCGCTCAGACACAAAGTTTGGTGGAACAAACATCGGCTGATTGACCAGGCAAGGGTTACTCTGATTTTGTTCCTCAGACTGCACTCTGATTATATGTAATATCTGCATACTTTAACTTTGTCTCAATTAAATCTTTTATACTAAGGTGAAGTGCTCCTGAAATTCTGTGCTCGGGTCATTTGAACACCCCAAAATCCTTCAATATCCTAACTGGGTCTTCCTGAAAGCAGAGAAGAAACCCAAACAGGACTCCAGTCAGCCATCAGGTGAAAAGGAGGAACCCAGACCAGTGGTCATTCCTTATGTTGCGGGATTATCAGAGAAACTGAGACGTTTATTTTCTAAACATAACGTCCCAGTGGCTTTTAAACCCCAAAATACATTACGGCAAAGACTGGTTCATCCCAAAGATCCAGTCCCCCGGCACAAACGGAGTAATATTGTGTATGCTGTTCAGTATCAGGAGGGTGATCAGTCTTACATCGGGGAAACTAAACAGCCACTGGCCAAAAGGATGGACCAGCACAGAAGATCAACATCATCAGGCCAAGACTCTGTGGTCTACACTCATCTCCAGGCCAGTGGTCACTCTTTCAAGGATGAAGATGTTCACATCCTGGACAGAGAGGAACAATGGTTTGAGAGAGGAGTAAAGGAGGCCATCTTTGTGACAAGAAACCGTCCATCATTAAACAGGGGTGGAGGCGTCCGGGTTCAACTGTCCCCCTTTTACAATGCTGTGATTGCTAGTATCACTCAGCCCTCTGTGAATAGTAAACAGCCATTTTTCACCACTTTTATTGTCCAAACAGGTCTCACTTGTAAATGAGTCTTCGAGGCTCAATGTGACTCATCTGTTTAAATAAAGGTTGAATGAATTAATGAAAATTAATATTTATGAAGTAAATATTTACTACTTAATGCCACAATATTGAGGATACATTCAGACAGAATAAAAAAAGGAATACTTTTGGTACTTTCCATAGCCTGAAAAGTTATATTTAAGATTTTGCTTTAAATTATATGCTTCTGAAGACTATTTCAGCCTCAGTGCTCTGATTATTCAATTCAAAAGTACTTAATAATCCCAAAGGGAAATTTTGTTGTTGTAACTCGTTATCCTCATTTCATTAAGAGATGTTATAGATGCTGATGGCTGTAGACAGGAAGGATCTCTTGTAAAGGTCCATCCCACAGTGGCTCCTAAGAAACTGTCTGCAGATGCCGTCCGATCCATCCACCCAGACTCAGCTGGCCTCTCGGTTCCCCAGTGTTGTAGGACCGCCCGAATGCTGGGCAGGACTCCTCCCAAAGTGATGGCCACTCCTCCCAGCAGTCTGCCGAGCACCTCGTCGCTGTGGACAGCAACTGTAGGTGCCGAGGGAGAATCCTGTCCTTCCACTGTCATGAGCCGTGTTTCCTGCTAGTTCCAGGATCTCAGTGGTCAGGCACTCGAGCACAGCTGGCAGGTAGATGAGAATGCATCCACAGAACATCCTTTTCAACTCATTTGAGCTTTGGGGCTGTAGTTGAGATATTATTTGAGCTTTTGAGATGTTAATCAGCTGCTGTTGGTTGTAGAAAACTACCTTGTTGCCATGGTTACGCATCATAACAAATGTCCAAAACTAAAAAAAAGTTTAATTAAAAAACAACCAGACTTAAAATAACCAGAAACCATTTCTCTTTAAAATAAAAAAGGTTGAAAAGGGTTTGTAAGCTCAATCATCCAGGTAGATAACAGCAAAAAAGATTAAATCATGTCATCTGGACCAGTTTCTTTAAGTGAGAAATGTTTCATCCCCATCCGGAGAACTTCGTCAGTCTGCAGCCTGTCAACCAGATCTGTCCCATAGGTAGCCTTCACTGCTGTGTTTCAAGTCAACCTCCTGTGGAATCTCAGAAGTAGACTTTTAACATGTGCAAAACACTCATCCAAAACAATCAATCATCATGTACAACAATCAAGTGATTTGACCTTTTTTGTTGTCTGCCTGGATGGTTGAGCTTGCAGACCCTTTGCTGAGCCACTTTGGCCTTCATTGTCCTCAGACTGTTTCTATGAGTAGCGAGTTGGCCATCTGGACTAAATGATTTGATTGTTGTACAAGATGATTGATTGTTTTGGATGGGTGTGTTTTGCATGTGTTAAAAGTCTACTTCTGAGATTCCAACTGGAGGTTGGCTTGAAACAGCAAAGTCCTTCGGATTCAGTCCTCCAGATTCAGTCCTCTGGATTCAGTCCTCTGGATGGGGGCTGAAACGTTTCTCACTTAAAGAAACTGGTTCAGATGACATGATTTAAAACAGGTTGAAGCTTTTAAGAACTTTATGAACATTAAACTCCTAAAATAATCCACTGTTTGACCAGTGGCTGCTCAGCTGTAATGTATTTACTGGGCTCTGGTCCCATATGACTTAGTGATCGAGGCCCCCTAGTGGTCTGGTGAACTTCCGTTTGTTTGTTTGTTTTTTTTTTTGTTTGTTTGTTTTTTTCAGAGTTTGCAGCATTTCTTACTTCCAGTTGTTTTGGTGTTTGCAGCATTTTTCCTTTGTATTAAGTTTTTGGTTGAATGTTTGAAAGAAGCATCTGACTGAGACAACAACTAACCTGGGTGTGAGGCTGGACAATGACTTTAAACTTGATGCACAGATTAAATCAACGATCAAGTCTAGTTTTTATCACCTGAGACAACTGGCCACGGTCAAACTTTTTCTGTCACGACATCATTTTGAGATTTTAATCCATGCTTTCATCACAACTCATCTGGACTACTGTAATTCACTTTATGAAGGTCTGAGCCAGTCATTACTGACTCGACTTCAGCTGGTTCAGAATGCTGCTGCTCGCCTTTTAACTGGTACCAGAAAACGAGAGCACATCACCCCTGTTTTATAATCACTACACTGGCTCCCAGTTTGTTCCAGATTAATTTTACGGTTCTTTTATTTGTTTTCAAGTGTCTTCATGG
>NC_056512.1:17345795-17360091 GCF_014905685.2 Nematolebias whitei
CCTTATCCACAAAGTCCATGGTGTTCTGTATGTGGTGTTCTGAGCTGACAACTAAAGGGATGAGTACAGACGCCAGATATTTGGAAACATTGTAAGTGACAGAGTTAATCATGCTAACAATAGGTCTTAAAGGTACACCTTGTTTGTGGATTTTAGGTAAACCATACAGACTAGGTGTGGCCTCCCCTGGGTACAGTCTGTGGTACAGAAAACGGTCAATAGCCTTGTCCTGCTCCAAAATTTTCAGGCAATCTATCAATTTCTTCTTGTAACCACTTCCTGGATCTCTTGTCAGAGTTAAGTCACTAAGGAGTGTCATAACTTTCTCATGATAGTCTTTCTGGTTCAAAATCACTGTGCACCTTCCTTTGTCTGCTGGGAGAATGATTATGTTTTTGTCCTTGTGAAGAGTGGTGAGTGCGTCCCTCTCCTCTCTACTGATGTTGGAAGGTGGTGGTTTGGCATTGCTGAGGCAGGATGAAACTTTGATTCTGAGCTGTTCTGCTTCACCCTCTTTCATTTTGTTGTTGCGGATGGCTGACAGTAGCTGTGATCATCTCCACCAGAGGAATTCTACTTGGTGCAACTGCAAAGTTCAGTCCTCTGGCAAGAATCTCTGTCTCCGGCTGGGTGAGCTGTCTGTCAGATAAATTCTTCACCCACTTTTTTGTCTCCCTGGCATGTAACTGTCTACTGGAGTGTTGTCTTCCACTGAATGTGTCGTTATTGGAATAGTGATGGTGTTGATGAGTTATCAGTAAGTGAAACTTGTTTTGTTGTCAAGTCTTGGACTTGACATGTTGTGCTAAGCGTGCCTGATCTGTACAGTCCATCACTTGCTGAAGTGTGGTTCGATATAGGCACGTTGTTAGTTTTTGTTTAATGTGCTCTTCTTTGGCCTTCAAGGCCTCAATAGTAAAATTGGTCTGTCTCACCCGTTCATTCAGCAGCTGGGTCTGTGCCTTCTGAAGGATCTTGCTTGCCCGGTGCCCACTGACAGAAGATTTCAGTTCCAGGCTCTTGGGAATGATGCCAATTTGTCAACATCTCAGGTTGAATCGCAAGTGGTTCCTGTAGTCTGCCCTCTTCCTTGCTGTTTTCTCAAACTCTCTAACAAGTTTGAGGCAATCCTGGCCAAAGTGATTCAAAATATCCTGATGATGCTCAATCATCTAGGTAGAAAAATCTAAAAAAGTTAAATCTGGTTCTATGGACAATAAAAAAAATAAAAATAAAAAAAAACTTGTAGAAACGTTTCGTCTTTCATCCGAAAGACTTCCTCAGTCTGAGGTGCTGTATTCATCTCAGTCTTATAAATAGCACCCTCTCGCAGTGGATCAACCAGTTTGCTGCTGACAACCAAAACCAGCTACTCACATAATCAAGGAGGACCATCAGCCTAACAATGGATCATTAGCACACTGATGGCTGTTTACTATTCACAGGGGGCTGAGCGATACTAGCAATAACAGCATTGTAAGAGGAGGACAGTTGAACATGGAGGCCTCCACCCCTGTTTAATGATGGATGATTTCTTTTCACAAAGATGGCTTCCTTTACTCCTCACTCAAACCATCGTTCCTCTCGATCCAGGATGTGAACATCTTCATCTCTGCGGTCTACACTCACCTTCAGACCAGCGATCACTCTTTCAGGGATGAAGATGTTCACATCATGGATAGAGAGGAACGATGGTTTGAGAAGAGTAAAGGAGGCCATCTTTGTGGGAAAAAAAGTCCATCAATAAACAGGGGTGGAGGCCTCTGTGTTCAACTGTCCCTCCTCTTACAATGCTGTTATTGCTAGTATCACTCAGCCCCCAGTGAATAGCAAACAGCCATCAGTGTGCTAATGATCCATTGTTAGGCTGATGGTCCTTCTTGATTATGTGAGCAGCTGGTTTTGGTTGTCAGCAGCAAACTGGTTGATCCACTCTGAGAAGGTTCTATTAATAAGACTGAGCTGAATACAGCAGCTCAGACTGAGGAGGTCTTTTGGATGAAACACGAAATGTTTCTACAAATTATTGATTTTTTTATTTTAATGTCCAGAAGAGCAGATTTAACTTTTTTAAATTTGGAAACAAAAGGTACAAAGAAAAAACGTTACTGAATGGAATGTGTTATTTTATGATATGAAATTAAAAAAAGACAAAACAAGTTATTATTCACAGCTAAACTGATTTCCTTTGATGTGGATTCCCATGTGTCTAGTTAAAGTTGATTTATGTCCAAACCTTTTTCCACAAAGATCACAAACAAATGATTTATTTCCTGTGTGAACTATCATGTGAGTGTTTAAAGTTGACTTCTGTCCAAAACTTTGTCCACAAAAAACACAAACAAAAGCTTTTTGTCCTGTGTGAATTAACATGTGTGTCTTCAGAATACCCTTTCTATTAAACCTTTTTCCACAGTTTTCACAACTAAACTGTTTTTCTCCTGTATGAACTATCACGTGTCTGTTTAAAGATGACTTTTGTCCAAACCTTTGTCCACAAAAATCACAAACAAATGTTTTCTGTCCTGTGTGGATTCCCATGTGTCTGTTTAAATTTGACTTCTGTCCAAACCTTTGTCCACAAAAATCACAAACAAATGATTTCTGTCCTGTGTGAATTACCATGTGTGTGTTTAAATTTGACTTCTGTCCAAACTTGTGTCCACAAAAACTACAAACAAAAGCCTTCTGTCCTGTGTGAATTACCATGTGTGTCTTCAGAATATTCTTTGTGTTAAACCTTTTTCCACAGTCTTCACAACTAAACTGTTTCTGTCCTGTGTGAACGATCATGTGTCTGTTTAAAGTTGACTTCCATCCAAACTTGTGTCCACAAAAATCACAAACAAATGCTTTCTCTCCTGTGTGAACTATCAAGTGTTTCTTTAGATAACTCATTCGGTTAAATGTTTTCCCACAGTCTTTACAACTAAATGAGTTCTGTCTTGACTGTTTTTTCTCGACTGAGCCTCCACTTTTCTTTACTTCAAAACATTCCTTGACAACCAAACAACTTGAAGACATCACTGACTGACTTGTCTTGTGAAATTGTTTCCCATGCTCAGTGAAGCTGCAAGATTTGTTGACAGTGTTTACACCTGACTCAGGAGCTCTGCTCTCCTTCCAGTCTTTGTCACTGTCTTCAGGTTCTGACCCAGAGTCTGAAAAGTTTTCTAACTGAGATTCAGAGTCATTCACATCATCACCTTCATCATCCTCACTGACTTCAGTCTCTGAAGAGCTGCAATCATCTCCATAAGTATTTAGATCTGGGTTCCTGGTAGTCTCTGCTCCTCCACAGTCCTCTCCACCAGTTGCTGCTTTCATCTGGTCAGCTGAGCTGCTGGTTGGAAGATCTTCCTCTTTTACTTGGTGCTGATGAAGCTGTAAAAACAGAGGTTTCTCTTCATCTTCCTCACTCTTCAAAGGAACACCAGTGAATGCAAACCCGGAGTCATCAATCTTTTTCACACAAAACTGCTCTCCCTCTTGACTGGTCCACAGTTCCTCCTCTTCTTCCTTTATGTTGAGAATCTCTGGATCCTGCTGGTCCACACCAAGCATCTGTACTTCAGGAGCTTCTTCTTTAATCAGCACCATCTGCTGAACATCTGCAGGGACCACTGAAAACATGAACATCAGGAACAATTACAACTTTATATTCACACATACAGTGGTGGCTGAAAGTTTATGAAGCCTTAAAACTTTACAAATTTCTGCATAAAAATGACCTAAAACATCATCAGGTTTTCACATAAGTCCTAACAATAAATAAAGAGAACTCAGTTAAACAAATCAGACAAAAATATTATACCCAGTCATTTATTTACTGAGGAAAATTATCCAATATCACATGATTTTTGTGAAGCTGTTTTATCAATAATGCACAAAAATAAAGTAAATATTGACGAGAGCATGTAGTGTTCACATGAACTAAGTTTTAAAATTACCATTATGACACAAACTGCCCCAATTGTACTCGCCAATGTCAGAATGTAAACTAACAACTTGTAACTGATACCAATAAAAACAGATTTTATTTATAACAAATTATAGTATATATATTATGGTGTTTCTAGTGTAAAATACTTCCACACAGCGGACATGTTTCGATGAAAAGTTGGTTAGCTGTTAGCCACAGTGCTGCTAACTCAGTCCTCACGTTATAGCTGGCTGCAAACTATGAAATGGATTTTCTGAATGAGAGGCGGGTCTTATTACTCTGGGTTCATGAAACACGTCGCCGTTCAGAAAATCCATTCCATAGTTTGAAGCCAACGTGCAGCGCAACCACAGACATGCATGGATCGGAAATATCGGCAGGTTGGATCGGAAAATCTGATATGTAAATTATGCTGGTATCGGAGCCCGATACCAATATTGGATCGGCCCCATGCCTAATGGACAGAAGAGTCATGTTTCAATCCATACACCGAAGACGCAGTTCGGTAGTAGTACCTAGTAGTAGATTTCGCTTTGTTCTTAACAGCAGTACTGACATTCGCAGAGTGGTAAACTCTCCTTAAAAAAAACCACCGAAGAAGAAGTTCTACTTCCGGGGTGAACGTAAACAAACCTGAGCACCCAAAATGGACCCGCGACAGGTTTTAATGATGGTGGAGACGTTACTGCACTCCCTGACTGAGCTACAGGTAACACAGATCATTTTGAGCTCTTTCAAAGTTTCTAGTAGAAATGTGTCGCTCACCCACCAGTTTTGCTCCCCCGACATGCTAATATTATTAGCATTAGCCAGGCGGAAATGGCAAAGTTGCACATGCACAGTCAGGTCAGTTTTTCACGATCAGATAAAAACGAACAGATCAAGCATTTACATGCACACCGATTGGGTTACGGGTCGGCGTAAACCACCCGTTTCGTTCTGATCACAAATTATATCGGATCGCGCCGAATACACAAAAAATAACCCGAACGGAGTGTTTACATGACACACTTTTATTCCGACCGGCCATTTGATCCGGTTACTTATGTCCATGTAAACATACCCTCAGAGGCCAGAACCAGGGATCAGTCCAGATGCTCTGCAGGGGTACAGCTTCTACAACCATGGCTTACTGCTGTTTCAGTGTTAAATAACTTTCCTGGGAAAGTAGTTAAGAGAATAGCGACCCCTGCTGACTTGTTTGTACCATGACTAAAATATATTTTGTCCACCCATTGGTTTGCCCAAAATGTTTTATCAGCACTGTTGCTGTGAGTTTCCTGAAGAAGATAGAAATGAGCCTTTTCATTTTTTAAGAATAGAATAGTTGCTTTGCGTTTTATAGTCTCTCAAACCCCTAGCATTAACTGAAACAACAGAAAGGTTATAGTTGAAAAAAAGACACGACTAATCTAAAATAATAAAGGGAAAAAATAAAATAAAACAAAAAAAGGAAAAAAATAAATTATAGAAAAACAAGTAAATTTAAACCGGATTCCAAAAAAGTTGGGACACTAAAATTGTGAATAAAAACTGAATGCAATGATGTGGAGATGGCAAATGTCAATATTTTATTCGTAATATAACATAGATGACAGATCAAAAGTTTAATCTGAGTAAATGTAACATTTTAAAGGAAAAATATGTTGATTCAAAATTTCAGTGTCAACAAAACAAGACCACGTTCTGCAGCAATCACAACATCATGGCTACGTAGGAGAAGGATCCGGGTACTGAAATGGCCAGCCTGCAGTCCAGATCTTTCACCTATAGAGAACATTTGGCGCATCATAAAGAGGAAGGTGCGACAAAGAAGGCCCAAGACGATTGAACAGTTAGAGGCCTGTATTAGACATGAATGGGAGAGCATTCCTATTTCTAAACTTGAGAAACTGGTCTCCTCTGTCCCCAGACGTCTGTTGAATGTTGTAAGAAGAAGGGGGGATGCCACACAGTGGTAAAAATGGACTTGTCCCAACTTTTTTGGGCTTTGTTGACGCCATGAAATTTGGAAACAACAGATTTTTCCCTTAAAATGTTACATTCTCTCAGTTTAAACTTTTGATCTGTGATTTGTTTCTATTCTGACTAAAATATTAGATGTTGGCACCTCCACATCATTGCGTTCAGTTTTTATTCACAATGTGTTTAGTGTCCCAACTTTTTGAAATCCGGTTTGTAATAGAAGATTATGGATATATTCTATTCTTGGACTTTTTTAAAGCTTTTGACACGACTGAGCACAAATTTATCTTTCGAACCTTAGAACTTTTTGGATTCGGGAAGCAATTCTTAAATATAATTAAATTAATTTATAAAGACAAAAAGTTCAGTTCTATTACTACAAGGTACATCTCCTAGATCCTTCATTGGCAAAGGTGTTAAACAAGGATATTCAATTTCACCCCAATTATTTATTTTAGCAGTTGAATTGATGTCTATCCTCATCAAACAATTGAATTTTGAAAAACTAACAGTGTTGGGACAACAATTAACAATTAGCCATTTAGCTGATGATGTTGCAATATTTGTAAAAAAAACTCCGACCAACTCCCTATAATCCTTGAGACAGTAGAATTTTTCTCTAAAGCATCTGGACTAAAATTAAACCTCAACAAATGTGAATTACTACCTATTCATAATTCTGATCAATCAAGCATTCTCAACATTCCTGTTAAAACCACTATAAAATACTTAGGCACACACATAACTAAAGACATGGACCCTTTAACTAAACTCAATATCTGGAACAATCTGGAAAGAAGCCAAACATATCTGAACTCTTGGTCTCAGAGAGACATTTCAATCATAGGCCGCACTTTTCTTACAAAAATGGAATGCATTTCTCGTTTAATCTACCCTGCCTACTCATTATCAATTCCTAAAACTGCAATTAAAGCTATAAATCAAGCAAATTTCAACTACATTTGGAAAAGGAAAACACATTATATTAAACAAGACTCTATGACACAAGAATACAAAGATGGAAGTCTTAAGGCAATAGATTTTGAATGTATTGATGGCACAATTAAAATAAATTGGTTGATCTTAAAAACCAACAAAAACTCTAGTTTTATATTCCTAATGAAATCTTCATGAAATTAGGTGGCATTGAATTTCTCCTCAAATGTGACTATGACACAAAAAAGCTCCCCCTTAAACTCTCATCATTTCATCAACAGGTTTTACTCTACTGGAAAATGATTTACAAACAACTTCAGTCCCCACAACACCCCAATTTGGAACTGCAGATATATATTACATAACCGTAAATCTATATTTCTACAAAACTGGTTAGATAAAGACATATGGTCTGTTTTACACTTGTTCGATTTGACAGGGAAGATTATAACATTTGAGAATTGTAGTTCCAAATTTAACTTGACTGATAAAAAACAATATAAGAAAGTGATTAATGCAATACCTCAAGCTATAATAATCATGTCATCTAATGTATATACAAATGTTCCAAACACGAATCTTCCCCCGCTTTTAGTGAATAATCTAAATCTTTTGGACTCCAAACTAAACAACTGTGCTATTCGTTTCATATTTAACAAAGAGCTGTATCCCTGTTCCTCTTCCCGAAACACAATTCTAAATTCCTTCTCCAGAAAAGATGCTGAACAATTAAGATCAAAATTTTATAAATTCCCTGTTACATCTAAAGCAAAAGAGATTCATTTCAAAATTAGTAACAAAATATACCACTCTAATGATTTTCTATGTAAACACTTTGGCTTTGAATGCACTAACTGTTCATTTTGTAACGAACTTGCTGAGACCACTGACCACATTTTTTTATGATTGTATATATACTAATGCATTTTGGGATGATTTACATCACTGGTTGTCTAAATATATACAGATTCCAGAATTGAAAATTGAAAATGTCTTGTATGGTTTTATCACAAAAAACTCTGTACATGATCTGATGATTAACAGTATTTTCATTCTAGGAAAGTTTTTTATTCACAAGAACAGATTTCTTAAAGCTAGACCAAATTTTGTTGCCTTTCACGGAGAACTGTGCCTCTTCTTTTCATCTCTGAAACACATAAAAAAAAAGACTGCTGTGGATCTCTGCAAGATGGCGAAGGACCTTAATTTCATGGAAAACCCCTAACTCTATACTCATGAGTACTGAATGAACTCGATTGTCGGATTCTATTTATTTTTTGTTTAATGTGTCTCCTTTTTAGCCTTTATGTTTCTTTCTTCTTTGTTTGAAGTTGTATTTGTACTGTTTAATGACAAAAAAATAAAAAAATAATTTGTCAATCTCTAATGCCAACACTATAGCCACCGGAAGTTGTTTAACACCACATCCGCTTTTAAACCCAGAAGCGTGAAAAAGGTCTAATGGGGGTAGTAGAGTTGGCAGAAGGAGTGGAAGGGCGGTAGCAGGACGCAGAAACGACAGTTGGCGAGTAAAAAGCTGAATTTAAAGGTGGTTTTTGGCATAATCTAGATTGTGAGTGGATTAAGATGGCTAGTAGTAGTGGTGGGCTTTCGGAGGATGACGATATGGATATAGGATGGTCTAGGGTAGAGAATAAGAAGAAAGGAGGAAAAGAAAATGTTATAAAAGGGACAACTGGTAAAAGAGCTCTTGAGGGAGAGGAAGAAAGAACTGAAATAAGAAAGAAAATAATGATGGAAGATGCCAAGATTATACAAAAATTTATGGCAGGACAGGATATGGTGGGAATAAGTCCTATCAGTTTGTCAAATGGATTAAAAAAAGCAGTTGGGGATGTAGCGTTAGCTAAAGTCCTAAGGGATGGAAATCTGCTTATTATTTGTAAAAATGCTGAACAAAAGAACAAAGCACTTAAATTACAAATGGTGTGTAAAAAGGAAGTGATAGAAAGAAAGATTGTTGGGAAAGAAAGAGGAGTAAGAGGAGTAATCACTGGGATCCCTGTAGGAGAAAATCTGGATGAGTTAAAGAAAGTAATACGAGGAGGAGACATTACAGGCATTAAAAGATTACAGGCCTTCAGGAATGGAGAATAGACAGTACATCTGTGTTACTGGAGTTTAAAAATAAAGTTCTACATGAGAAAATTATGCTAGACTTTCACATTAAAACTCATGTACCCTATGTTCCACCACCTCTCAGATGCTATAAATGCCAAAGATATGGACATATTGCTAATGTTTGTAAAGGAAAACAGAGATGTGGTAGATGTGGGGGTGAGCATCTTTATGGGGAATGTGGGAACAATCCTGTTAAATGCTGTAACTGTGGAGGAAGTCATACTGCATTATGCAGGATGTGAGATAAGAAAAAAGGCAGCTGAAGTTCAACAAATTAAAATAAATTAAAAAAGTACATATGCAGAAGCAGTGAAAGTTGTAAACAGTAATGAAAATGTTCCGAAAACAATTGACGGAGGGGAAAAACTAACAGATAATAGCCAAAGTAATATTCCACTGGACAAACTGATTCCATTCCTGGCATATATCATAAATTGTTCAGAACAGGCAAAAACTAAAACTGAAAAAATAAAGATTATTGTAAAGGCAGCTGCAAAGTTTTTTAATGTGAAAGATTTATCTTGGGAAAAAATCCACGATGAACTTAGACACGGAGAAGGGTCATTTGAGGCTGAGGCTTCTCAAAACATCACATAATTCAAATATTACAATGGAACGCCCGCAGTCTCATAGCAAATGGTCAGGAATTTAAAGGCTTCATAAATACATTAAATACAAAACCAGATATTATATGCATTCAAGAAACATGGCTCAAACCTTCATTACTGTTTAGCATTCATGGATATTCAGTCATACGCAAAGATAGGACTAATGGCAATGGAGGAGGATGTGCTATATTCATAAAACAAAATCTGAAGTTTATCCAAATTCATACAACACCAGAATTAGAAGTTACTGTTATAGAAGTTTGGACAAATGAAGGTAATATTAAAATCATAAATTACTATAATCCATGCAAACAATTAGAAAAAGCAAAACTTGAATCAATTCTAGAACACTGGAGAGGGAAAATAGTTTGGTGTGGGGACTTTAATGCACACGGCACATTATGGGGTAATTGAGATGATTATAACGGGGGGACTTTAGAAGAAATAATTGATGAAAAGGAACTGGTAATCTTAAATAATGGATCAGGCACTCGGGTGGATTTTGTAAAGGGAAAGGAATCTGCAATTGATTTAACACTGATATCACAATCTCTTGCTGACATTAGCAGCTGGACAATATTCAAAGAAAGCACAATAGGTAGTGATCATTATCCAATTTTCACCAACACTGGAATAGACACAGAACAAGGACAAATAAAGATTGAGGGGAGATGGAAGTTTGAAAAGGCAGACTGGAACTAATTTAAAATGAGGAGTGAGATTAATATGAAAAATACAGATACAAATAAAACGGTAAATGAATTAAACTTGGAAATTAGTAAATGTATAACTGATACAGCCAAAAGCTCTATTCCAAAAAGTAATGGACTCAAAAAGAAGAAGTTAGTACCATGGTGGACACCAGAATGCACAGCAGCAATTAAACAGCGTAATAAGGATTTCAAAACTTTGAAAAGGACTATTAGTTTCCAGAATCTGATCAATTATAAAAGGAAACAAGCAGAAGTTATGAAAATTATCAGATATGCTAAGAGGGATTATTGGAGAAAATATTGTGACACACTGGGAAAAAATACTCCAATAACCAGGGTTTGGAATACTATAAAACAAATGTCTGGGAATTCAAGAGATTATTATTTTCCAATAATAAAAGATAACGGAAATATTGTAACTGATAATAAAAATAAAGCTGAATTATTAGCTAAAGCATTTGCAAAAATACATAGTACAGAAAATCTGAATAATAAAGAAAAAAAGAGGACGAGAAATAACATTAAGGATGAACACTGAACTACTTCAGAATGAGGAAGATAATGAGGATACTATTAATATGAAGTTTTTTTTTGATGGAATTAAACGAAGCATTAAAAAGTTCCAAGAAGTCAACTCCTGGCAAAGATCAAATCAATTACTGCATGTTGAATAATCTTAGTGATGTGAGCAAAGAAATATTATTAAAATTATATAATAAGGTGTGGGAGGAAGGGAGGACACCAAACAAATGGAAAGAAGCAATTATTGTCCCTATTTGTAAACCTGGGAAGGATCCTAATTTAGCAGAAAGTTACAGACCAATTGCTCTTACATCATGTTTAGGTAAAATTATGAAAAAAATGGTAAATAATAGAATAATGTCTTTTTAGAATCTAAGAAGATAAAATCGTATCGATTTGGCTTTAGGAAAAGCAGAAGTACAATAGATCTAGCAGTATGTTTGGAACATGAAATTAGACGGGCCCAGGGTAATAAAGAAAGTGTGACAGCAGTTTTTTTGGATGTGGAAAAGGCATATGACATGTTATGGAGAGAAGGTTTATTGATTAAAATAAAACAGATGGGTATAAAAGGAAAGATCTATAGATGGATAAAAAACTTTTTAACTGAAAGAAGTATTAGTGTTAAAATAAATGGTGAAATAAGTTCAGAATATCAAGTGGAAAATGGTACTCCCCAAGGCAGTATAATTAGTCCTATATTATTTACAATAATGATTAACGATATTGGGCAGCACGGTGGCGCAACTGGTAGAGCTGCTGCCTCTCAGTGAGCAGGTCCCTGGTTCAAACCCCGGTCCAGGGGCCTTTCTGGGTGGAGTTTGTATGTTCTCTCCGTGCATGCGTGGGTTTTCTCCGGGTACTCCGGTTTCCTCCCACAGACCAAAAACATGCATGTTAGGCTGATTGGTAACTCTAAATTGTCCCTAGGTGTGAGTGAGAGCGTGAATGGTTGTTTGTCTCGTTTGTCTCTATGTGTCCCTGTGATGGACTTGCGACCCGTCCAGGGTGTACCCCGCCCCTCGCACAGTGATTGCTGGACATGGGCACCAGCGACCCCCGTGACCCAAAATGGAATAAACGGGTAAAGAAAATGGATGGATGGATTAACGATATTTTTAGTAATATAGATAAATATTTTGGCGTCTCATTATTTGCAGATGATGGAGTTATTTGGAAAAGGGGAAAATATAGAATTTGTTAAAAGGAAAATACAAGAGGCATTAAATAATGTAGAAAATTGGGCATTAGAATGGGGATTCAGATTTCCATCCATCCATCCATTTTCTTTACCCGTTTATTCCATTTTGGGTCACGGGGGTCACTGGTGCCCATGTCCAGCAATCACTGTGCGAGGGGCGGGGTACACCCTGGACGGGTCGCAAGTCCATCACAGGGCCACATAGAGACAAACAACCATGCACTCTCACTCACACCTAGGGACAATTTAGAGTTACCAATCAGTCTAACATGCATGTTTTTGGTCTGTGGGAGGAAACCAGAGTACCCAGAGAAAACCCACGCATGCACGGAGAGAACATGCAAACTCCACCCAGAAGGCCCCTGGACCGGGGTTTGAACCAGGGACCTGTTCGCTGAGAGGCAGCAGCTCTACCAGTTGCGCCACCGTGCTGCCCGGGATTCAGATTTTCAACATCCAAATCGAAATCAGTTATTTTTACAAATAAAAAAATAAATATTAATATAAATCTCAAATTATATGGGGACGATATAGAACGAGTAGATCAAATCAAATATCTGGGTATCTGGTTTGATAAAAAACTTACGTGGAAAATACATATAGATAGAATAGTAGGAAAGTGTAAAAGAATTCTAAATATAATGAGATGTCCGAGAGGTAAAGAATGGGGTGCAGATAGGAAAGCGTTAAAGACAATCTATGTTGGATTAATAAGATCAGTTTTTGATTATGGATGCACTTTATATAATTCAGCTTCAAACACATTATTAAAACAAATAGATAAAGTACAATATCAAACTTTAAGACTTTGTTGTGGAGCCATGAAAACAACTCCAGTATCAGCTCTGCAAGTTGAGATGGGAGAAATGCCACTGGAGCTTAGAAGAACACAAATAGCTTTAACATACTGGGCAAATATTAAAGCATATAATGAAACTCATCCTCCACAAAACACTCTCCAACCCTGTCAAGAGAAAGAAAAGAAACTATTTAATAGTTTTTGTTGGATAATCCTGGATCAAACTAAAGATATAGGAATAAATAATTTTCATATTAGTCCTGCAGTTGCTATTCCTGTTGTTCCACCATGGGTCCTTGGACAAATCAAAGTTGATTTAAATTTACTGGAACGCGGGAGAGAATTAGAAAGTAATGAGGTGGAAAGATACATAGGAAACAAATACTCAGAATATATAAAGATTTATACTGATGCATCTAAAATGTTAAATAGCAGAACTGGTGTAGCTTTGGTAATTCCAGAATTAAATATTATGAAAGACACAAGAATAACTGTCAATTTAACAGTATACACCGGGGAATTATTGGCAATATCTATGGCTTTGGAGTGGGTTGAAGAGATTAGAGGAAAAAGGTTTCAGTTTGTTCAGATTCAAGTAGTGCATTAATAAGTATTCAGGAGGTACATTCAGCTACAAGACAAGATATTATACTGGAAATAGCTCAACTAATTTTCAGGATGAATAAATGTGGGTCAGAGATTAAACTAATATGGATTCCTGCAAACATTGGAATAATGGGAAATGAGTTGGCTGACCGTTTTGCTAAAAGTGCTACTAGAAAAAATATTGTGGATTTAAACGTTAAAATAAGTAAAAACGAGGTTAAGAATATAATAAAGTTACATATTAAGAAGAAATGGAAAGAGCATTGGGATAATGGAGACAATGCTAGATTTTATTATAATATCAAAAAAAAAGGGTGGGGGAATTCAGGAAATGTTATAGAACAAAAGAAGAAGAAGATATTATTTCGAGGATGAGAGTTGGTCACACGGGATTAAACAGCACACTGAAAATAATCAATAAACATGTTACAGGCTGTTGTGATCATTGTGGACAATTAGAAACAAGAAAACATATTTTCTTAGAATGAAATAAATATACAAAGGAAAGAGAGTTACTAGTTAGTGAGTCAAATAAAAATAAAAGTAAGTTAGAGATAAAGGAATTGCTGCAAAGATCATCAGGGGATAACATTTTTACCAGCATATTTAGATATCTGAGAAGAAAAGGTAAATTAGAAAG
The DNA here is from genome assembly GCF_014905685.2 of Nematolebias whitei. Lineage (NCBI taxonomy): Eukaryota > Metazoa > Chordata > Actinopteri > Cyprinodontiformes > Rivulidae > Nematolebias > Nematolebias whitei. Next base: position 17,359,871 of record NC_056512.1, read on the forward strand.
GATATAACATAAAATAATATAGAGTGGTATAGCATCTAGTGCATACTCCAATCCAGAAGGTGGCGGTAATGCACCTAAAAGTTGTTTGACAGCCGCCATAAAAAGACGAGGTCTAATGACCTTAGTAAAAGTTAGTGTGTACATGACCTTGATAAAATTCAATCTTTATTTATTGGTTAGTCTCATTGAGCCTCGAGGACTCATTGTAATCTGTGAAACTG
>NC_056512.1:17360191-17408802 GCF_014905685.2 Nematolebias whitei
CTTGCATTTGATTTGTACTCTTAAACATCCCAGCTTGCTTTTGTGTTCCCTCCTTACAATCTAACATTCAATTATTGTATTTATTTTATTAGTTTACAAACATTTTATTAAGTTATGTACCCTGTATATGTTTTAGTATCTGTAGTATGCACATTTTAACAAGCTTGAATCTAATGAAGTTTGGGGTTTTCTTTGCAAAAAGCCTTAAACAAAGTTGTTTGAAAATCTTTATTGTTAAATAAAATATAAATTAAAAACTGTTTAAAAAAGTGTTTCAAAGCCGTGATTAATAAGACAGATGGTTTTGTTTATTATAAAGATTATAGTAAATATGTTAATGATGACTATAATAAAATAATGATAATATAGTTAATGTCAGAAACACCAATAGTTTTATGAGTGTTTGTAAAATATGCTAAAAAGCCTTTTTTGATATTAACTTGTTAACTTTTATATTCTTTGTAAAAGCTGTTGGTGATATTATGTGTATCTACATAAAGCTTTAAGCAGTTTCATGAAGTATTCATTACTGTAGGAGCTATTTGTCTATTTTTTGTTGTCTTTGTATTTAGTTTATTGGGTCATAAATTAGCTTATTTTTATGTTTGATTTTTAAATTAGTATTTTTGTTTAATCACAATTGTTTATAATAAATTTGTTGGTTAGTAATTTGTTTCGTTTATGTATTTATTTTTATTTGGGATGTGGGTATCAGAGGCATAAATATGAAGGCTGTAGGGAGGTTTGGAGGCACTGGGTGGTCACATGGTTTTTTTTACCAGTCAGAGGTTGAGCAACAGGAGGAGCAGTCGTGCAGGAGCAGGTGTGTGAGGAAGGGCTCCTGTGTATCGAAGTGTTTGGCTAAGTTGGAATAAATCTACCATAAACTGGATTGTGGACCTTTCCTTTGTACTGCGTTAAACATAAACCCACGGAGCAGTTTTCCAACAAATTTGACAAATAAACACTAAATGATAGAATTCTGCTGGTTTTGAGTCTGATAATGTAATTAATAACTGTCTCCTAACTATGAACACAAATCTTTGATTTCCATTTACACTTTTACATTAAAATGCAATTATTATTATTATTATTATTATTGTTATTATTATTATTATTATTATTATTATTATTATAAAGTTTATTAATTTCTTTAAAACAAAACAATTCTGTATAGTAAAAAAAAAAACCTCACAAATTTGCCACGTCGTTAAAATACGTAATTTTCACCAGTCCTGATGCGTCTGCCAAATTTGGTGACTTTTGGGATATGTTAAGGCTCACAAAATGCCAATTCATTTGGCGGAAAACATTGCAGCTTGGGCCTGAACAGAGCGATTATAATAGGCCTTTGCTGCGCTTCGCTGCTCGGCCTAATGAATGGGATTAAAAGACAATATGGTTATCCAGTATTAAGTGATGGTAAAATTACAGCGGTAAAAGATGAAGAAAAGGCAGATCTGATGGCTAAAACCTTTACTAAAATACATAGTTCAGATAATATTAGTTTGGAAGGGAGAAGGGGAAGAGAAATGACAGTGATAGAGAATAGAGAGATAATGGAGCATGTAGAGGATGAAAATGATCTATTAAATGTTCCTTTTACAAAATCAGAGTTAAATCGAGCCCTACAGAAATTTAAGCTAACAACACCGGAGAAAGATCAGATTTGTCATTTAATGGTGAAACATCTTACAGAATCCTCTAAAGACATTTTATTGAAACTTTATAATAAAGTTTGGGAGAATGGAAAATTACCAGTAGGATGGAAAGAAGCAGTGATAATAAACAAGCCAGGCAACCATTACACAAACCCAGAACATTACAGACGATTGCATTAATGTCTAATATATGCAAAATAATGGAGAAAATGATTAATGACAGGTTGATATACTATATAGAATCAAAAGGATATATGTCACAATATCAAAGTGGTTTTAGGAGAGGTAGAAACACCATGGACTCAGTTTGAAGTTTGGAATTTGAAATCAGAAAGGCCCAAGTTAAAAAAGAGAGTATTGTAGCAGTGTTTTTTGATATTGAAAAAGCGTATGGTATGATGTGGAAAGAAGGTTTAATTAAAATTAGAAATATAGGCATTACAGGACGGATGTACAGATGGATAAAAGACTTTCTTACCAGGAGACAAATACAAGTAAGGATAGGAAATAGTTATTCTGACAAACACATTGTTGAAAATGGAACTCCACAAGGAAGTATAATAAGTCCTTTATTGTTTACAATAATAATAAATGATGTGTTTCAAAATGTAGATACTGGGTTGGGTTTTTCTCTTTTTGCTGATGACGGAGCAATGTGGAAGAGGGGAAGGAACTTAGAGTTTATAACTAGAAAGATGCAAGAAGCTATTTCTAAAGTTGAAAAATGGTCATACAAGTGGGGATTTAGATTTTCAGTAGAAAAGACTAAGACAATGTTCTTTACAAGGAAAAAAATTGGAGATGATATTAAACTAAAGTTATATAACCAAGAACTAGAAAAAGTGAAGCAATTTAAATTTCTTGGGGTCTGGTTTGATGAGAGGATTACATGGAATATACACGTACAGAAAGTTTTAGATAAAAGCAAGAAGGTGTTAAATATCATGAGGTGTTTAACTGGAAGTGACTGGGGGGCAGATAGGAAAGCCCTTAAGGCTATATACACAGGATTAATTCTATCAGTACTAGACTATGGAAGCATTGTTTATAATTCAGCTGCAGATACAACTTTACAAAAATTAGACCGTATTCAATATCAAGCATTGAGACTGTGTACAGGTGCAATGAGATCTACCCCAACAACATCACTACTGGTAGAAATGGGAGAAATACCACTCAAAATTAGAAGAGAACAACTAACTCTAAATTACTGGGCTAATCTGAGAGGTCATGGACAGGATCATCCAACACAAGAGACAGTTAAACCTTGCTGGGAAAAAGAAGTGAAAGATATTAAAAGTTTTGGTTGGATTGTGAATCAGAAAACAACAGAACTCAAAATAGATCAGATCAATATAAGTCAAATAACTCCATTACCAGTGATACCACCTTGGATACTTCCAGATGCCATGGTAGATTTTACATTATTGGAAAAAAAAAAAAGAGAATAATGGGTTCATTTTAAATTCAAGTACGGTACAGAACCATATTGATACAGCTATGTTCAAATTTACACAGATGCTTCTAAGAACTTAGTAAATAAAGTAGGTGTAGCCTTCATTGTTCCAGAGTTCAACATCAAAGTTAGGAAAAGAAGTAATGATGGACTTTCAGTATACACAGGGGAAATGCTCACAATATTATTAGCCATTCAGTGGGTTGAAGAAACAAGACCATTGAGATCAGAGATTTGTTCAGACTCCAGTTCATCATTAGTCAGTTTACAATATAACCATTCAGAAAGCAGCCAGATATTTTAATAGAAATTCAACAAACACTGTACAGAATAAATATGATGGGTCTAATGATACATTTTTTATGGATACCAGCTCATTATGGTGTTACAGGAAATGAAATGGCAGATAAAGCTGCAAAGGGAGCCACTAGAAATCCATCAGTGGATTTAGTAGTTAATTTTAGTAAAACAGAAATAAAACTTTTAATAAAACAGAAAATTAAGGATAAATGGCAAAAGTTATGGGAGGAAGAAAGAAAGGACGCTGGTTCTATAAAATCCTAAAGAAACCTGGAGAAATGAGAAGTACAGGAAGGACGAGGAGAGAAGAGACAATTATTTCTCGTCTCAGATTTGGGCATACTGGGTTAAACAGCACTCTTTTTATTTTAGGGAAACACTGTACTGGTAAGTGTGAGTACTGTGGAGCAGATGAGACAGTAGAGCATGCAATGTTACACTGCAAAACGTATGAGGAAGAAAGACATTCAAAATTTAAATAGAATTAAAGTAAAACTTGATTTAATTGATTTATTCAGAAATAACTCGAATAGTAAAATTTATCAGATAATATTTCGTTATCTTAAATTAACACAGTTATTTAACAGAATTTAATTCTTGAGTGACATTTTGGTCTACACTCCTTACCAGTCGGTGGTGGTAATGCACCAATTTCGTTTTTTGCCAACCGCCAATAAACCTCGAAGAAGAAGAAGAAGGGAAAAAGAAGAAGAAACATCAGTGTGTTGTGAGGAAGGAAGTTGTAGACATCCAGCAGTTAAGAACAGAGCAGAAAATTTCATACTCTGAAGCTGTAAAAATGTACAAAAGTAATGAGGGGATAGCTTCATCCCATCTAGAAAGGCCCTCTGTAGCAGGTGCAATAGTTCCCCCTTCTAATCAAGTGCATCAAGTCAGTTCAGAAATTCCTGTTGATAAGCTAGTGCTGTTTCTTGCTTATGTCATAAACTGTTCAGATCAAATTAAGAGTGAAACTGAAAAGATCAAGCTAGTGGTTAAAGCAGCAGAAAAAAATTTAAACATACAAAATATTTCATGGGAAAAAAATCCACGCAGACCTTAGTCAGGAGAATACCTGTGAGCAAACCTCTCACCATCTCACTTGATGTTAATACTCCAATGGAACTCTAGAAGTTTATTTGCAAACGGTCAAGAGACCTTAAATCATATGAATTAAGGAGACATGGCTTAAACCTCACTTAGACTTCATAATTAAAGGTTATATAACAATACATAAAGATAGATGCAGTAGAAATGGAGGGGGGTGTGCAACATTTGTCAGACAAGGAATAAATTATAATCAGATAATAATTGATACTGAACTTGAGGTGGTAGCTGTTGAGGTGTGGAGAGGTAGAGAATGTGTTACACTGATAAACATCTATAATCCATGTAAAAAAACTAGAAAAAGAATAATTAGAATCATTGTTAGGTCAGTGTAAAGAGAGTATTATTTGGTGTAGGGATTTTAATGCACATAGCACTTTATGGGGTGAAAGAAATGATGTAAATGGTAGTATTTTAGAAGAAATGTTGTATGAACAGGAACTGGTATGTGTAAATGATGGTACAGGTACAAGGTTAAATATTGCACAGGGATCGGAGTCGGCACTTCATCTCACAATTGTGTCTCAGCGTTTAGCAGGAAGGGTAGGTTGGAGAGTTTATAAAGAAAGTTCCATTGGTAGTAATCATTATCCAATTTTTGTAGATACAAGGATCGGCTGGAATAAAAAACAAGAGGTGAGAGCAGCTAGGTGGAGTATTAAACGAGCTGACTGGGGCAAGTTTGCTTTTTTAGTTGAAAGAAAAATTATGGAAGTAAAGAAAGATTGAAGTATTCATGAATTTGTTAAAGATCTCAGCAATGCTATTTCAGTAGCTGCAAATGAATCAATTCCTAAATATAAAAGTAGTCAGAAGAGAAGTCTAGTTCCTTGGTGGACAGAAGAATGTTCAAAGGCAGTTAAATGTCAAAATCAAGCTTTCAGAGTATTTAAATTAACTCATAATTTCCTAAATTTAATTCAGTATAAAAGAAAGCAGGCAATAATAAGGAAAGTTGTGAAATGTGCTAAAAAGAAATATTGGAGGAAATTTTGTGATTCTGTTGGACGAACTACACCATCACAGAAGGTATGGAAAACAATTAATAAAATGAGTGGAAAAAGGGTAGAATATGGTCTCCCAATTTTGAAGGATGGACAAAATGCTATAATATAACATAAGGATTAAGCGCAATTTTTGGCAAGAGCATTTGTTAAAATGCATAGTACAGATAATCTTACAAACCGGATTCCAAAAAAGTTGGGACACTAAACAAATTGTGAATAAAAACTGAATGCAATGATGTGGAGGTGCCAACATCTAATATTTTATTCAGAATAGAACACAAATCACAGATCAAAAGTTTAAACTGAGAGAATGTATCATTTTAAGGGAAAAATCTGTTGTTTCCAAATTTCATGGCATCAACAAATCCCAAAAAAGTTGTGACAAGTCCATTTTTACCACTGTGTGGCATCCCCCCTTCTTCTTACAACACTCAACAGACGTCTGGGGACAGAGGAGACCAGTTTCTCAAGTTTAGAAATAGGAATGCTCTCCCATTCATGTCTAATACAGGCCTCTAACTGTTCAATCGTCTTGGGCCTTCTTTGTCGCACCTTCCTCTTTATGATGCGCCAAATGTTCTCTATAGGTGAAAGATCTGGACTGCAGGCTGGCCATTTCAGTACCCGGATCCTTCTCCTACGTAGCCATGATGCTGTGATTGCTGCAGAATGTGGTCTGGCATTATCGTGTTGAAAAATGCAGGGTCTTCCCTGAAAGAGATGACGTCTAGATGGGAGCATATGTTGTTCTAGAACCTGAACATAGTTCTCTGCATTAATGGTGCCTTTCCAGACATGCAAGCTGCCCATGCCACAAGCGCTCATGCAACCCCATACCATCAGTGATGCAGGCTTCTGAACGGAGCGTTGATAACAACTTGGGCTATCCTTGTCCTCTCTGGTCTGGATGACATGGCGTCCCAGTGTTCCATAAAGAACTTCAAATCGTGACTCATCTGACCACAGAACAGTCTTCCATTTTGCCACACTCCATTTTAAATGACCCCTGGCCCAGTGCAAACGTCTGTGCTTGTGGAGCTTGCTTAGAAATGGCTTCCTCTTTGCACTGTAGAGTTTCAGCTGGCAACGGCGGATGGCACGGTGGATTGTGTTCACTGATAATGCTTTCTGGAAGTATTCCTGAGCCCATTCTGTTATTTCCTTGACAGTGGCATTCCTGTTTGAGGTGCAGTGACGTTTAAGAGCCCGGAGATCACGAGCATCCAGTAGAGTTTTACGGCCTTGACCCTTACGCACAGTGATTGTTCCAGATTCTCTGAATCTTTTGATGATGTTATGCACAGTTGATGATGATAACTTAAAAGTCTTTGCTATTTTACGCTGGGTAACACCATTCTGGTATTGCTGCACTATCTTTCTGCGCAACAATGTTGGAATTGGTGATCCTCTTACCATCTTGGCTTATGAGAGACACTGACACTCTGAGAAGCTCTTTTTATACCCAATCATGTTGTCAATTGACCTAATTAGTGTTAATTGGTCTTCCAGCTCTTCGTTATATGCTCAATTTCCTTTTTCCAGCCACTTATTGCTACTTGTCCCAACTTTTTTGGGATTTGTTGACACTGTGAAATTTTGAATCAACATATTTTTCCTTTAAAATGTTACATTTACTCAGATTAAACTTTTGATCTGTCATCTATGTTATATTACGAATAAAATATTGACATTTGCCATCTCCACATCATTGCATTCAGTTTTTATTCACAATTTGTTTAGTGTCCCAAATTCTTAGGAATCCAGTTTGTACTTATGAGGAAAAAACACAAAGGGATTTGACAATACAAAATAACAGAGAAGATCTTCAGAATGAAGAAGACTTCCAAAATAGTCTCAACAGTGAGCTCTCTATCTCTGAGTTGAATAATGCTCTATGCAAGACAAACGACTCAGCTCCAGGAAAGGATCAGACTACGTACAGTATTTTTAAAAATCTTACAGAAAAATGCAAAGAAATTTTAAATCTTTATAATAGAATTTGGGAAGAGGGGGTTATCCCCCACTCTTGGAAAGAAGCAGTGATTGTTCCAATTTGTGAACCTGGCAAGGATCCAAGTCAGGCTAGTAGTTATAGACCAATAGCATTGACCTCTCATATAGGGAAAGTTATGGAGAAAATGATTAATGAAAGATTAATTTATTATGTAGAAACAAAAGGCATGTTCAAAATATATCAGAGTGGATTTAGGAAAGAAGTACTCTTGATCCCACCATATTGTTGGAGGATGAGATAAGGAAAGCATTTGTTAATAAAGAAAATCTCATAGCTGTATTTTTTGATATAGAGAAGGCGTTTGACATGATGTGGAAGCAAGGACTTTTAATAAAGCTAAATAAACTTGGATTAAATGGAAACATTTTCAAATGGATTAGATGTTTTTTTAACGGATAGAAACTTAAAAGGACATAAGGATATCCATCCTACAAAAACTGTTCTTCAGTTAAGTCAAGAAAAAGAGAAGGGTCAGTATAGGCGTTTTGGATGGACTATTGAAAAATCATTAAAAAATATTAAATTGGACCAAATGAATGTAAGCCCTACAGTGGCATTTTCAGTTGTGCCTCCTTGGGTTCTGGGGAAAACACTTATTGATACTTATCTGTTAAAAGTAAAACAAAGGAAAACACTCAATGAGCTTGATGTTGAAACTCATTTACAATCTAAATACTCTGAACATCCAAAAATTTATACTAATGCTTCAAAAATTGGACATATACCATACCATACCACTTTATTTATAAAGCACTTAAAAAAAGCTACAAAGCCAACCAAAGTGACATAGGGTAGAAGTTGCTTTTATTGAACCTGAAATAGGTTACGTGTCTAATCAAAGGATCAGTGATAAATTATCTGTATTTACTGGTGAATTAATAGCTATCTTATTAGCATTCAGGTGGGTTGAAAGTATTAAGTCTCGATCTTTATTAATTTCTACAGACTCCAGTAGTGCAATCTGCAGTATAAAACTTGCTCATTCTTAATCAAGGCATGCTGTTATATTAGAAATTTTACAAACACTGTATAGAATTAAAGGTTCAGGAGTTTTAGTAAGATTAATTTGGGTCCCGGATGGCTCATATAGGGGTTTTAGGTAATGAACTTGCAGATAAATTTGCTAAAGAAGCCACTAAAAAGATATAAATTTCCTTAACAGTCTCATACAGCAAATCAGAAATAAAATATATTGTAAAGGAAGAAATTTATAAGAAATGGCAGGAGGAATGGAACAAGGAGCAGAAAGGGAGACATTTTTATTCTATTGAAATAAGTGTGGGTAAGATAAGGGAAGCATCAAGGAGGAGGAGGGAAGAGGATATTTTATCAAGACTTAGATTTGGTCATACATATTTAAATTCGAATCTAAAAAGAATAGGAAAACATCCTACAGGAGTTTGTGAATGTGGCCAATCACAAGAGACAGTAGAACATGTACTTATAGATTGTGTAAAATAACATAGAGAAAGAGTTATTCTTCAAAATCGATTTCAAGAGCAAAAAGTACAATTTAATTTAGTTGAGTTGCTTTGCTTAAATTCAAATCACATTTTAAACAGGGCATTTTTAAAATTTTCTTGAAAATCAGAACTTTTCAGGAGAATATAGGTTCAAAAAGCGTTCAATACAAAAACAGAATATAGGTTAGGGTTTAATTCTGGTTCACACTCCAATTCAGAAGGTGGCGGTAATGCACACTGACAAGCTGTTTGCCAACCGCCAAGAAAATCAAAGAAGAAGAAGAAGAAGACGAAGTAACCAAAGAACACCAGAAGAAGAGTGACCGGAAGTACGTCTTTTACACTAACGACGATAAGAAATGAGAAGTGTTGTGTTGTATTTTTAGACTACGAGTTAGTTTTCTGTAACATTTGCAGTAATCTCATCTTCCTGAGTTCGGTTCATCTGTACCAGTTCCGTATCTATTATTTTAAGGAAACTTTAGCTAACAGAGATGAGGAGATCAGGCTGAACAACGACGAGAGGAACTGGATACTGAAGAAATGTTGGAGTTTCTGGAAACAACAGTCGCAAATTATAAAGAGGAACGATGAGTTTAAAGGACAAACTGCAACACAACAAAACCCAAGATGCTGTTTTCAACCCAGAAGTTCTGCTTCACAGATCAGGTTTGTATCTAAACATTCCTGCTTTTCACTGATGATTTTGTTGCAGTTTCACAGATTACAATGAGTCCTCGAGGCTCAATGAGACTAACCTATAAATAAAGATTGAATTTTATCAAGGTCATGTACACACTAACTTTTACTAAGGTCATTTGCACAGTATACAGTGATCCCTCATCTATCGCAGGTGTTACATTCCAGAAACCCCCGCGATAGATGGAAATCTGAGAAGTAGCAGTGTTATATTTATTTTATTACTTATATGTATATATAAAGACTTTAAACTCTTCCCACACATTTACAAATATTTCCCACTCTCTTACAAACACTTCATACTAAAGCATGACCAATATGGAAATTTTGTCTGTCACCGATACAATCATTAAAAATGAAATGTAAATAAAATAAATTGTATAAAAATTAAACAAAAACATTTACATTATAAAGCATGAAGTTAAAGTGAGTATTACTCTTTAATGGTATATTTGCAAAATAAATGATTACAAACTGAAAAGAGAAAACAGCTAAAACAAGCTATTTTTTAATTTTATTTTGTTTAACAAACAATAAAATTCAGTTTTGTGTTAGTTTTGGTCAAAGCTTTTAAGAGCCACTGCAGAGGGACCAAAGAGCCGCATGTGATCGTGACCCCTGAACCATCACCAAGCGATGACTGTCAATAATGGTGATGTAGGTGCAGAGCGTGTGAGAGTATGGTTGAATAAATGTCTCCTCCAAAACTGTATGAAGGCATGAGGGGATCAACGGCGCGGTGTAGAGATTCAGTATCTTTGGCATCAGAGGGCATTCTATTTCTGGCACAGTAGCACCTGGTCTGGCTAGGTCTGTATACCAAACTGAGGTTCTTTTCTGGCACCGACTGACCTGCGTTGGTCGGTGTATGGATTGAAACATTACTCTTCTTTCGGTGTCAAGTTTCAGTACTGGATGTAACGCGTCAAGTGGTTTCAGCACGCAGGCAGGTAAAACACCAGACATATGACAAAAATACTACGTGTTTACACTCAGAGCTGTATAGGGCTGCCCTACAGCCGTATGTCTATGGTGCTGGTTACGCCCACAGATGGGGTTCATGTGTGCAGCGCGTGGGGCGTCGAACGGCTTCAATTTACGATCGGAAAGTTGCTCCTTGTTTGTCTTCAAGGGGACCTGCAGCGTTAAAGTCAGCATTTGAGTGTTGAATGGCCTGATTCAACATCTCCACGGCTGGACTCCTCTTCATCAAAGAACTCCGAGGACGGAGCTGTGTCTGGTATGTTTACATTTGTTAATGTTACTGCAGCTTAATACGTGCATCACGGTGAATTAAACTTGGATCCATGTAACGCTAGCTTTAAGATATTAATGTGTAGCTTTATTTTATGGTTATGTAGCTAGCTACAATCAGAAGCTAACTAAAGATTGACAGTAACAGATGAAGCTTAGCTTGTAAAAATGTGCTCATTCCTCTGGTCAGCAGGTTAAACAGTTCACTAATGTTCACCGTTTGTTTATGTTCTCCTCACAGGAGCCTCTGACCCTGATGTGAGGACAGAGACTCACAAAATAAAAGTGAGATGGGGGGGGGCACAGGACAGTCACAAACTTTGTTGTTAAAAGTTTGCTGCCTTTTTCTACATTGGAGGCTGTATGGTGGAGGTAAATAAACTTTAAAGGATGTTGTTGACAAACTTTTATCTCTCAGCCTAGATAATGTTTTTTGATCAATAATAACACAACCATGGTGATGTTTTGTGTTCTAATGTCAATTAGGGAGATGATAAGAGCCCTAAACCCCAGAGAATCACAGAGAAGATTCAGGAAGAGACACAGAGGTACAAAAGTCTGCCATCAACCCTAACCTCCGTGAATCCAGTGACCTGCTGGTGGAATGTGAGGGACATTATGTCAGTGCTATCAAACACAACCAGGTATCTGTGTGAAACAAGCATCATCCACACCCTCATTTCCTACTGCTGGAGACACCATCAGCCAGGAGCGGATTTGTTTGTGTTCAGAGAAAACAGACATGTTGATTTTTCTGAAGAAAAACTGTTAAGTGAAAATATCCTGATGCATGCTCAATAATCCAGGTAGAAAAATCCAAAAAAGTTAAATCTGGTCCTCTGGACATTCAAAAAAATGGAGGAAATCTTTCGGATGAAAGACGAAACGTTTCTACATTTTTTTGTTGTTTTGCTTTTTTTTTTTTTAATCCAGAGGACCAGATTTAACTTTTAAGTGAAAAGGTCCTCAGTGTGTAGCAGTGAGCATTAGACACTGACATGTCACTGGTTTGAAACTGTTCATTTGAACTGGAAATTATTTATTTATTTTTATGTAAGAAATCTGCTTGGAATAGAAAAATACCAAAGTTAAAAAATAAAACTCAAGATTTGTACTGTAATGTGTAATGCAATTTTATTCTTGTTAGAATTGATGTTAATCATAAAATTGGCACCACAAAAAGAACCATCCAGGAACCGACACCAAAGTGAAGGTACCGACACAATACCGATTTTTTTTTTAGAAAAGTACCAGCCCTAGGGCTGGCATGATGGGATGGTCCTAATCTCTCCCAATCAATATCCTCTATTTGGATTCCTGCCACATTTTCCTCAGACATCTCTGGCTCTCTGACGGGGTGTTGCAGCATCCCAGGTCCCCACAGAGAGTCAGAGATCCTTTATTGTCATTCGTACCTCATGTGGTACATGTGGTGGGGCGAAATGATGTACACAGGGTCCCAGTTACATCCAACAATAAAATGTATAAGAAAAATAGTAATAAGATCCAAGATATGAACTAAAAAAACATCAACTACAAATACACTAAGCACTCATAACATAAAAACAATACTTCGATCAGCAGCACGAACATGAGCATGAGTCTATGTTAGCAGATGAGCACGCATGAACACCTCAACATGAAACAGATCAGCAGCAACATGAAACGGATCAGCAGCAACATGAAACAGATCAGCAGCAGCATGATGTGATTTTTCACAGTGATTATTCTGGTTAGAGATTCGTGAGTCTAACGGCCTCAGGGTAGAAGCTGTTCCTCAGTCTAGTGGTTCTACACTTAATGCTCCTCAACCTCCTTTCTGAGGGGAGTGGGGCAAAAAGTGTGTGTGCTGGGTGAGTGGGGTCCTTCATGATGCAGGTGGCCCTCTTCCTGCATCTGGAGGTGTAGATGTTTGTGATGGTGCAGAGGCTGACTCCAACATCTTCTGTGCAGCCTTCACCACTCTCTACAAAGCTTTTCTTTCTGCATCTGTGCAGCCTCCATGCCGCACGTTGATGCTGGAGCACAGGATGCTCTCCACTGCACACCTGTAGAAGGAGGTGAGGACTGAGCTTCCCAGACCAGCTCATCTCAGCCGCCTGAGGAAGTAGAGTCTCTGATGAGCTTTCTTGATCAGGCTGGTGGTGTTTTTGCTCCAGCTGATGTTGTTGTTCATGTGTACACCCAAGTACTTGTAGCTGGAGACCACTTCCACCGCAGATCCTTTTATGTTCAGGGGGGGTGTAAGCGTGTTTGTTCCTTCTGAAGTCCACAATCATCTCCTTTGTCTTCTTCACATTGATGTGAAGGTTATTCTCTTTGCACCAGCTCTCCAGGTGTTCCACCTCTTGCCTGTAGCTGGACTCATCATTGTTTGTGATTGTGTTGTGCCCCTGCATCAATTATGTACGTGTGTGTTTGTAATTAATGCTCCTTTTCTCTGTGCAGTTTATTGGCTGAGGGTGGCTTAAAAGGACCAAGCTCTGCCTGCTGGATGAGCGACGGATCCCAGAGGAGATGTTGATCTGATGGTTGACGGTTCTTGTTCTCCAACCTCGCTCCCGCTCCAGCCGCTGATTGTTGCACCCTGTCACAGTTGTTGTTGTTGTTGAGCTGACTGTTTTTGGGACTGGGAGTCACCTACGTAGCCTAGGCCTTTTTTCAGTTCTTGGTTATAGGGCGAGGGGAGTGGTCCGAGTCCGACGACCAACTGCTGGTTGGTTCGGGGCTTCTCCCTCTTTTTGTATGTTTTAACCAGGCCTCTCGTTCTGCATTTTAGTTCAGAGGATTTAATGACAATTAAAGCTTTGTCAAAACTGGAAAAAATTGTCTGAGCTTCATATGTTGTGGGTCCTACCTTTTCCTAGACTTATCGGGACCATAACGTATTTGGGGGCTCGTTCAATGCAAACATGTTTCAATAACATTTACTGGGACTCTTTTGGTTCTGGAGGTGTTTTGTAACTTGTTTGGGTGCTCGGTTAGTTCATGGCATATCTCTAGGCACGTCCTGTCACTTTTGCTCTTGACAGTTTGTTTGCAGAGTGTCATTTCGGGTGACGTGTGTGTTCACACTTTCTGTTTGTGAGACGTGTCAGCGTCTTGTGTCGGGTTGCCGTGGTAACGTGCGGCTGCGCAGCTGAAGTGCAGGATTTAAATTTCCCTAAGCCGTGCGTTTATTGTGTTTGTGGCAGTGCATATTTCTAATTTAGTGTCTACTAGAAGCGTAGTTTCCTCCTCTATTTGCTTGTGTGCTCCACCTCCTGAACAAAATGGAGTTCAACGTGGAGGATATCGCAGAGCAGCCAACAACTGAGCAACTTGATCACTGCACAAAAGAGCAGCTGTTGTCAATTGCTGCTCATGTTTCTATTTCAGTGTCTAAACAGTAAAACAAAAAAAGCAATGAAATCTGAGATTTTCTCTGCTTTGACCGAAACTGGTGTTTTCCCTCAGATGAGTCCTGCTGATGTTTCTGAGGCTAAGGAGATTGAAAAATCCGCACCTGATGTCCGTGAGCTCGAACTAGAAATTTAACTCCAGCGCCTGGCTCTTAGAGAAAAAGAGCTGGATCATGAGTTTGAACTCCGTAAGTTGGAGGTTGAAACTCAGAGGGAGGTTCAACTGAAAGAGCTCGAGCTGAGCGCGTCACCTGCTCAGTCAGGTTCGTCTGAGTTTGATGTGACCAAGTGCATCCGTCTGATATCACCTTTTTCTGACAAAGATGTTGACAAATATTTTGTTCTGTTTGAAAGGGTGGCTAAGACTTTTAATTGGCCTAAACAGGTGTGGCCTTTATTATTGCAGTGTGTTTTCACAGGTAAAACTCAGGAGATTTATGCTTCACTGTCACCAGATCTTAGTCTGGATTATGATCATTCAATTCAGTTCAATTCAGTTTATTTATATAGTGCCAAATCACAACAAAGTTGTCTCAGGGCACTTTACAGGAACATTCACATACATAAAAGCTAATTAGTAAAGTTCTCTATCTAAAGCCCCCAGTATACTGCCACGTACATCCATACGCAGAGGTACGCACGTACGTACGCAGAGGTACGAGCGTACCCCCCAGGGCATGTCCGTGCAAAGCTCAAATTTTTACGAACGCATACGCGGTGTCGCACAAAAAACTGCCCAACGACGGACTGTTTTGTATGCGACACCAATGTATTAAATTCCCCTTCTTCATCCCTGATCTGGCCTTTTCTTTTGTTTTTTTGCCAAGAGGCAGTGATCTCTTCCTCCTCCGTTGATGCCATGACTGAAATGGTGAGAAATGAAGGAATTTGTCACGAGCGAATTAAACTCAAGTCCAGTGTGGCTGTGATCTGGAGATTTCCTGGTGTGCTGATCTGATGTGTGGTCTGTAGAGCCAGCGCTCCGTTTTAAAAATTTTTTTTTAGATATTTTTATTAACAACATATAAACACAGAACACCGCTGTGGCTGAGGCTGCCAGCGCTCGTTTTTTTTTTTTTTCTTTTTTCCGACGTCAATCAATCCAGTAGGCGTGTCAGCAAATTACCAATCGACGACCTCAATTTGTCCCGAAGGTAAACGCCCCTTGTCTGTGAAGCTGCTCGGTGTGTACGCTGGAGTACGAAGACTGAACCCTCTGTGTACAGTACACGCGTACGTATGCGTGAACGGACATACGCGGCAGTATACTGGAGGCTTAAGGAATCCAGCAGACAAGTTGAATCTTGGCTTCGTTGCAGTCTCCCATCCTGAGCAAGCACAGTGGCAACAGTGGAAAGGAAAAACTCCCTTTTAAAAGGAAGAAACCTCCAGCAGAACCAGGCTCAGGACAAGCGGTCATCTGCTTTGACAGGCTGGTTGAGAGGACAAGAAGGAGAGACGGACAAACACAGAACGGTAGGTCCAGGTATAGGTCCAGGTGTATCTGAAAGACAAAAAAACCACATGTTAAGGATAGAAAAAAATATTAAAAATACAAAACAGGTTGAGCAGAGTAAGTAAAGACAGTAGCAGAGTGAAAATTGTGGTCAGTTTGTCCTCCAGCAGTCTAAGCCTATAGCAGCATAACTAAGGGACAGCTCAGGAAACCCAAGCCGACCCTAACTATAGGATTTAGCAGAAAGGAAAGTCTTGAGCCTAGTTTTAAAACTGGATAATGTGTCAGCCTCACAGACAGAGATTGGAAGTTGGTTCCACAAGAGAGGAGCCTGATAACTGAAATATCTGCCTCCCATTCTGTTTTTGTAAATTCTAGGAACCACAAGTAAACCTGCAGTCTGAGAGAGAAGTGCTCTGTTAGGAAAATATGGAACAATAAGATTTGTAATATAAGATGGAGCCAGGTTGTTGAGAGCTTTGTAGGTTAGAAGTAAGATATTGAATTCTATTCTGGATTTGACAGGGAGCCAATGGAGAGAAACTAAAACTGGAGAAATATGATCTCTCATACTAACTCCGGTTAAGACTCTGGCAGCAGCATTTTGGATCAACTGAAGACGTTTTAGACATATTTGGACACCCAGATAATAAACCATTGCAATAGTCCAGTTTAGACGTGTTAAATGCATGGACCATTTTTTCTGCATCATTTTTAGATAAGATGTTTCTAATTTTAGCGATATTACACAGATGGAAGAAGGCAGTTCTAGTAACGTTTTTAATGTGGGGGATAAAAGACATGTCCTGATCAAAAATAACACCAAGATTTTTAACATTAGAGCTGGAGGACAGATTAATGTTGTCTAAGGAGGGAGAAAGACTGAAAAATTCATTCCTAAGGTGCTCAGGTCCAAAAACCAAAACTTCAGTCTTGTCTGTGTTCAACAGGAGAAAATTAAGGGTCATCCAGGTTTTTATGTCTTTAAGACATGATTGTAGTCTAAGTAGCTGATTGGATTTATTGGGTTTAATGGACAAATGTAATTATGTGTCATCAGCATAACAATGAAAATGTATCCCATGCTGTTTAATAACTTTACCTAATGGAAGCATATATAAAGTAAAGAGTATTGGCCCAAGCACTGAGCCCTGAGGAACTCCATGACTAACTTTGGTGTATGAAGAAGATTTATTTACATTTACAAACTGGAATCTATCAGATAGATATGATTTAAACCATTTTAGAGCCGTTCCTGTAATCCCAATATCATAATCAAGCCTCTGTAGTAAAATATTGTGATCAACTGTATCAAATGCAGCACTGAGGTCTAACAGGACCAGTATAGACACAAGTCCATTGTCTGAGGCCATGAGAATATCATTAGTGACTTTTACAAGTGCTGTTTCTGTGCTATGATGAGCTCTAAACCCTGACTGAAACTCTTCAAACAGATTATTTCTTTGTAGATGTTCACACAACTGACCGGCAACTATTTTCTCTAGAATTTTTGAGATGAAAGTTCGATTAGATATAGGTCTATAATTGGCCCGAATTTCTGAATCAAGATCAGACTTCTTAAGTAAAGGTTTAATTATAGCAACCTTAAAGCTCTGTGGTACATAACCATCCATTAAAGACAAATTAAGTAGATCCAAAATGTGGACATTAATTAGGGGAAATACCTCTTTAAACAGTCTGGTTGGGATGGGATCTAGCAGGCATGTGGATGGTTTGGATGAGGTTATTATTTTTGACAATTCAGAGAGCTCAACAGGACAAAAACAGTCCAAACATAAATCAGGCTCTAGTGAAATTTTTAAAGTTGCCTCATTTGATAAGGGACTAGAGATAGTAGAAGGAAGGATGGTTTGAATTTTCTCTCTAATTGAAATAATTTTATTTATAAAGACTCTCATGAAGTCATCACTACTTACTGTATAGTTGTAGAGATACATGGTTCAACAGAAATGGGACTTTTAATTAGTCTAGCAATAGTACTAAACAGAAACCTAAGGTATTTTTATTCTCCTCTATTAAAGATGAGTAATATAAAGTTCTAGCGTTACGGAGAGCTTTTTTATATGTTAGCAGACTATCTTTCCAAGTTAAAAAAAATTATTCAACATTAGTAGAGTGCCCTTTTCTCTCCTGGTTTCTAGATGCCTGCTTTAAAGTGCGTAACTCAGAATTGAACCAAGGAGCCAGTTTTCTCTGATTGATTACTTTCTTTTTCAGTGGAGCAATTTTATCAAGTGACATCTGCATTGAAGTTGTAAGATGATTGACTAGATGATCTAAGTCACTGTTCTCTGATGCATTACTCTGCAAGACAGAGGAAAACATTGATGGAAGAGATTGTTTAAATTTGGTTACAGCATTTTCTGATAAGCACCTGCTGAGATGAAATTTACTCTCAGTGACTGTGTAGTCATTTAATGTAAACTCAAAGGTTATTAAAAAATGGTCGGACAGAATAGGATTTTGAGGAACTATTATCAATGATGAAGATACTCGAGAGGATGGTCCCCAACCATTTGCGCCACCTGGTGAGGTCTTCGTTGGATCCATTGCAGTTTGCCTACTGGCCTGGCATCGGGGTGGATGACGCCATCATCTACCTCAGGCACCAACCTCTGACCCACCTGGAGAAACCTGGAAGCACTGTGAGGATCATCTTTGATTTGAGGATCTTTGATTTCTCCAGTGCTTTCAACACCATCCAGCCAGGACTTCTGCGGGACAAGCTGGAGTTATCAAGAGTGGATCACCACATGTCCCAGTGGATACTGGATTACCTCACTGGACGCCCACATTATATGAGGACACAGGGCTATGTCTCTGACATGCTGGTCTGCAGTACGGGGGTCCCACAGGGAACTGTGCTGGCACCGTTCCTCTTCACCCTCTACACTGCAGACTTCACCATCAACTCCCCACACTGACATCTGCAAAAGTTCTCTGATGACTCTGCCATAGTTGGCCTCATCACAGGTGAAGACGACTCAGAGTACAGACACGGACTCAAGACTTTGTGGACTGGTGCCAGCAGAACCACCTCCTGATCAACGCTGCTAAAACTAAGGAGCTGGTGGTGGATTTCCGCAGGCACAGACCCACTTCACTGACCCCGGTGAACATCCAGGGAGTGAACATCGAGATTGTGGACTCTTACAAGTACCTGGGTGTTCACCTGAACAATAAACTGGACTGGTCTCACAACACTGATGCACTTTACAGGAAGGGTCAGAGCAGACTCTACCTGCTGAGGAGACTGAGGTCTTTTGGAGTGCAGGGCGTGCTCCTGAAGACCTTCTTTGACTCGGTAGTAGCATCAGCCATCTTCTATGGTGTTGTGTGTTGGAGCACCAGCTTATCAGCTGAGAAGAAGAAGCTAGATAAGCTCATCAAGAAGGCCAGCTCGGTGCTTGGATGCCCCCTCGACCCAGTGCAGGTGGTGGGAGACAGAAGGACTCTAGCTAAAATAACATCATTGCTGGACAACATCTCCCACCCCATGCATGAAGCTGTTGCTGAACTGGAGAGCTCGTTCAGTGACAGATTACTGCATCCTAAATGCACAAAGGAGCGTTACCGCAGGTCCTTCCTCCCAGCAGCTGTTAGACTCTACAACCATCACTGCTCCCAACAAACTCAATAAGTATTAAATACATGATGACCTCTGCTAAAACACACTATCTATACTACTATACTGTAAATAGTCTGCCATTATCAATGTTCCAATACATATTGAACATTATTATTGATATTGTTTATCTTATTTCTCTGGGCAGCACGTCTAATCCCCAAAATGTCCCCCGGGCGCTTTCAATAGCTGCCCACTGCACCACCTGGTGGTGGATGGGTTAAATGCAGAGACTAATTTCGCCATTGTATGGAAACATACAGTGCTGACATTGTGATGACATTATTATTATTATTATTATTATTATATATTGTATTGTTTATTAACATTTAGGAACTTTTGTGTGAAATCTTTTTATCTGTTGCTGCTGTTGCTGCTGTTACACTTGAATTTCCCATCCATGGGACAATAAAGGCTGTTTCTATTCTATTCAAGTCCTTAATCTCTATACTATAGGTTAGAACTAAATTAAGAGTGTGATGATAAGAATGAGTAGATGTGCGGACGTTTGGGGTAAAACCAAATGAGTCTATTAAATTATTAAAGGCTATGCTTAAGCTATCACTCTCAACACATGAATATTGAAATCGCCCATTATGATGATTTTATCAGTATTTAATAGTAAGTCAGTTAAGAATTCTGAGAATTCAGACAAAAACTGAGAGTAAGCTCCTGGTGGACGATATATAACAACTAGTAAAAGTGGCTTTTCTGATTTCCATTTTGGATGAGAAAGACTGAGGGACAGCGATTCAAAAGAATCATAATTAATAACTGGTTTGGCATTAATCGGTAATCCTGACTGAAAAATAGAAGCTACTCCTCCAACTCGGCCAGTTCTAGGAACATGAAAATTTAATTAATGAACAGGAGTGGATTCATTTATACTAACAAAATCCTCCTGTTGTAGCCAAGTTTCTGTCAGACAGAATAAATCAATATGATAATCAGTTATCAGTTCATTAACTAACAGGGATTTAGAGGAAAGAGATCTGATGTTCAATAATCCACATTTAATGATTTTATGATTTTGCTCTGGTAAAGTAACTGTGTTTAATTTAATCAGATTTTTATGGTTTATATTTTTAGAGCTGAATTTTAGTTTATTTAATTTGATCCGTGGGTGAGTTGACACTGTTTCAATGTGGATGTGGGTGGGTAACAGAGGAGAAGCAGCAGAGAGGTGTGGAGGACTATAACTCTGCTTCCTGGACTGGACCCTGGGTTGTCAATAATTTGGGGGATAAACAAAATCAGCCATATTTCTAGAAAGAAGAGCGGCTCTGTCCAAAGTGGGATGGATGCCATCTCTCCGCATCAGACCATGTTTTCCCCAGAAAGAACTCCTGTTATCTATGTAGCCCACGTCTTTGTCAGAACACTACCTGGACACCCAGAGGTTAAACAATGACATACGGCTAAACATGTCATCGCTGGTCAGGTTGGGGAGGGGGCCGGAGAAAACTACGGAGTCCGACATGGTTTTAGCAAAGTCACACACCGAAGCAACATTAAATTTAGTGACCTCCGATTGGCGTAACCGGGTGTCATTACCGCCAACGTGAATAACAATCTTACTGTATTTAGCCTTAGCCTTAGTCAGCAGTTTCAGATAAGATTCTATGTCGCCCGCTCTGGCCCCCGGAATGCATTTAACTATGGCCGCTTGAGTCCCTAAAGCCACCCTTGTGTAATATTCAACGTGTCAGGTCTAAACCAGTTTAACTGAACCTGTAGCCAGTTCATCTTGGTGGTGTGACGTTGCACGTTCGTAGTAAGACGTATTGTGTCATTTCCTGTTTGTCTGTTGGTAGCTCGAGTGAATCGTTTGCTCGAGTCGTCTGTTTTTCTGGATTTATCTTGTCTTTTGCACAGTTTTTCATTCTAGTTCACAAACACACTTAGTACAGTTGTTTTTCTACTGTTAAATGGTGCTTAAAACACATTATCTTTCAACACATCTCAGTTTTTATTGGTGTATTTGGCTCTGCTTACATGCTAGCGTTAGCTTAGCATGGCTGCTGCTTCTCTCCCTGATTCCTCTGTTTTCACTTGCTCCGTCCGTGTGTCAGATGTTTAGTTACTCCTCTGCCTCCTTTAGTGGTAATGATACATGTAACAAATGTAGTCTTATGGTAGCTTTGGAGGAGAGGCTGTCTGAACTGGAAGCTTGGCTCCGCGCTGTAGAAAAACCAGTAGCTAGCCAGGTCCCCTTAGACAGTGTGGAACCACAGAGGCTAGCTCCCGTTAGCGGTCCTCCAGCAGACCCCGAGTAGCCGGGACCCCAGGCCGGCTGGGTGATGGTCCGGAGCCAGCATAGTGCTAAGGCTAAGCCCCCAGTTCACCATCAACCCGTTCACGTTTCTAACTAAAGTTGGTCCCCCTTCCAACCAAATTCAGTGTTCAGTGACTAAGACAGCCGGGTGGGACAGTCCAAAAATATATTTTGGTCCAGGACCGGCTGCTCCCACTCCACTGGTAACTCTGAGCGCACCCTGCCGGCCAGGTGACCCCTCGAGCTGGGGAGTCGTCGCACGAAGGTCCGGTGTTTTCTCTCTCTCTCTCTCTGGACCCCAAAGAACTTCTCATCTGGACCTTTGTGGTTCTACCTGGTTCCGACAAGAATCGCCAGGTGGTATTTCGCTGGTTTTCTGCTGGACTGGCCCTCGTAGTGTCTTCATTGGTGTAGGGGAAGTGTACATGTGACCCCCGAACTGGACCAGAACCAAACCGAGGTGGCTGTGGGGGACTTCGTCTTCAACAGAGCCGGTCTCAGCTTCAGTGAGCAGCCCGTTACTTTTAACAAAGGACTGTCCACCTCTGTGCAATTGCTGTGTTTGCCTGGAGGAGACGCTCTGATGCTTTGAAGCGCCACTAGAACTGGACCGGAGCAGAACCGGGCCAGGAACAACTTCAGCCTCTTCGTCTCTCGTGCTGTGGAGCGCCGGAGCTGGACTGGAGCAGAACCGGACCGGACCAGTGACGATTTCAGCCTCAGCCTCTCCGGTCAGTCTCGTTTTTCACCAGGGGTGCCTCTCATGCTGTCGGGTGCAGAGGTGTCGTGCAGAGAAGCGGAGGAGCAGCGCTGCGTGGTGCTCGAGATAAGTTCGGAGTTTGCATCGGAGTTGCTGCAGGCCTCTATCCAAACTCACCTGGATAATAATTATTTTTATTCCGGATCACGTTGTTGTCCCCTGTTGGCCTGAAACGAGCTAGGACCATGCCTTTCATTTCAGGAGGATTTTGTGGCAGCTCGCTCTGCTATTTGCTGTGAATTATCTGTTTCTGCCTGTTGGTTCTGCACCCAGCTTCTGTTTCCCATGGGAGCATCCATCCATCTTCGCAGGGGGGCCGGAGCCCCCCTCAGCCCAAGTCAAACTACAGTTGGGCCACCTCGTCAGGTTTGTTTGCCCATTTTAATTGTGACGTTTTACGGTCTGAGACTTTTCTGCACCATTCATATTATTGTCACTATTTTCAGATCTCAGACTATCTGGAGTCACTGAATGTTGTTAATACACCTGGATCTGCCCATCACTGCAACTTTCACTGTTTTTGGGTTCTGAATGATCACGTGTTTATTTATGTTTCTCATGGTTCGATTATGGGGGCTAATTGTCACACTGTTAACTCCTGTAATTACACATCAGTCACGAAAAACTCAAGAAAATGTCTGATAATAATGTATTTACTGCTCTCAGGGATTCAGCCCAACCCTGGACCCTCCACTATTTATATGACACCAAATGACTTTAAAAACGTGTCTGGTCTTCATTTTCTGTATGTAAACGCACGTTGCCTTCTGAAAAAACTTGATGCCTTGAAAATTCTGGTCAGTTCTTCTGGGGTAGATGTAATCATCATCTCTGAAACCTGGCTCAACAAATCTGTAATGAATAATGACATGGCAATCAATGGATTTAACATCTATCGCTGTGATCATCAAAGAAAAAGGGGGGGGGGGGGTCGCTGTTTACATCAGACATTCTCTGGTTACTAGTCTTGTGTCTTCTAAAACAATTCCTAACTAAATTGATGCCTTAGCTGTAAACATCACTTTGAATGGAGGCCAGATCTTATCTGTAGTCTGTTATCGTCCACCTTCAGCAACACCTGAGGCTCTATCCTCCCTGATGGAATTCCTTGGTAATTTAAAATTCAAAGAGATCTTTTTGGCAGGAGATTTCAACATTGACTGGGGTAAGTCAACCCCGTCTGTGATAAATTCAAGGAATGTTGCCTGTCTCTCAATCTTACCCAACTGATCAACTCTCCGACTAGATTAAACAAAAACTGTCCTGAAAAGTCCTCCATCTTAGACCTGTTTCTAACAAATATGCCCGACAAATTCCCTGGTACAGGTGTATTCGCCAATATTTTGAGTGATCATGGTGTGACAGCGACTCTGAGAGATATTAAACTTCCACCTTCTAAGCCCAGATTAATTCAAAAAAGGGATCTGAAACGTTTTTGTGAACAGTCATTCCTCTGGGATCTGTCTCACTTTGACTGGCATCGTATTCTATTAATTGATGACGTGAACTCTGCTTGGAACTACTTTCATAATAGTTTCATTTATTTTGTGAACAACCCTGCTCCTTTTCATCAGTTCAGAATAAAGGGACGAGACAGCCCCTGGTTTACTCCTGAGCTAGCTGACCTCCTGCACAGGAAAGATCATCTTTGGGCTGCAGCGAGAAAATCTGACTCAGACACTGATTGGTTGAGTTTTCGACAGATGAGGAATAAATGCATAACTGCTGTCAAAGCAGCAAAACGCAACTATTTCTTATCTCAGACCACCAAAAATTTAAATGACTCCAACAAATTCTGGAAAACCATCAAATCTCTCTCATGCACCCCCAAATCATCTGACCTCCCATCACAACTTCTCGTTAACTCTGTTCCTGTGTCAAATAAGCACGAGATCCTGAACTGTTTCAACAAACATTTTGTTGCTTCTAGTTCTTTATTTGACACAGTTACTAATGGAAAATCAGTCACTTCACTTAATAACCAAACTTCTACAAATCCAATCCCTCCTACGAGTCAATCCTCAGCTAATCACACCTTCTCTTTTTCTCCATTCTCAGTCAGTGAGGTTAATAAACTGTTAAAAGATCTTGATCCTAAAAAATCTGTAGGTCCAGATGAACTTCCACCTTATTTCTTAAGGCTGGCTGCTCATATCATCACAGTCCCTGTGACCCACATCTTCAATCTCTCCATAAGACAAAACTCCATCCCAGATGCTTGGAAAGCAGCCTTTGTTCTTCCTTTGCTGAAGGGAGGTGACCACACCTCACTGAGCAACTATTGACCAATCTCTAAACTCTGCATTTTAGCCAAGGTTCTAGAAAAACTGATAAACTCTCAAATCAAAAATTACCTGGACTCATTTAACATCTTACCTCGCCTTCAATCTGGTTTCAGGAAACAACACAGCACAATGACTGCTTCACTGAAGGTTCTTAATGACATTGTTGAAGCACTGGATGCTAAGGATTATTGTGCTGCACTTTTCTTAGACCTGTCCAAAGGTTTTGACACTGTGGATCATAACATCTTGGGTCAAAAGCTCTCAGAAATCCGTTTCTCAGATCACACCATTGGTTGATTCTCTAACTATCTCTCAGACCGGAGGCAATGTGTTCAACATAATGGTACTTCCTCCAGTTATTTAACAGTCAACAATGGTGTACCACAAGGCTCAGTCTTAGGACCCACCCTCTTTAAAATCTACATACATAATGTAGGTAAAAACATTCCTAATGCATCCATACATTTCTATACTGATGACACAGTTGTTTATTGTCGAGCTAAAACTGTTGATAAGGCTTTCCAGCTTTTGAAATTTGCATTCAACATCATCCAGACTGATTTGTTTCGCCTCAAACTTGTCCTAAATGCGGACAAAACCAAAGGGATGCTTTTTTCAAATAGGAAGTTGGTCCCAGCAGTTCTTCCTCCGATTTTATTCTCAAATGGTGTCCCGATTGAGTTTGTTGATTCCTATAAATATTTGGGTATCTTGGTCGACTTGATTCTCTCTTTTAAGCTCCATGTGGAAAACTTGGTAAAGAAACTGAAAGTCAAACTGGGTTTCTTTTTCAGAAACAGATCCTGTCTAACCCTAAATACTAGGAAACGCCTTGTATCTGTGACTTACCTTCCCTCCATTGATTACGGTAACATTATTTACATGAACACTCCTACAAGAACCCTGCAGATGTTGGATGCTGTCTATCATGGTGCACTAAGATTCATAACTGGCTGTGATTATCGTACCCACCACTGCACCCTGTATTCACTGGTTAACTGGACATCATTAACTTCACGCAGACTCTCTCACTGGTACATTTTCATCTTTAAATCACTTCTTGGTCTGCTGCCTTCATACATCTCCTCCTACATGTCTCTGTGTGAGTGCAGCTACGGCGTGCACTCTCAGGACATTATTACCTGCAAGCTACATGAAGCTACACACTAATTGTGTCAGTTTTTTTGGGGGGCCGTTCTGTCCATTCAGCATACATATGATGGTATCATACATTTAGTTAATACGCATGCACGCACATGCACATTTTGCAATAAGCCTGTGACGTTCAGAGGAGCTGTATGATCATCCTATACTGCAAGATACAACAAAAAATAAGTTGGTAAATTGTTTTTTTTGCAAAGTACACATGGTATTATTAGTTATTTACACAATTTACAGTGTGTAATGCATTTCCTGAACCGTAAGCAAATCGTTTTGGTGACGCTTTGCGTGTAATATGTGCTCGACTTCAGGTGGAGCAAAAACTCCGTTTGTTTATGTGCGAACAGTGCAAGTGAAGTTAGTCCGAGCTTTGTGAATTTAAACAATAGAAGGACAATATAATCAATCTGCTGCCTTAACTGTTAACTCAGGGTGTCATACAGCTGTTAAACTGTAAAGTCAGTGTGTCATTACAGCTGTTAAATGCTAAGTTAGGGCGAACTGAGACATTGGGGTGTAGTACAGCTGTTAAAATCAAAGTATATTATGATCTGACAGGTTAACTGCTAACTCAGTGTGTCATACAGCTGTTATTCAGGGCGAATTGAGTCGTCAGGGTGTCATACAGCAGTTATTCAGGGCGGATTGAGGCGTCGGGGTATCATACAGCGGTTAATAACAAAATATGATGATTTGGCAGGTTAACTGCTACGTGATGGTGTGATATGGCTAATTAAACAGAAGTGTATGGTGCTCTCATTGCGGATAGATGCAGCCGTCAGTTTGCGCTACGCATATAGCAATCAGTGCTACGCGCATGGCGATCTGACGATGTATGCTGGCTGAATAGAACACGGCAGTAGTCGCGGGGTTTTTTTGCCGGCCAGTCGGTCTGTCCACATTCCTACTGTATCTAACATTTGACTGGGATGTTTGTTATGACATAAAATTCATATCCCGGTGATATCTACCGGTATGAGAAGCTACACGAAGCTACATGCTAACTATGGCCAGCTAGCTTCTCTCGAAGAAAACAGACTTTCACCCTTTATGCAGTTTTCAACTCAAGAAACGTAACCGTAAATATCGCTTTTTACTAGGGATGCACTGATCCACTTTTTTTTTACTTCCGGTCCGATCCCGATACCTAAATCTAAATATCGGCCGATAACAATCCAGTTCCGATATCATGATCATCATAGATTTTATATGAGGCTGTAATAATCTCCTCTCAAGTACAATTTGTTCAAATATATGCATGCATGTCCAAAAAGGCAACTTGAGGTAAGTTGTATTAATGTTGGATAAGTTTTAAAGTTAGAATTAATTCCTGAAAAAACGTTTGTTTTTATTCCTAGTTGTAAAGTGGATATTAAAGTGATTAATTTAAGTGATTGTTTAAAGTTATTTTATATTTTTTTAAATAAGGGGCAATTATAAGAATTATTTTTCTTCTTTCTGCACTCTTCTATTCTATTCTATTTTTCTTCTTTTTTGCACTCGAGGCTTTGGAACGCTCTCCCTCTGTCACTGCGCTGCTCAGATTTCATTGACTCTTTCAAAAATGATCTTAAGACTTATTTATTTAGACTGGCTTTTATTTAAATTTTGTTTACTTTTACTTTGTGAAGCACTTTGTGATGTCATTGTCTGTGAAACGTGCTATATAAATAAAGATTACTTACTTACTTACTTTCTTACTTTTCATTCAATGTTTTCTTCTTGATGATTTTTTTTTTATTTTGTTTCTTTTAAATGAATGAATTAAATTAAATTAAATGTTAAATGGCTTCAAACACCTGGCATAAACCAACAGGCATGTTCCTGTTTTTAGTATTTACATCACTTTATAATGTAGCTGTTTTTGTTTTTAATATAATTTTCAATTTATATGTTTTTTTATGATTGTCTACTGTTGTACTGATAAATATCTCCTGGAGGGTCAACTATATCTTGACTGCAAGTATCAAGCTGTGAAATCCTTCGTTTTCTACAACTGATGGTGGTTGGTCATTAATTATGATGAAGTTTTGGCAACTTCTCTGTAAACTTTTGAGCTCCGTGGCTTCAGCGATGTCTTCTTGTTCAGTCCGAAGCAGGCAGCCTGATTTGGGGCAGCCGCGCTCAGTCTGTCCCTCCTCGGAGACGGGCAGACTGAGCGGGGCAGATTGGACGTGGCTGCCCGGGGTCGAGTCGCCTGTTGTGGGTTGAGCAAAAAGCAGCACCCCGCTGAAGCCACGGAGCTCGAATGTCCATCGTAAAACTAACTTTACCGCGGTTTAATGTGGCGCTATGGCTCTGCAGATATTGCATGTTGCTGTCTTGTTTTGTGGTGATTCTAGTGTAAAATACTTCCACACAGCGGACATGTTTAAATGAAAAGTTTGTTAGCTGTTAGCCACAGTGCTGCTAACTCAGTCCTCACGTTGTAGCTGGCTGCAAACTATGAAATGGATTTCCTGAATGAGAGGCGGGTCTTATTACTCTGGATTCATGAGACATGTCGCCGTTCAGGAAATCCATTCCATAGTTTGAAGCCAACATGCATCATGGATCGGAAATATCGGCAGGTGGATTAGAAAATCCGATACGTAAATTATGCTGGTATCGGAGGCAGATACCGATACTAGATCGGATCGGCCCCATCCCTACTTTTTACTTACTTCCACAGATAACTTTTAGCTTGAGGAGATGACGCCCTGCCCAGCTCCGACTCTCCGGTGGAGAGGATCCGGGTAGACAGGCTGAGCTCCATCTAGTTCGCTCTAAATTTTGTCGTCGGCCAGCAAGCACAAACAAAAACCGTCAGCACTTCAGCATTAGGCCACAGTGTTGTCATTATTGTTTTTAAATCTTTAAAATAGGTCCAGCCGCTACTCCAGTCAGAGAAATTGCAAATGGCGGATTTGTGTTTTGAAAAGTTTCTGAAAGATCCATTGACTCCTCCCCCTGATCAAACAGTGACCGACACTGCACTGACGTCACATCTGGACCCAACAAAAAGAAATAGGTCCCAAAAATCGTACGGGTTCCACCGCTGAAGGCACTGTGGAGAAACTACGCAATCGGCCCGAACTAGTTACATAGGAGCCCCAAAAAGCCCTGTGGATAAGGGGCTAAAGAGCATACGGACGTAAGAGTCCTTCTGCTCCAGGTGGTTGAGCGCAGTGTGGACCACAGAGGAAATGAGATGAGGGTCCTCATTGATGTTGATGGTTGTTTTGATGTAGGTCATTACCAGTTTTTCAAAGCATTTAGCAACTATCGGGGCGAGGGCCACTGGCCGATAGTCATTCAGACCAGTCACTGTAGAGCTTTTTGGGACTGGGATGATGTTGGTAGTCTTCAGGCAGATGGGAATTGTCTCCAGTGTAAGTGAGGTGTTAAAGATGTCTGCCAGCACCTCACAGAACTGATCAGCACATTCTTTTAACACTTTTCTGGGGCTGTTGTCTGGGTCGGTTGTCTTGTGCGGATTAATCTTCCTGAAAGTATTTCTTACTTCGGCTGAGGTCACGCTGAGATGCTCTTCATCCGGTGGTGAGGTGAGTCTGGTGCTGGGTGGTCTGTTCGGGTCTTCAAAGCGTGCATAGAACTTGTTGAGGGCATCAGGCAGAGATGGGTCTTTGGGGCATTGTTTGCTCCTTCCTTTATAATCTGTTATGCACTTAATGCCCCTCCACATGCTCTGAGGGTCTTATGAGGTGAATTGACCCTCGATCCTCTGTGCATACTGTATGTGGCCTTGGCCTTCTTAATATCAGCAACCAACTCTTTCCTTGTCCTACTCAGCTCCTCTGAGTTTCCAGACCTGAAGGCAGTGTTCCTGGCTTCCAGCAGGGTGCGCACCTCTGCATTCAGTCAAGGTTTTCTGTTTGGGTAGCTTTTAACATATCTGATGATGGAGACAGTGTCAGTACATGTTCTAATGTAACCCAGAACTGAGGATGCATATTGGTCCAGATCAAGCGATCCTCCATTTTCAGCAGCTTCTCTGAAAACCTGCTAGTCTGTTCGATCAAAACAATCTCTCAGTATGGGGCCACTGTCCTGGATCCAACATTTAACTTTCTTTTGTAGCGGTCTAGAGCATCTCAACGGGGGCAGGTAAGCAGGTATCATTAAGATTGAGATGTGATCTGACAGTCCTAGGTGGGGGCGGGTTTTGGCCTTGTATGCATCTTTTACGTTCGTGTAAACACAGTCCAGCGTGTTGTTCCCACGTGTTGGTATGCCCACATGCTGGTAAAAGCTTGGGAGACAGTCCTTTAGATTCACGTTATTAAAGTCTCTGGCTACCACGTAAAGAGCCTCAGGGTGGTTGTTCTGCAGAGAACTTAATATATCGTGGAGCTCCTGCAAGGCATCATTAGCATTAGCATCCGGTGGAATGTAAACAACTGTGATGAAAGTCACTGTGAACTCGTGTGGTAGATAATGTGGCCGACACTTCACTGTTATCTGCTCCAAAGCCTTCGAGCATGAGCATTTTACCACAGTACAGTTCGTGAACCAACTTTTACTCACGTAAATGCATACTCCACCTCCCCGTGATTTCCCCGTTTGCTCGCTGCAGTGGTTCGCTTGAAAAAAAGAGTCCGTCATCCAGCTGGAAGACTGTATCCAGCGTTTCACTTGTAATCCATGTTTCTGTGAGGCAAAGCACTGCACACTTCATCATCTCTTCTGAGGCGCCCGCTCTCAGACGAAGCAAATCCATCTTGTTGTCCAACGAGCGGACGTTCGACAGAAATAGAGACGGCATCGGGAGTTTTCCGGCTTTAGCGTTACCACGTAGCCTCACCATAACCCCCACCCGGTGAGCTTTCTTCTTAAGCCAGGAGCAGCGCATCCTCTTCTGCCCGTTGGAATGCCTCTGCTGCAGCTTCCAGGTAAATGACTTTAAGGTCTGCATTCTGTCGAGTGTAGTTTTGAGTTTGTTGCTGATTTCTGCTATATTTCATGGCAAATCCGCTCCTATTCTCATCAATTCGGTTCGGCTATCACACGCATAAATTGTGCGGAGTCATGCACAGAGTCAATATCAAAACTTCTAAAAACTGGGATAGTACCAGGAGCCTGTGAAGCTGCAACTGCTCTGAGCGCCGCCATCTTGGCCAAAACAGCTGGTTTGGGGAAAGGCTACACTCTGTCCTGATGGAATGGTCATTCCAGCCAGCAGAAAACTTTGCTAAATCAACCTTGAGTCTTGGGAGGAAGGTGTAATGGGCACAGAACAGATGAAGATTATCTGAGATGTTTAGAAATCCATTTTCACCTCTTTCAGCTCTCACCCTGTAAGATTTTGAAAAAACAAATTCAAACAGAATTCACAAACTATTCAAATACCAGCCTGACTCATACTGGAGATTTATGTACTCGCAAATTTCTGTACAACAATGAATCCTGCTGAATGAATCCTTATGACTTTTCTCTAGAAATTAATATGCTCCTGGCGTCACGTGACTAGTTTTAATATTTATATTTTCAGAAAAATATCACGCTGCACATACAGCATCACATTGATTAAAACCGTCAGACTACAGCCTAATTTAAAATGACAAATATTAAACACGTCAAATCAAACTCTGACAATTTTTCCGACATGTTTAATGAACGAGTGTGCATCTATGACAATTCTCTGCTTTTGGAATATACCTCTGTTAAAAACACGTTGGTTTTTCAAACACAGTCCAGTGGACATTATGACTATTAGCGTCTTTAGCTAACAGATAAAGGTAGCATGACTGTTAACATCATTTATTTAAATGACGCTTCTTAAACACATAATAAATTTGATACAAAACTGAGGGTTTGACTGCTGCTCATCTGACATGGTGAACGTTGTCTGTAAAACTCATTTCTGGGATGTAAGGCAGTAATGCAACTGAGCTTGAGATTGAAACCCATCCCTACATTTCCGTAAAGGAAGTTTTCACGTCAATCTGTCAATCTGCTTTCTATTACTCTGAAAGGACTCGGATGTGTAACAAAACAAACTGAATTTTGAAATTGAAACTGAATTATAAAACTGAATTTTCAAATCAAATGAATTCAGTTTCAAACCATTAAATTCAGTTTCAATTTGCACAATTCAAAATCAGTTCTGGTGGCTCAAGTTTCTGCCCATAATCTGCTCTCTGATAAACTCAAAGAGTCTCTGCATCTGTATGAGAATAAGAAGAGGAGTATACTTGGTTATAGAACAGGACAATTGCCTTTGAAATTCTAACAGGAGAGTGCATTCCTGGTAATTTATTATCAGTTGCTTTATTGTATTTTGTTCCTGTCTTTTTTTTTCTTTCTAGTCTACAGAAATACGCTGAATGTCTATACCCCTCTTCTATCCATTTTGCTTTTGACCAGATGTAGGCTCCTTTGACTTTGTTGATGTACATATTGTCTAGTTAGGAGTGTAGGAGGGTCAATTCTCCTTTGTCATCTTGGTTTAGTAAAGCTTTAAAATAAATATCATGAATTTCTATTGCAATGTCAGCTTCTCTTTGTTTGCTGACTCGACTTAAAATTTTACTATACAAGATAGAAATTTGACTAAATAAATTTAAACTTGAGAATAATATTTTAAATGATCCCATTTACCAGTAACTCTATAATTTGATAGTGATGAGTCTTTGTTTATAGCATTGATTGTTCTTTTTATGTCCTGACAAATGGGGTCATGATGAAGAAGATTCTAATTGAATTTCCAAAATCCTTTGTTGCACCTTTCTGTGTTTGTAGGAGTTAAAGTGAGTTTAATAATACAGTGATCAGTAAGTGGTGCAGCAGAGTTAGTAGAGTTAACTTCTAGGCCATGTGTAATATCTAATACAAGCCAAACATCTAGTCTAGATTTAATTTTCCATCTGGTTTAAACCAGTTAAAACATTGTGCCTCTGAATGTAAACTGTGCCTTATATCATTCAACTTGAACTCATTGCAAAATTCAAACAAAATGGAGTTGTAATGATGATTTTACATCTTTGATGGACATCTATCAAGCCATTTGTCCATTACCATATAATGGTCTCCTCCAAAAATACAAACCGGATTCCAAAAAAGTTGGGACACTAAACAAATTGTGAATAAAAACTGAATGCAATAATATCCTGATGCATGCTCAATAATCCAGGTAGAAAAATCTAAAAAAGTTTAATCTGGTCCTCTGGACATTCAAAAAAAGAAAACAAAGCAAAACAACAAAAAAATGTAGAAACGTTTCGTCTCTCATCCGAGAGACTTCCTCAGTGACTGAGGAAGTCTCTTGGATGGACCAGATTTAACTTTTTTAGATGAATGCAATAATGTGGAGATGGCAAATGTCAATATTTTATTTGTAATATAACATAGATTTTAAGTTTAATCTGAATAAATGTAACATTTTAAAGGAAAAATATGTTGATTCAAAATTTCACAGTGTCAACAAATCCCAAAAAAGTTGGGACAAGTAGCAATAAGTGGCTGGCAAAAGGAAATTGAGCATATAACGAACAGCTGGAAGACCAATTAACACTAATTAGGTCAATTGACAACATGATTGGGTATAAAAAGAGCTTCTCAGAGTGTCAGTGTCTCTCAGAAGCCAAGATGGTAAGAGGATCACCAATTCCAACATTGTTGCGCAGAAAGATAGTGCAGCAATACCAGAATGGTGTTACCCAGCGTAAAATAGCAAAGACTTTTAAGTTATCATCATCAACCGTGCATAACATCATCAAAAAATTCAGAGAATCTGGAGCAATCGCTGTGCGTAAGCGTCAAGGCCGTAAAACTCTACTGGATGCTTGTGATCTCCGGGCCCTTAAACATCACTGCACCTCAAACAGGAATGCCACTGTCAAGGAAATAACAGAATGGGCTCAGAAATACTTCCAGAAAGCATTGTTAGTGAACACCATCCACCGTGCCATCCGCCATTGCCAGCTGAAACTCTACAGTGCAAAGAGGAAGCCATTTCTAAGCAAGCTCCACAAACTCAGACGTTTGCACTGGGCCAGGGGTCATTTAAAATGGAGTGTGGCAAAATGGAAGACTGTATGAGTCACATTTTGAAGTTCTTTATGGAACACTGGGACGCCATGTCATTCGGACCAGAGAGGACAAGGATAGCCCAAGTTGTTATCAACGCTCCGTTCAGAAGCCTGCATCACTGATGGTATGGGGTTGCATGAGCGCTTGTGGCATGTGCAGCTTGCATGTCTGGAAAGGCACCATTAATGCAGAGAACGACAGGTCCTTCTCAAAAAATTAGCATATTGTGATAAAGGTAATTATTTTCCATAATGTAATGATAAAAATGAAACTTTCATATATTTCATATTCATTGCACACCAACTGAAATATTTCAGGTCTTTAATTGTTTTAATACTGATGATTATGGCATACAGCTCATGAAAACCCAAAATGCCTGTCCCAAAAAATTAGCATATTTCATCCCACCAATGAAAGACAAGTGTTTTTAATACAAAAAACGCCAACCTTCAAATAATCATGTTCAGTTATGCACTCAATACTTGGTCGGGAATCCTTTTGTATGAATGACTGCTTCAATGCGGCGTGGCATGGAGGCAATCAGCCTGTGGCACTGCTGAGGTATTATGGAGGCCCAGGATGCTTCGATAGCGGCCTTAAGCTCATCCAGAGTGTTGGGTCTTGCGTCTCTCAACTTTCTCTTCACAATATCCCACAGGTTCTCTATGAGGTTCAGGTCAGGAGAGTTGGCAGGCCAATTGAGCACAGTAATACCATGGTCAGTAAACCATTTACCAGTGGTTTTGGCACTGTGAGTAGGTGCCAAGTCGTGATGAAAAATGAAATCTTCATCTCCATAAAGCTTTTCAGCAGATGGAAGCATGAAGTGCTCCAAAATCTGATAGCTAGCTGCATTGACCCTGCGCTTGATAAAACACACTGGACCAACACCAGCAGATGACATGGCACCCCAGTGACTGTGGAAACTTGACACTGGACCTCAAACAATGTGAATTCTGTGTCTCCTCTCTTCCTCCAGACTCTAGGACCTTGATTTCCAAAGGAAATGCAAAATTTACTGTAATCAGAGAACATAACTTTGGACCACTCAGCAGCAGTCCCAGGCGAGATGCTTCTGACGCAGTCTCTTGTTCAAAAGTGGCTTGACCTGGGGAATGCGGCACCTGTAGCCCATTTCCTGCACACGCCTGTGCACGGTGGCTCTTGATATTTCTACTCCAGACTCAGTCCACTGCTTCCGCAGGTCCCCCAAGGTCTGGAATCGGCCCTTCTCCACAATCCTCCTCAGGGTCCGGTCACCTCTTCTCGTTGTGCAGCGTTTTCTGCCACACTTTTCCCTTCCCACAGACTTCCCACTGAGGTGCCTTGATACAGCACTCTGGGAACAGCCTATTCGTTCAGCAATTTCTTTCTGTGTCTTACCCTCTTGCTGGAGGGTGTCAATGATGGCCTTCTGGACAGCAGACAGGTCGGCAGTCTTACCCATGATTGTGGTTTTGAGTAATGAACAAGGCTGGGAGTTTTTAAAAGCCTCAGGAATCTTTTGCAGGTGTTTAGAGTTACGTCGTTGATTCAGATGGTTAGGTTAATAGCTTGTTTAGAGAACCTTTTCATGATATGCTAATTTTTTGGGACAGGCATTTTGGGTTTTCATGAGCTGTATGCCATAATCATCAGTATTAAAACAATTAAAGACGTGAACTATTTCAGTTTGGTGTGCAATGAATCTGAAATATATAAAAGTTTCATTTTTATCATTACATTATGGAAAATAATGACCTTTATCACAATATGCTAATTTTTTGAGAAGGACCTGTATGTTCAGGTTCTAGAACAACATATGCTCCCATCTAGACGTCATCTCCACCAACACCAATATCAAGGACTTCATACATACACCGTGTACATTCACTTCATATGCTGCTTTGCCGCTCACTACAAATATCACTGTCAGGACCTTCATTTCATTTTATTCTATAGATATACTTTTTTAAAATATTTTTATAGCGTATAGTACAATTTAAGCCAGTATCATCCTTTTATTATTTCATTTTATGCTTATGTTTAATAAATGTTTTAATGTTAAATGGTTATTGTTGCACCGGGGTCTGAGAGAAATGTAATTTTCATCCTGTGTATGTCCTGTACATATTGCAGCTTTTGACAATAAAGTGACTTTGACTTTGACTTGATCTCTTTCAGGGAAGACCCTGCATTTTTCAACACGATAATGCCAGACTACATTCTGCACCAATCACAACATCATGGCTACGTAGGAGAAGGAGCCAGGTACTGAAATGGCCAGCATGCTGTCCAGATCTTTCACCTATAGAGAACATTTGGCACATCATATAGACGAAGGTGCGACAAAGAAGGCCCAAGACGATTGAACAGTTAGAGGCCTGTATTGGACATGAATGGGAGAGCATTCCTATTTCTAAACTTGAGAAACTGGTCTCCTCTGTCCCCAGACGTCTGTTGAGTGTTGTAAGAAGAAGGGGGTATGCCACACAGTGGTAAAAATGGACTTGTCCCAACTTTTTGGGGATTTGTTGACGCCATGAATTTTGGAAACAACAGATTTTTCCCTTAAAATTATATATTCTCTCAGTTTAAACTTTTGATCTGTGATTTGTGTTCTATTCTGAATAAAATATTAGATGTTGGCACCTCCACATAATTTCATTCAGTTTTTATTCACAGTTTGTTTAGTGTCCCAACTTTTTTGGAATCCGGTTTGTAATTTTATAGTTTAAATATATTTTTGAAACAGGTCTTTTAAAGCATTGTTCAATTCTGTAAAGTTTTATTGTTTATTTTTATTGAGATCGTTGTAACCATATATATTACTGTATTATAAATAGGGCTGGGTACCTTTCTAAAAAAATCGGTACCTGTGTCTGTAACAACACTTCGGTGTCAGAACCTACACTTTGGTGTTGGTTCCTGGACAGTTCTTTTTTCGGTACCAATTTTGTAGTTAATATTAATTTTAACAAGAAGAAAATTACGGTACACATTACAGTACAAAACTTGTTTTATTTTTTAACTTTGGTATTTTTCCCTTCCAAACAGTTTTCTTACATAAAAATAAATAATTTCCAGTTCAAAAGAACAGTTTCAAACCAGTGACACATCAGTGTCTAATGCTCACTGCTACACACTGAGGACCTTTTCACTTAACAGTTTTTCTTCAGAACAATCAACATGTCTGTTTTCTCTAGACACAAACAAGCCCGCTCCTGGCTGATGGTGTCTACAACAGTAGAAAATGTTCACTCTGAGGGTGTGGATGATGATTGTTGCACACACAGATACCTGGTTGTCAGTTTGATAGCACTGACGTATTGTCTCTCACATTCCACCAGCAGGTCACTGGATTCACTGAGGTTAGGGCTGATGCAGACTTCTGTACCTCTGTGTCTCTTCTTGAATCTTCTCTGTGGTTCTCTGGGGTTTAGGGCTCTTATCATCTCCCTAATTGACATGAGAACACAAAACATCAACAATAACTTGGTTTTGTGTTTTTATTGCTCTAAAACATTATCTAGGCTGTGAAATAAAAGCTTAACTAGTCAACAATATCCTTTACAGCTTACTTACCTCCACCATGCAGCCTCCATTCTAGTTAAAAGCTGCAAACTTTTAACAACAAAGTTTGTGACTGTCCTGTGGCCCCCACCTCACTTTTCTTTTGTCTGTCCTCCTCACATCAGGGTCAGAGGCTCCTGTGAGGAGAACATTAACATAAACAGTGAACATTAGTGAAATGTTTAAGTAGCTGACTGGATGGATAAGCACATTTTTACAAGCTTTATCTGTTACTGTCAATCATTAGTTAGCTTCCGAGTTAAGCTAGCTACATAGATAAAATAACGCTACACAGTAATATCTTTGATATAACATAACATAACAATATCTTAAAGTTAGTATTACATGGATCCTAGTTTAACTCTCAGCGATGCACATATTAAGCTGCAATAACTAACAAACGTAAACTTACCAGCTGAAATCCCACACACAGCTCCGTCCTCGGAGTTCTTTGATGAAGAGAGTCCGGTCGTGGAATGTTGATTCAGGCCGTTCATGCTCTCTAACACTCACAGGCTGACTAACCCTGAGAGAGGAGGGGGGAGGCTACTGTCCCCCTTGAAGTCAAGTCAAGTCACATTTATTTATATAGCACATTTAAAACAGTAACTGTTATCAAAGTGCTTACCAAACAAGATCACAGCATCAAATGTTAATAACAACATATTACAGCAACATGAATAAAAGCATAAAAACAATTAAATATAATGAGAAACAATGAAATACTAAATCAAATCACCTTGTGTTAAATGTCAGGGAGTAAAAGCATAATGGATGAACACAATCATCAACAACGAAATACCAAATGAGATCACACTGTGTTAAATGCCAATGAGTACAAATGTGTTTTGAGGAGAGATTTAAAAATAGAGACTGGGGTGGCCTGTCAAATGTTGATGGGCAGATTATTCCAGAGTTTAGGGCCATGACTGAAAACACCCAATCTCCTCTGAGCTTCAGCCTGGTTTTTGGTACGGCTAAAAGCAGCTGGTCTGATGATCTCAAGGCCCGAAAAGTATAAGGATGAAGGAGGTCAGAGAGGTATGACGGTGCAAGGCCATTAACACACTTACATGTCAGCAGAAGAATCTTAAAATCAACTCTGACACGCACAGGAAGCCAGTGAAGAGAGGACAGAACTGGAGTAATGTGCTCAAACCTGTGAGTTCCGGTTAGTAGCTGAGCTGCAGCATTTTGGACAAGCTGGAGACGTGAGAGAGAGACCTGACTGACCCCAGCATAAAGCGAGTTACAGTAGTCCAGCCAGGTTGTAATAAATGCATGGACTAATTTTTCAAGGTCTGATCTGGACAGGACGGACTTGAGCTTAGCTATCTGCCTTAGCTGAAAGAAGCTTTTTTGAAGAACAGAATTTATCTGCCAATTAAACTTAAAGGCCGAGTCTAAAACTATCCCGAGATTGGTAACAGACTGTTTTAGATATGGCTGAATGGAGTCCAGGTTTGCAGGATCAGTGACAGTGGCAGAGCTAGGGTTAAACACAATGACCTCAGTCTTCTGATCATTAAAACTCAAAAAGTTCACAGCCATCCAAGTCTTGATGTCATCAAGACATTTTAACAAAGGGCGAATGGAGGAGGAACTGTTAGGTGTTAACGGCAGATAAATCTGAGAGTCATCAACATAACAATGAAAGGAAAGACCATGTTTCCTCAGGATAGACCCTAAGGGGATGAGATACAAAGAAAACAGAAGGGGTCCAAGAATGGAGCCTTGTGGGACCCCGCAGGAAAGAGGCACTGAAGTAGATAGAGTGTTAGCAAAATTAACACAGAAACTCCTGTCGCTCAGGTATGAATGGAACCATTCTAACGCTGCACCAGTAATCCCAACCCAGTGTTCTATCCGGGATAAAAGGATACTGTGGTCCACAGTATCAAATGCAGCGTTAAGGTCAAGGAGTACCAGGACTACAGACTGACCAGAGTCATTTGCCAGAAGAATGTCGTTGCAGACCCTAACTAAGGCTGTTTCGGTGCTGTGTAGTTTCTTAAAGCCAGACTGAAAGATCTC
The DNA here is from genome assembly GCF_014905685.2 of Nematolebias whitei. NCBI lineage: Eukaryota > Metazoa > Chordata > Actinopteri > Cyprinodontiformes > Rivulidae > Nematolebias > Nematolebias whitei. The sequence continues at coordinate 17,399,754 of NC_056512.1, forward strand.
AAGAATAGAATTTCCACTCAAGAACTTGTTTAATTGAGTGAAAACTATTTTCTCCAGGTTCTTCGAAAGAAAGGCAAGTGTTGAGATAGGTCTGAAGTTTGAGCAGGTTGAAGGGTCAAGTCCGGGTTTTTTTTTATTAAAGGAGTTACCACTGCATGTTTAAAAGCATCAGGAACCACACCTGTAGCCATACTGCTGTTTATAATGTCCAGAACAGAGGGTCCAATGGAGGGTAGGACTTGTTTAACAAACAATGCAGGGATGGGGTCAGCAGGGGAACCTGAGGGTTTCATTTGACCAATGACGTCATTTAGAAATGAGAGGGAAATGGGTTCAAACTGGTTAAAGACTGATGTGTAGGGGACAAAGACAGAGGGGTCAGCTGTGGTGTGAGGAATCAGTGACCTGATCGACTCAATCTTTTTAACAAAGACACTGCCAAAGTCGTCGCACGTAACTGCAGAGACCTCCCTGTTGGCAGACTGAGGCATGGTTAAAATGGTGTTAATGGTATTGAAAAGAATGTGGGGATTGTGGGGATTGTGGCTGTTTGAGGCGATGATTTGGGAGAAATATTTGTTTTTTTCTGATTTAACGGTGGCCTGGTACTCTTTGTAACATGATTTTAGCATGATAAAAGAAACGTGAAGTTTGTCCTTCTTCCATTTACGTTCGGCTTTCCTGCATTGACGTTTTGCTGCGCGAGTGATCTCATTCATCCAAGGGTGTGGAGTGCGCTTTGGATGCCTTATTTTTTAATGGTGCAACTAGGTCAAGCACCTTAGCACAGTTCTCTTGATGTACAGTGACAAGCTCATGGGTGTTCATGGAAGAGGATTCACAGACTGAGAGAGAGTTTTTAGTAAAAGCAGATGAAAAGAGTGCAGCAGTGGAAGGGTTAAATATTCGACAAGGCCTTGCTGGAGGGGGAGGGGGTTTGGACTCGTTGACAAAAGAAGTGTTGAAAGAAATGGGTTTGTGGTCAGAGAAAACTGCATCCCCAATTTCTAACTCAGAAACAGATAAACCAAAGGTTAATACTAAATCCAGTGTGTGACCATGCTGTTTAAAGACCAACACAGAGCAACTTTCCGCTCGTAAAGTGAAGCCGTTCAATGTCACACGCGCTACACACTTGAACCCTGTCAGTGGGCGTAACCAGCACATCATATGTCTGTGTTTTACCTGCCTGCATGCTGAAACCACGTGACACGTTACATCCAATATCGAAACTTGACACCGAAAGAAGAGTGACGTTTCAATCCATACACCGACCGACGCAGTTTGGTCAGTGCCATAAAAATAACCTGCGGTATACAGCCCTAATTATAAAACAAACCTCTAAATATGCATCATTCACCACCAAAAGTCTACACTATAATTTGTTATGAATATTCAAAATTATTTTTTATTTGTAACAATTACAAGTTTTTAGTTTACATTCAGGGGCAGCACGGTGGCGCAACTGGTAGAACTGCTGCCTCTCAGCGAGCAGGTCGTTGGTTCAAACCCCGGTCCAGGGGCCTTTCTGGGTGGAGTTTGCATGTTCTCTCCGTGCATGTGTGGGTTTTCTCCGGGTGCTCCGGTTTCCTCCGACAGTCCAAAAACATGCATGTTAGGCTGATTGGTAACTCTAAATTGTCCCTAGGTGTGAGTGAGAGAGTGAATGGTTGTTTGTCTCATTTGTCTCTATGTGGCCCTGTGATGGACTTGCGACCCGTCCAGGGTGTACCCCGCCCCTCGCACAGTGATTGCTGGACATGGGCACCAGCGACCCCCGTGACCCAAAATGGAATAAGCGGGTAAAGATAATGGATGGATGGATAGTTTACATTCAGACATTGACGAGTACAATGGAGGCAGTTTGTGCCACAATGGCTATTTTAAAACTTAGTTCATGTGAACACTACATGCTCTCGTCAATATTTCATTTATTTTTGTGCATTATTGATAAAATAGCTTGACAAAAATCATGTGATATTGGATCATTTTCCTTGATAAATAAATGACTGAGTAAAATATTTTTGTCTGATTTGTTTAACTGAGTTCTCTTTATTTACTTTTAGGAATTGTGTGAAAAACTGATGATGTTTTAGGTCATTTTGATGCAGAAATTTGTAAAGTTTTAAGGCTTCACAAACTTTCAGCCACCACTGTATGTGTGAATATAAAGTTATAATTGTTCCTGATGTTCATGTTTTCTGTGTTCCCTGCAGATGATCAGCAGATGGTGTTGATTAAAGAAGAAGCTCCTGAAGTACGGATACTTGGTGGGGACCAGCAGGATCCAGAGACCCTCAACATAAAGGGGGAGGAACTGTGGACCAGTCAAGAGGGAGAGCAGTTTTATGTGAAAAAGGAGACTGATGACACCGGGTTTGCATTCACAGCTGTTCCTTTGAAGAGTGAGGAAGATGAAGAGAAACCTCTGTTTTTACAACTTCTTCAGCACCAAGTTAAAGAGGAAGATCTTCCAACCAGCAGCTCAGCTGATCAGATGAAAGCAGCAACTGGTGGAGAGGACTGTGAAGGAGCAGAGACTACCAGGAACCCAGAACTAAATACTTATGGAGATTATTGCAGCTCTTCAGAGACTGAAGTCAGTGAGGATGATGAAGGTGATGATGTGAATGACTCTGACTCTCAGCTAAAAGACTTTTCAGACTCTGGGTCAGAACCTGAAGATGGTGACAAAGACTGGAAGGAGAGCAGAGCTCCTGAGTCAGACGTAAACACTGTCAACAAATCTTGCAGCTTCACTGAGCATGGGAAACAATTTCACAAGAAAAGTCAGTCAATGATGTCTTCAAGTTGTTTGGTTGTCAAGGAATGTTTTGAAGTGAAGAAAAGTGGAGGCTCAGTCGAGAAAAAACAGTCAAGACAGAATTCATTTAGTTGTAAAGACTGTGGAAAAAGATTTAACAGAAAGAGTCATCTAAAGAAACACATGATAGTTCACACAGGAGAGAAAGCATTTGTTTGTGATTTTTGTGGACACAAGTTTGGACGGAAGTCAACTTTAAACACACACATGATAATTCACACAGGACAGAAAACATTTGTTTGTGATCTTTGTGGACAAGGGTTTGGACAGAAATCAACTTTAAACAGACACGTGGGAATCCACACAGGACAGAAACAGTTTAGTTGTGAAGACTGTGGAAAAAGGTTTAACACAAAGGGTATTCTAAAGTCACACATGATAGTTCACACAGGAGAGAAATCATTTGTTTGTGGTTTTTGTGGACAAAGTTTTGGACAAAAGTCAAATTTAAACACACACATGATAATTCACACAGGACAGAAAGATTTTGTTTGTGATCTGTGTGGACACAAGTTTGGACGGAAGTCAACTTTAAGCTCACACATGATAGTTCACACAGGACAGAAACAGTTTAGTTGTGAAGACTGTAGAAAAAGGTTTAGCACAAAGAGTATTCTGAAGACACACATGATAGTCCACACAGGACAGAAATCATTTGTTTGTGGTCTTTGTGGACAAAGGTTTGGACAGAAGTCGACTTTAAACACACACATGATAGTTCACACAGGACAGAAATCATTTGTTTGTGATCTTTGTGGAAAAAGGTTTGGACATAAATCAACTTTCACCAGACACATGGGAATCCACATCAGAAGAAATCAGTTTAGCTGTGAATAATAACTTTTCTATTGTCTTTTAATTTCATATCATAAAATAACACATTCCTTTCAGTAATGTTTTATCTTTGTACCTTTACCAAGCTTGTGATTTTTATATTTGACCACTAAGTGGTTGAGTTGTAAATTTAATAGAAAGTTGTTTTTCTGACCGTTTGAACTATTATATAAAGTGTTTTCAATGCAGAACTGTAATGAAGTGTTTTTGCAGAAAGGAATGTTCTAATCACTTGGGAAGCCTGGGAGGAGGATTTACTTAAAGAACTGTGATGAAGTGTTTTTTGCTTATCACTCGGGAAGCCTGTGTGGAGGATTTTGGCCCATCCTCCTCACACGCTACCTTGAAGTTTCTGAGTTTCAAGTAAACATGTTTTTCTCAAGATAAGATAAGTCTTCACTCCCTCGTACGCAGATGGAAAGGAGTTACCGCTTTTTGGAATGCAACTCTGAGTTTCGAGTAAACATGTTTTGTTCACTAGGAAACGCTCTCATGTGATGTAAAGAGAGGGAGAGAATAAAAGTGGGAGAAGCACTTAGACAAAGTTAGAGTCTGCTGTGAGTCTACCGATCGGGATGTCCAGCTGTGTGTCGGTGTTTTGGTTCTACCCAGGCTGAGTGGCTCTCCAGCCTTGTGTCACAGTGAGAGCTTGTTTATGCATCGATACTTATGATTGTACATCTGAGTGTGATTGTACATTGCTTTGCTTTTTATGCTGTAATCTGTGGCGGAATAATAAAGACACAATTATTCTAGCAGAACAGTATCTGAGTATTTTCTCTTTGTCCATTGTGCTGATCATTCTTCCGAATCCTGGTTTTATTTAAATAAATATCACAAAATAGTGGTGCTTTGATTTTTAGTATGAGAGCTTCTGTAAAAGTCTAGTTCAACTTACCCCAGAAGAGGTACGTTTTTCACAGCTAGTCGCTGAGGAGTCCCTCCTCCACGGTGGACGACGGGTGCAAACAGCTAAATGCACAGCAAACAGTTCAAATTCAAATATACTTTATTTATCCCAAAGGGAAATTAATTGAATTAATTAGTTAAAACGTGCTGCAAACACATGAATGATCCTAACTCCTGAACAAAAACACAAATGTGACAGAAAAATAAATCTTCATGGGGGTTAAGGGCCTTGCTCAACGGCTCAGAATGGGATGAATGATTGTGGGGGCAGGCGTGGGTACTTCACCTACCCCACCCACATTTTTGATGTTGTCGGTGTGATGATTGGATGTATTATGCTTGTCCAGTAGGTGTCAGTCACGAGTATACATGAATGTATAAATGTGAAAACAATAGAGTAAGAGTTTGATGAGATACTTTAGACACCTGTGACCTGTGTGAGCAGACCTGTGAGCAGAGATTTAATAAAAGTACCTGAGCAGTAATAGGGGACTGGTTCTTATCAAACACAAATATAACATGGTGTCAGGAGTAAACTGAGAAGCTGATCATGGATTTAAAACCACCTGAGAGCTTGAGGCTGACTGGAAACGTGGATGAAAATTGGCGTGCCTTCAAGCAACGTTTTCAACTATATGTTGCTGCAATGGGCCTGAAGACAAAGCCGGAGCCAAGAAAGGTAGCCATGTTGCTGACCATAGCAGGACCACAAGCATTGGAGGTCTACAACACATTTGTGTTTGATAATTCAGAAGACAGTGAGAAGTTGGATGTTGTGCTCAATAAGTTTGATGCTCACTGTTCACCCAAGAAGAATGAATGTTATGAGAGATATGTTTTTCGCTCCCGGATGCAGAACCAGCATGAACCCTTCAATAACTTTCTGACAGACTTGAAAGTGAAAGCCCAGTCATGCAACTTTGGCCTGCTGAAGGACTCGATGATCAGAGATCAAATCGTCTTTGGTGTAAGTGATGGGAAACTCAGAGAGAGGCTGCTGAGAGAAGTGGAACTGACTCTGGAAACTGCTATAAAGATGTGTCGGGCAAGTGAACTGTCTCTAAAGCAAGTGAGAACATTTTCGGAACTGTCAACAGGAACTACTTCACAGTTCAGTGACGGAGCAACGACAGTAGGAGTGGTGTCCTGCCAGAGAAAACGGCATGCACAGAATGCACAAAGGCAGCTGCAGGAGGATGGTGTCATCAACTGTAAGCGGTGTGGGTTACGACATAAACTGCGACAATGTCCTGCCTACGGTAAGCAGTGTTTAAATTGCTGTGGAAAGAACCACTTTGCAAAGCAGTGCTTTAATAAGAGGAAAGAAGAAAAGAAGAGGAATCGTGTAAACTTAGTGGAGGAAACTGACCTAAGTGACACATTCTTTATTGGCATAGTGAACTGTGAAAATGAGTCAGAAGTACAAAATGTTGCCAGAAAAGATAAATGGATAACTCCTTTGCTGATAAATGGAACTGCAATTAGGATCAGATTGGACACAGGTGCTAAGGCAAATCTCATAAGCATGTCTGACATTAAAAAAATGCAAAAAAAACCTCACATAAAAGAAGCAAAGTTGGGCCTAAAAGACTATAATGGACGACCTATTGAGTGCATTGGCACGTCAGCTTAATGTGACAGTTAAAGGGACAAAACATCTTGTGTTCTTCTCAGTTGTAAATGGGAATCACGAGTCACTTTTAGGTGATAAATCCTGTGAAGAACTTGGACTGGTGAAAAGAATTTATCACATAAGTATTGAACTGAATGAATCTTATGACTATGTTGATGCAGTGCTTCAAGATTATGATGATGTCTTTAAAGGATTAGGTGCTTTACCCTGCACGTACAAGATTCAGCTGAGTGAGGGGGCTCAGCCTGTTGTGCACGCTGCACGTCGCATTCCAGCACCACTGCGAGAGGGGTTGAAAAAAAGAGTTGGACAGAATGACCATGTTGGGAGTCATTCGAAAGGTGAAAGAGCCCACAGATTGGGTTAATTTCATAGTGGTCACAAAGAAAAAGAATGGAGAGTTAAGGATATGTATGGATCCAAAAGACCTAAATGAGAACATCATGAGAGAACATTATCAGATTCCCACTCGTGAAGAAATAATAAGTGAAATGGCTGGAGCAAGTTATTTCACCAAGTTGGATGCATCACAAGGGTTTTGGCAAGTAAAGCTGGATGAAAACAGCACTTAGTATTGTACTTTCAATACACCTTTTGGAAGATATTGTTTTCTAAGACTTCCTTTTGGAATAAAATCAGCACCTGAAATATTCCATAGAGCGATGGAACGAACCATCGAAGGCTTGGAAGGAGCAAGAGTCTACATCGATGACATCATCATCTGGGGATCAACAGCTCAAGAACACAATAACAGACTGAGGAGTGTCATGGAGCGCACACAGAAGAATGGACTGAAACTCAACAGGAGCAAATGTGAGTTTGGAGTTAAACAAATCATGTTTCTTGGAGATAAATTGTCGGCACAAGGTGTTCAACCAGACGGGGATAAAATAAATGCAATATTGAAGATGCCACAGCCCACGGACAAAACAGGTGTCCTACGAATTATGGGTGTGATCAATTTTATAGGCAAATTTATTCCCAATCTGAGTGCAAAGATGACTAACATCCGTAAACTCTTATACAACGACAGCCAGTTCAAGTGGACAGAAGTTCATGAACAAGAGTGGAAGGAGCTAAAAAAACATTTGACCACTGAGCCAGTGCTAACCTTCTATGACCCTAAGAAAAAAATGAAACTGTCCACTGATGCTTCAAAAGATGGACTAGGAGCAGTTCGTCTTCAAGCTGAGGATGAACAATGGAAACCAGTGGCTTATGCATCCAGAGCCATGACAAAAGCTGAATGCAGATATGCCCAGATAGAAAAAGAATGTTTGGGGCTAGCTTATGGACTAGAACGTTTTCATAGCTATGTGTATGGACTTTCATCTTTTATTGTAGAAACAGATCACCGACCTTTAGTTGCCATCATCAAAAAGAATCTGAATGAAATGTCACAGAGGATTCAGAGACTGATGATGAAGATGCAGAGGTATGACTTCACACTGATCTACACTCCAGGAAAACACCTGATTCTTGCTGATGCTCTTTCCAGAGCACCCACAGACAATGGTGTGAGTTCAACTGAGGAGGATGTTCAGTGTCATGTGAACATGATGTCTACTGTGTTGCCCGTGTCAGATGAAAAGCTGAGACAGATAGTAGAGGCAACAGCTAAGGATACAGAGTTACAGCTGGTCATACAAAACTTGGATGAAGGATGGCCAGTAGGTTCGTGTTCACAGTTTTTCAATGTAAGAGCTGACCTAAGTGTTGTGGATGGACTGTTACTGAAAAACAACAGAATTGTGATTCCACAAGTGTTAAGACAGGACATTCTGCAACGGATTCATGAGTGTCATCTAGGCATTGAAAAATGTAAAAGGAGAGCTAGAGAATCAGTATTCTGGCTAGGACTTAACAAGGATATTGAGATGCTAATAAGCAAATGTGAAACATGTCAGAAATTTAGAAACAAACAAAGCAAAGAACCTATGATGATTGCTGACATTCCAACATCACCATGGCTGAAAGTGGGAATGGATTTGTTTAATCTCAAAGGCAAAGACTATCTAGTGATCATTGATTACTATTCAAACTATCCAGAGATGGCTCTGTTAGCAAATATGTCATCAAATTGTGTGATAACACATACTAAATCAATCTTTGCTAGACATGGTATTCCACATAGTGTTGTGAGTGACAATGGACCATGCTTTAACAGCAGAGAATGGTGAAAGTTTTCAGAACAATATAATTTTCAGCATGTGACATCAAGTCCACATTATGCACAATCAAATGGTCAAGCGGAGAAAGGAGTTCATATTCTCAAACAACTTTTGAAGAAAGCTGCAGATAGTAACTCTGACCCATATTTGGCTTTATTAAGCTACAGATCATCACCACTGCAATGTGGATTCTCACCTGCTGAACTCTTGATGAACAGAAAGATTCGCACAACTCTGCCAAGTTATTGGAGTAATGTACAAGGTGAAAAGAAACCATCAAAGTTGGAGTACAAGTTACAACAGCAGAAAGTGAAGCAAAAGTCATATTATGACTGATCAGCTAAGATTCTATCCCCACTGTCATACAAGGACCCAGTCAGGATTCAGGATGCGGAGGGATGGAATACTAAAGCAACTGTTCTGCAGGAAGTAGCTCCACGTTCATTTGAGGTAAAAACTGAAGATGGACAAGTTCTGAGACGTAATCGACGCAGTTTGTTGAAAACTCCATCAGAGACTGTTGGTGAGTCGAAGGAAGGTTGTAAGGACTCTCAAAGTATTCCTGCAACTGAAACAGACACCACCAGAGACAATCCACCGGTGCTAAGAAGATCTACCAGATTTGTGAAAAAACCTGACAGACTGACTTATGAGTGTTAGGAAAGAAAGAGACAAGAT
>NC_056512.1:17408902-17426262 GCF_014905685.2 Nematolebias whitei
AAGAGAAAAATGTATTAAATGTATGTCAACTATTTTGTAAAAGTTAAGGTAGCTTTATTGTAGCTATATTGTATTATGCTCTATTTGCTGCAGGTGATGTAAGTAATTTTGACAGGCTTATTTTTGTAACGTTCTTACTTTAAAGAAAGGGGGATGTGATGATTGGATGTATTATGCTTGTCCAGTAGGTGTCAGTCACGAGTATACATGAATGTATAAATGTGAAAACAATAGAGTAAGAGTTTGATGAGATACTTTAGACACCTGTGACCTGTGTGAGCAGACCTGTGAGCAGAGATTTAATAAAAGTACCTGAGCAGTAATAGGGGACTGGTTCTTATCAAACACAAATATAACAGTCGGTACCGGGAATTGAACTGGCGATCTTCCGATCACAAACCCTCCTTCTCCAACTTCTGCGCCACCACTCCTAATTTATGAAGTAAATATTTACTACTTAATGCCACAATACTGAGGATACATTCGGACAGATTTAAAAAATATATATATACAGTATACTTTTGGTACTTTCCATAGCCAGAAAAGTGTTATTTAAGATTTTGCTTTAAATTACATGCTTCTCAAGACTATTTCAGCCCCAGCGCTCTGATTTTTATACAACCAGACTTAAAGTAACCAGAAAGCATTTCTCTTTCAAATAAAATGGGTTGAAAAGGGTTTGTAAGCTCAATCATCCAGGTAGATAACAACAAAAAAGATTAAATTGTGTCATCTGGACCAGTTTCTTTAAGTGAGAAACGTTTCATTCCCCATCCGAAAAACTTCGTCAGTCTGTAGCCTGTCAACCAGATCTGTCTCATAGGTAGCCTTCACTGCTGTGTTTCAAGCCAACCTCCTGTGGAATCTCAGAAATAGACTTTTAACATGTGCAAAACACACCCATCCAAAACAATCAATCATCATGTACAACAATCAAGTGATTTGTCCTTTTTTGTTGTTTTCTGCCTGGATGGTTGAGCTTGCAGACCCTTTTCTGAGCCACTTTGGCCTTTGTTGTCCTCAGACTGTTTCTATGAGTAGTGAGTTGGCCATCTGGCGTAAATCATTTGATTGTTGTACAAGATGATTGATTGTTTTGGATGGTTGTGTTTTGCATGTGTTAAAAGTCTACTTCTGAGATTCCAACTGGAGGTTGGCTTGAAACACAGCAAAGTCCTCCGGATTCAGTCCTCCAGATTCAGTCCTCTGGATGGGGAATGAAACGTTTCTCACTTAAAGAAACTTGTCCAGATGACATGATTTAAAACGGGTTGAAGCTTTAAGTACTTGGTGAACATTAAACTCCTAAAATAATCTACTGTTTGACCAGTGGCCGCTCAGCTGTAATGTATTTACTGGGCTCTGGTGACTTAGGGTGCATTCACACCAGCCCTGTTTAGTCCGCTTTAATTGAACTCTAGCTCGTTTTCCTAGAAAGTCCAGTTCATTTGGGGAGGTGTGAACGCGCCATCGAACTCTGTCATGGAACAAAAAGGCGAACTCTGGCCCGGGCTAAAACCTAGGTCTCGGTCCGGTAGAAGAGAACTCCAGCGCGGTTCGAGTACAGTGTGAATGTAAACAGACCAGACCCCGCTCCGCAGGACAAACAAACACGCATTTCTCTGACCTTATATGGAGCCGTCAGCTGCCTTGTGTGGAAAAACAATATTCTCCATGGTCTTCTGCCTCATCTTCTGCTCATGCTGAGTCCATTTTTGAAAAATTACCAAATATAACTCCTAAAACCGCTAAAACTTGATGCCACTCCATTTTTGTTTTTATTTCCAGAAGAAGACGTGTCTTCAGAGGTTTTTGTGTCGTTTCTTTAGTTCTTGGTGCAGCGCCCCCTCAGGCGAGTGGGGGAATAGGTTGGTTCAACAGGTTGGTTCAACAGGTTGACTCGACTGCACAGTGCAGTGTGAATGCAAACGCACCAGCTCAAATATAAACAAAATGTCATGAATATTGGTCCCCAACCGAACCGAGTCTACTGGACTATCAGGTGTGAATGCACCCTTAGTGATAGAGGCCCCCACGTGGTCTGGTGAACTTCTGTTTTTTTTTGGTGTTGTAGTTTGTTTGGCTTTTCCAGAGTTTGCAGCATTTCTTGCAGTTGTTTTGGTGGGGTTTTTTTTGTGTGTTTTTGGTATTTGCAGCATTTTTCCTTTGCGTTAATATTTTTGGTTGACTGTTTCTTCTATTTTCTGTGATTGCATGTTTTTCCTTTTGCAGAATTTTTCTGTTGCATTTGTTTTTTGTGTTTTTTTTGTTTTGGAGTTTGCATCATTCATGTGGTTGCAATGCGCTGTAACCGTTTGCTGTGCGTTTAGCTGTTTGCAGCTCGTTTGCACCTGTCGCCCACCGTACGCCTCTCACCTCATCTGACAAATGTGTTTCAGTTAGGTTGTAAAGAACAAAATCTCAGTTGTAATTTGCCCAAGTAAGTATTTACTTCCTTACAGAGAAGCTTCTGTGTGCAATTTGGTTCTGTGGAATCCTCTGTAGCACCTCTCACATGTGGAGTACCTTAGGGATCTATACTTGGCCCCCCTCCGTTTTTCCTTTATTTACACCATCTGGGATATATTCTCTGGAAACTTGTCATTTCTTTTCATTTTTAAGCTGATGGCAGCCAAATTTATGTTCCATTAAAACAAGACAAACAGTACTCTGTGAACCAACTCCTGGAATGTATGGCAGAAGTCAGAGCTTGGATGTCACATAACTTTTTACATTTCAATGATAAAGACAGAGGTCTTGTTGTTTATGTCCAGTGATGGTTCCAAAGTCCATGCTGATCTGGGTCTTTTAAAGAAACATCTGAATGAGACCGCAACTAACCTGGGTGTGAGGCTGGACAATGATTTTAAACTTGATGCACAGATTAAATCAACGATCAAGTCTAGTTTTTATCACCTGAGACAACTGGCCAAGGTCAGACTTTTTCTGTCACAACATCATTTTGAGATTTTAATCCATGCTTTCATCACAACTCATCTGGACTACTGTAATTCACTTTATGAAGGTCTGAGCCAGTCATTACTGACTCAACTTCAGCTGGTTCAGAATGCTGCTGCTCGCCTTTTAACTGATACCAGAAAACGAGAGCACATCACCCCTGTTTTATAATCACTACACTGGCTCCCAGTTTGTTTCAGATTAATTTTAAGGTTCTTTTATTTGTTTTCAAGTGTCTTCATGGTCTCGCCCCACAGTATCTGTCTGACCTGCTCCAGCTGTACGTTCCCTCACGCTCTCTCAGGTCAGCTGATCTGTTGCTGTTGGTCGTTCCAAAGTCCAACAGGAGGCTGAGAGGTGACCGAGCGTTTTCAGTCGCTGCCCCTAAACTGTGGAATGAACTGCCTTTGTACATGAGACAAGCTGACTCACTTCCTGTTTTTAAATCTTCTCTGAAGACACATTGTTTCTTTTTGGCTTTTAATTCAGCTTGATATGTTGGTTTTACTGTTTTTAAGTTTTTTAATTAAAAAAAAAAAATTTAACTGCTGTTTTCTTATTTTGGTTCATTGCTTTTATGGTATATGTTGATTTTATTGGGTTGTTTTTTTTGGTGTTATTGTACAACACTTTGGCCAACGGAGCTGATTTAAAGTGCTTTATAAATAAAGTTGTATTGTATTTAGTACTAAAGTTGTTGTTGTTGTTGTTGTTGTTGTTGTTGTTGTTGTTGTTGTTGTTGTTGTTGTGTGTGTTTACAAATGCAAAACATTATTGTTTGAAATTTATTTTTGGAAAAAGGGGCAAATATAAGATTTTTTTCTTCTTTCTGCTGCCTTTCATTTTATTAGGCCCGAGCAGTGAAGTGCTGTGAAGGCCTATTGTAATCGTTCTTTTCAGGCCCGAGCTGCAAATTTTTCCGCCAAATGAATTGGCGTTTTGGGGGTCTTAACATATCCCAAAAGTCACAAAATTTGGCAGACACATCAGGACTGGTGAAAAATTTCGTATTTTAAGGGCGTGACAAAAATCGCAACAGACACGGCTCAAGAGCGCCACCTAGAAATTTTCAAAATACCCTTCGCATTAACCTTAGTTTGTTGTAGAAACATGAACTTTGGTAGGCTTGTCCAATTCCCCAAGATGCACAGAAAACCCTCTGGCACCAATGTTGTACGATAAACAGGAAGGCGGCCATTTTGGAATGCCGGCCCTATTTTCACATGTTTTTGGCGGTTTACAGTCTCCACATTTGAACAAATTCCTCATAGGGGTTTCGCTCAATCGGTTTCAAACTTGGCCATTTTGGTCAAAAGGCATGGGAGACGCAAAGTTATCTAAACGGTTCGTTTCGGAGCATCATGAAGGGGCGGGGCCAGACCTCAAATTTTAACATCTTGCAATGAAAAACGAAATGCTAATATCTCCTACGCGAAAACTGTCTGAGACATCAAATCTTCAGTGATTGATCCACATCCGGTCCCCTGCAAGACTGAATGGTCAAATCATGACATCAGTTAAGCCACGCCCCCTAACAACAGGAAGTATAAAGTTTTACGTTGAACGATCCCTATCTGACCCTTGTTACCTGATCAGCAATGTCAAACATTCGCCACAAAACAGGAAGTCACCATAACTCTTGTCTGGAAGGTCAGATTTCGCCTATACATGTAAGACCTGAAGCTGGACAAGTAACGACATGGACGGAAGGCAATGTCAAAGATTCAGGAAATGCGCCCCGTGGTGAAGGCGTGCGGGATTGGCATGAGAGCGTTCGCGATGGCGACTGGGTGGACTAGCTGGAGCTCCCGCGGTCGCCGTAAGGCCGGAGCGGCGCTTTGGTGCGAGGGCCTCCAATGCTGCATGCAGCTTTAATTCTTCTTATCATTGTCCATACTTTATTAATCCGTTTCTCGTCCTACTGAATTACAGAAGTACGCATACCGTGAGAACCGATCAACAGAGGATGCAATCTCCTCTGTGGTCCACACTGCACTCAACCACCTGGAGCAGAAAAACTCTTACGTCCGTATGCTCTTTGTGGACTTCACATCCGCCTTCAACACCATGATCCCCCAAACCCTGATGGACAAACTATCCACACTAGGACTAAGCCCCTCCATCTGCAACTGGGTACTAGACTTTTTAACAAACAGACCACAGTTAGTGAGGATCCACAACCTCTCCTCCTCCACCATAACCCTCAGCACTGGCTCTCCTCAGGGATGTGTGTTGAGCCCCCTCCTGTTTACTCTGCTCACATATGATTGTGCAGCTACCCATCCAGGCTGTCACATTGTAAAGTTTGCAGATGATACAGCGGTGGTGGGATGCATCACAAACAATGATGAGTCCAGCTACAGGCAGGAGGTGGAACACCTGGAGAGCTGGTGCAGAGAGAATAATCTTCACATCAATGTGAAGAAGACAAAGGAGATGATTGTGGACTTCAGAAGGAACAAAAACACCTACACCCCCCTGAACATAAGAGGATCTGCGGTGGAAGTGGTCTCCAGCTACAAGTACTTGGGTGTACACATGAATGACAACCTCAGCTGGAGCAACAACACCACCAGCCTGATCAAGAAAGCTCATCAGAGACTCTACTTCCTCAGACGGCTGAGGCGAGCTGGTCTGGGAAGCTCAGTCCTCACCTCCTTCTACAGGTGTGCAGTGGAGAGCATCCTGTGCTCGAGCATCAATGTGTGGCATGGAGGCTGCACAGCTGCAGAAAGAAAAGCTTTGCAGAGAGTGGTGAAGGCTGCACAGAAATCTGTTGGAATCAGTCTCCCCACCATCACAGACATCTACACCTCCAGATGCAGGAAGAGGGCCACCTGCATCATGAAGGACCCCACCCACCCAGCACACACACTTTTTGCCCCACTCCCCTCAGGAAGGAGGTTAAGGAGCATTAAGTGTAGAACCACTAGACTGAGGAACAGCTTCTACCCTGAGGCTGTTAGACTCATGAATCTCTAACTAGAATAATCACTGTGAAAAACCATATCATGTTGCTGCTGATATGTTTCATGTTGCTGCTGATCTGTTTCAATGTTGATGTGTTCATGCGTGCACATCTGCTCACAGACTCATGTTCATGTTTGTGGTGATGTTCAATGTTTTATGTTATGAGTGCTTAGTGTATATTTAGTTGATGTTTTTCTTAGTTCATATCTTAGATGTTATTACTGTTTTTCTTATACATTTTATTGTTGGATGTAACTGGGACCCTGCGTACATAATTTCGCTCCACCACATGTACCACATGAGGTGCGAATGACAATAAAGAAACTCTGACTCTGACTCTGACTCTGAGAAATACCTCCAATAATCCTTTTTTGCACTTTTTATAGTTCTCACAATGGCTTGACATCTCTTGTACTCAGATTTTGGGAGCTGTGACTCCTTTTTAACATTTTAAAAGCTTTATTTAGATTTTTGATTACTTTATCACACTCTTTTGTCCACCATGGAACAATCTTCTTATAGCCCTTACCTCCTTTCTTCTTTATAGATTTGTTGGCAGCCTGTATGATTGCATGACAAACAGAAATTTAGCTGTTCAACTTCCATATTTAAATTAAATTTTTACAATTCCTGATCGCTTATATGCCTAAATGTTTCAATTCAATTCAGTTTATTTATATAGCGCAAAATCACAACAAAGTTGTCTCAGGGCACTTTACAGAAACATTAACATACATAAAAGCCAATTAATAAAGTTCTCTATCTAAGGAATCCAGCAGACAATTTGAATCTTGGCTTCATTTCAATCTCCCATCCTGAGCAAGCACAGTGGCAACAGTGGAAAGGAAAAGCTCCCTTTTTAAAGAGGAAGAAAACTCCAGCAGAACCAGGCTCAGGACAAGATCGGCTGGTTTGAGAGAACAGGAAGGAGAGACAGACGAACACAGAATGGTAGGTCCATGTATAGGTCCAGGTGTACCTGAAAGACAAAAAAAAAAAAAAAACACATGTTAAGGATAGAAAAAAATAATTACAAATGTTGAGCAGAGTAAGTAAAGACACTAGCAGAGTGAAAAGTGTGGTCAGTTTGTCCTCCAGCAGTCTAAGCCTATAGCAGCATAACTAAGGGACAGCTCAGGAAACCCAAGCCGACCCTAACTCGTTTTCCTAGAAAGTCCGGTTCATTTAGGGAGGTGTAAACGTGCCATTGAACTCTGTCACGGAACAAAAAGGCGAACTCTGGCCCGGGCTAAAACCTAGGTCTCGGTCCGGTAGAAGAGAACTCCAGCGCGGTTCGAGTACAGTGTGAATGTAAACAGACCGAGTCCCGCTCCACAGGGTAAACAAACACGCATTTCTCTGACCTTATATGGAGCCGTCAGCTGCCTTGTGTGGAAAAACAATATTCTCCATGGTCTTCTGTCTCATCTTCTGCTCATGCTGTCCATTTTTGAAAAATGACAAAATATAACTCCTAAAACTGCTAAAACTTGATGCCACCATCATTTTTATTTTTATTCCAGAAGAAGAAAACGTGTCTTCAGAGGTTTTTGTGTCATTTCTTTCAGTAATTCTTGGTGCAGTGCCCCCACAGGCGAGCAGGGTAATAGGTTGGTTCAACAGGTTGACTCGACTGCTCTACCGGACTATCTGGTGTGAAAACGACCTTAATCTCCTTTGTTCTTTGGAAGCTGACAGGTGAACAGGGCCGCGCCCACAAGCCATGAAGGTGCCTCACCCAGGCTACAAACCGTTGGTTACGTACTGTAACCCCAGATTCTATGAATATAGGCGTAGCCCTTTAAGGCTGTCGCTGATGGGTTTATCCCGTTATGCGCAAGCATCATACTGAAAAAATTAGTCCACGCCCACCTGCTGTGTGGGCCCCACCCGATCCGTATAAATTACGTTAAGAGCGGGTAATCTGCTCCCAAATAGCTTATTCTTTTTCTTCAGCTATTCAGGAGCCAGTGAGGCCCGACGCTTAAAGGGCTACGCCTATATTCATAGAATCTGGGGTTACAGTACGTAACCAACGTTCTATTTCATATAGGCTTCGCCCTTTAAGGCTGTCGCTGATGGGTTAAGGGCGAAGCGGATGTGGTCCTCGCCTCACTGGGTCCATTCGAACACAGTAAGAAGCGGAAGCTTGCCCAAAAAACGTCTTGTCACTCAGCTCCCCATGTGCATAACTACGCATCGCGTAATTGTGTGCCATGCACAGACGCATGTTGTGTAACTATGCGTTCTGACAAAGCGTGAACGCCCCGGAAAAAACTTTCAACGGGGAGAAGATGTTGAAAAGAGGAGGGGGGGGGGGGGGGGGCATGAAGCAACTGGTTCATGATTGAACAGTATAAACAGATTAATATCAATGAACTGATTATTGAACAAATGAACTGATTGGTAACAATAGTCATGAACTGATTAGTGACAATAGAACCAAAATCACAGACACAACTTGTGGCTGATAACAACATCTCACACTGTGAAGCATGCAGACAGATGTGAGTTTAAACAGAGTTCCATGAAGAAAACGACAGTATTCATTCTGTTAGAGCACTAAGGACAGAATGTGTCATGGAACGAGCCGTTACATCACGTAGGTAAAAGCGAATAAATGAGCAGGGTGTTGACCATGCAGCCGCAGTGCAAATGTCCTGCATTGACATACCATTATGCAGAGCAGTCGAAGATGCGATACCCCTGGTTGAGTGTGCTTTGAGGTTGACAGGAGGCTCTAGATCTGATGCTCTGTAGGCTTCAGAAATGGCCTCACACAGCCAGTGTGACAAGCGCTGGGTGGATAACGGGCGACCTGCAGATGCATCTCTATAATGCACAAACAATTGTTGAGTTTGACGCATCGCAGCTGTGCGCGCTATGTAACACGACAACGCCCGCACCGGACAGAGAAGATGAAAAGATGCTTCTTCTTCTGATCTGTGGGGGGGAGGGAAGAATCCCTCCAACGATATCTGTCTCGATTTAAAAGAGCTCGTGATGTTTTTAGACATAAAGGCTGGGTTTGGTCTTAAATCAGCTGAACTACCGTCAGCCTGGATTCTGAGACATGACGGAGCGGCAGAGAGGGCCGATAAATCACTCACCCTCTTAGCGGATGTTAAAGCCAGCAGCAGGGCTGTTTTAAGAGACAAGAATTTAAGTGAAACCTGATCTATAGGCTCAAATAGGGCTTTGATCAGGGCTCGCAGGACCAGTGTTAAATCCCACTGTGGAACGAGTGGGCGTGAAACCGGCCTATGTCTTTGTACACCTTTTAGAAACTGCTTCATTAGCGGGTGATTAAAAGCTGTTCTGTCTCCGAACCCTTCGTGGCAGGAAGAGATGGCTGCAGCGTACGTTTTAATCGTGCTGAATGCCAACTTCCTATCCATCAGCTGTTGAAGAAAGGACAGCACGCCGCCTAATGGACATGAGGTGGCCTCTAAACCTTTCTCTGTACACCAGCGCTGAAAGGCCGTCCACTTTGATGTGTACAGGGCTGTGGTAGATGCAGCACGTGAATCTTGAATTGTGCGCACTACCTCCTGAGGGAGACCCATCTTCTCTAAGCGGGACCGCTCAGCGGCCAGACCCACAGGTGCTGGCCTATTTCCGGGTAACTCCTGATCGCTCCTCCTGCTTGAAGGAGAGCATCTTCCCTCCATGGCAGTTTCCACGGACGACCCGACAACAGACGTTGCAGGACTGGGAACCATGGTGCGTTCACGCGCTCGGGAGCTACCAGGAGAGCTGTCAATCCTTCCTCCTGAACTCGGTTCAGGAACCGTAAAATCAGAGGAGGAGGGGGGAACGCGTACAGAAGCGTTTTGGGCCACGGGCTGTGAGCAAATGCATCCACCCCCAGCGGTGGATCGTCTCGTGGGCTCAGGGAAAACCATAATTGGCACTGAGCGTTCTCTCGCATCGCAAACAGGTCCACAGCTGCTTTGCCAAACTTCTGCCACGTCTGAAACATCAGGTCTGGATGGAGGGTCCAGTCTGCGTGACGTGGGCCGCCCCTGGACATCACATCTGCTCCTCTGTTCAGAACGCCGGGTATGTAGACCGCTCTGATGGAAAGCAGATTTTGGTGAGCCCAACACAATAGCTTCCGCGCAATGTGTAACATCTGGGCTGAACGCACACCCCCCTGGCGGTTTATGTATGCAGCAGTCAACATGTTGTCTGTGTGAATCAACACGTGTTGATTCTGTAGCACGGGAGCAAAATGCTGAATCACGTTCAGCACTGTGCGACACTCCACAACATTGATGTGGGCTGATGTGTGGTTGGGCCACAGCGCCCCTACTGCTTGAGATAAGCATGTCCCCCCCCAGCCTGACAGCGACGTGTCCGTGAAGACTGACACGTGTGACGAGGGTTTGCTGACGGGGACTCCCTCTGACAGAACCAGGGTGTTTCCCCAGTGTCGGAGGTCTGCTCTCACGGAGGGAGGGACAGTGATCATCCGTCTTTTGTGTTTTACTGGATCCACACGCAGACGCGCAAACCACCTCTGGAGGCGTCTCATGTGTAACAAACCCAGCGGGACCACTGTGTGAGCTGATGACATTATTCCCAACAGCTTCATGACGGAGACAGCTGTTACCACTTTGCCAGGTCTTACGTGGCGTAGTTGGTTTTTTAGAGTGTCGATTCTTGTTTGTGATAAGTGAGCCGTCATGGTAATTGAATTTAATTCCACTCCCAGATAAACAATTGTCTGGGCCGGGAAAATCGAGCTTTTCTTCCAATTTATGGCGAAGCCCAGATTTAACAGGTGTGATGCCAACACCTGAGCCTGTATCAGCGCTTCCTGTCTGGAGTGTGACAGGAGCAGCAGGTCGTCCAGGTAAAACAAAACTCTCATCCCTGCTCTGTGCAGCGGATGCAGGGCTGTCTCCACACACTTTGAGAACGTACGAGGCGCGAGGGAATACCCGAAAGGCAGCCTGTTGTACTGGTACTTCATCCCTTGAAAGGCGAAACGCAGAAATTTTCTGTGTTTTGGGATGATCGGTATGTGAAAATAAGCATCTTTTAGATCGATGGAAACAAACCAGTCGTTTTTCTGGATGTTGTCCAACAGCTGTCTGTTCGTCAACATGTGAAACGGTCTGTTCATGATCGCTTTGTTGAAAGCTGACAGATCCAGAATCGGTCTCATCCCTCCGGTCCTTTTGGGGACCAGGAAGTAGCGTGAGTAAAACCCTGTGTTTTCCTCTTCGCTGGGAACTCTTGAGATTACACCTTTTATCAGAAGCTCCTGAACTTCTGCATTTAAGGCTGAGACTTGGTCTGGTGATGACAGGACCATCTCTATAACTCCTCCGAACGGAGGGGGTCGGGTTGCAAATTGCAGCGTGTAACCCTTGCATAACACTCTGTTCATCCATCTGTCCAGCGAACAGGTTTTTTGCCACTCTGCGTAATGTTCGTGGAGTGGACATGCGTTTAAATGATGTGCCGTGTTTTGAACGGATGTCATCCAATCCTCCGCCTCGACCGCCGTCATGCGTCGCGGAAATGTTTTCCGCGTGACCCAAGGCGAGGCTTCCTCGAAAGGGCTGTTCTGCGCGCGCCCGTGCGCTGTGTCTGGATCGCGGACCAACCTTCATGTCCAGGCGGGGCGGTGTGTGTTGAGGCGAAGCGTGTGCCAGCTGATGACGTCGTGAGGCTGCACGTTTAACGTCGCTGTGCGAACGTTGAGAGGCTGAGGGCATGACTTCATCAACGCCGTGCTGTCGAAGTGAAGGTTGTGAGCCTCGTGGGAGCGCACGTTTTCTCTGGAGGGACGCGCGCCGCTCTCGCTGAGGGCGGGGCCCGTCATTGGATTCATTCAGCTGTCTCACGCTTATGCCGCTGTGAGCTGCTGATCGCTGAGACGCGGTGGATGACGGCCGCTCGCGTTCGCTCAGGAGAGGCGTGTGTTGTTTTCGCTGAGAGCGGGGACCTCCACCGGACCCGGCCTGCGGTCCCACATTTATACCGATGTGAGCCCGTGAGCGCCGGGCAGCTGTGCGTGCATCATCAACACAGCGCCGTTTGGATGGAGGCTGCTTGCCTCGCTCGGGTGCGCGTTTAACACCGCTTGGGTGGTGATCGTGCGGTTCTGATTGACAACAAGTTATTTCGCTTACCGTGGTGTCACGTGAGCGTCTGGGCATGTGATGGAGCGACGGTGGGTTTAAAAAACCTTTATTTAAGGACACCGGCTCTTTATGTGTGGAGGATGTGTGTGCAGCGGCTGTGAGCTCATCCGAACTTACAGACTGGCTAAAAACAGGCATTTTGATCTTTGAAAAATAATTTATTTCAATTCCTGTGTCATTTATACACACACCCTCCGCAGACCGTCATTTCTTAAATCTTCTCCCCCGTGAGCTCTGCGGTTTGTTTGCCCCGAGCGCCGTCTGCAGGCGATCTCTGGGGAAACGCTGAAGTGCAGGCTGCCGGAATGAGGAGGGGTGGTCTCTGGCAGGCGGGGCTGGTGGTGGAGCTGGGCGAGACGAAGCTGCTGCTGCCGTGGAGCGTCGATGTTTCTGCCTCTGCTCTCGACGGTCTCTCCAGCGGGCTGGGGGACGGGATGAGCCGCGCGGCTTGACGAGATGGCGCACAGCTTCCGACATCTCCTCCGACTGCTTCGAATTCGCCAGCATGGTCTTCAAGCTGCTTCCGAACAGCACGTCCGATGAGATGGGGCCCTCCATCAGGTCTTTGTGCAACTTTTCCGGCAGCAAGGGAGAGTGACGAAGCCAGGTGGAACGTTGGATTACCGTCATCCACGCTGCAATCCTCGACAGGCAAACCGTGGAAGCGGCGCACATGTTGAGGATGGCGTCTGCCGATTTACACAGGGAGCTCTTTGTCTCCTCCGGCAGGTCTGAGGCCTCCAGCCTTTTCGACATGCTAAATGCTAACAGCGCCACGTTGTTGTTAGCCGCGGCCGCCTGAAAAGCACACTGGTGGGCTCTGTTGGAGAGCGCGGTCACCGCCTGGTCGTGTTTCCCCGGAGGGACGGGACGCTTCTCCAGCCTGGACAGCTTCACTCCGAAGGCTTCCGCGAGGCTTGGCTCAAGGGGGGGTACCGAGGGATAGCCCCGCTCGGTGAACCCCTCCACTCTGGTGATGGGGGCGTAAGTGGAGACGGGCGCCCTTAACCTACCAGGACCGGCTGCGGCCTCGTTCCAGTACGCTGTCACCGCTGGAAAACGAGGCCAAATGGGATCAGGACGGCGAGCCGGCGTGGAGCCAAACCTTCCCGCAAGATCATCCGATCTGAGCGGGGGGGGGGGTTGAGGGGACCGAGAGCCCCTTTACGCTAGCAGCTTCCCGGATAATGGCGGGCAGCTCCAAGAGGAGCGCGCCCACGGCAGGGAGCGGTGTGGTCGCTGAAGCGGGAAACCCCGGGGGAGACGAGCATCCGCTCGGCCTCCCTCTTTCCAACACTGCGCTCCCCGGGAGGGAACGAGCGTCGGGGCTGCTGCTAGCGTCACCGGTCCCAGAGGAATCATCCGATTCATTCCGAGAGCCGGCGTCGAAGAAATCCATGGCGTCGTCCAGCGAACAGTCTCCCGCCACGGACAGGCAGTCCTCGATGGTAGCCTTAAACAAGGCTGCTCTCCTCTGCCTTTCCTCCGGTGGAAGCTCGTCACAGAGGCGGCAGGAGGAAGCGCGGGCGACGTGGCGGGGACCCAGGCATCCCTCGCAGGTGTCGTGCCGGTCGAAGCTAAGCAAGTAACCGGTCTTGCAGGAGGGACACAAGCGGATGGTGCTGGAGCTGGACATCTCGATGAAAGGTCAGTTGTTTTATTGTACTAGCTTGCTGAAGAAAAATGGGAGCAGATTACCCGCTCTTAATGTAATTTATACGGATCGGGTGGGGCCCACACAGCAGGTGGGCGTGGACTAATTTTTTCAGTATGATGCTTGCGCATAACGGGATAAACCCATCAGCGACAGCCTTAAAGGGCGAAGCCTATATGAAATAGAAGCTCACGTCTTTTTCTTCAGTGACTGCGGTATGTAATACAATTGCTAATGCTGTATTGGAAAACAGCCAAACGATTGGAGTGTGAGGATAGCAGTCAGTGTTGCAGCACAAATTTTTCATCATGAAGATGAATAAAAGAGTGGATTAATGTGTTGCACCTCTACCACAGCCAGTGGATTTGAAACAAGCAACAACAAAAACTACAAACTGTTCGTGTTTGTGCCAAAATGTCTGAAGCATCAAAAGCACAGTCAGCCAAGAGTGATTTGGAAGTTTCATCCAAACAAAGCATCAAATTGACAGAGAAAGGCTTCATGTTTTATCTAAAAACATGCCAAGATAAAAGAAACGCTAAATTCAAGCAAGCAAGAAGAATAATGGATGATTTAAATGTTTTTATTGAATCAAAAGATAAAGCAGACTCAGTGAATTCTCTTTTTGCCACATTTATTCAATGTTGTCACGATGCAGAGCTGTCACATAAAAACTGTGCAAGTTTGCCACTACCCCCTGATGAACTTATAAAACAAAGTGAATATTTTTCAAAATAAGATGAGCACTTACTTTGAGTTTACTGAGCTTGTCATAGGCTGGTTATGTGAACTGGGTCAGCCCTTTGTGCAACCAAATACAGCTTAAGATGATCAAGCCAAAGACAATGATGAAAATGGAATAAATCCAGAAGACAGTGTTTCCAATGTGTGATCTGTAAAGTCAGAAACATGCTCTCAAGGATCCCATGTCTCCTCTACTACATCAGCACGCCTAAACGCAGAGGCCGAAAGGGCAGCACTGCTGGAGCGAGCTGCAGCGCTTACAAGGAAATATCAGCTCGAAGCGCAGGAAGAGGGACTTAAGCAAGAAATGGAGCAACTTGAACTTGAGACTGAGCTTGCAGCTGCAAATGTAAAACTTTGTGTGTTGGAAATAAATTTACAGTGTGGCTCAAAACGTTCTGATGGCATGAACTCATACTATGAAAAGAGTAACTCCAAGTCTGCACCAAAACTTAATCCACAAGTCGATATATTTGTTTCAGAGAAACATATGGAGGATGTTAAAGTGCCTCGTGCCATCCCTGAGCAACCAGTTGTACGGCCGAAACATAAGCCAGCAATTCAAAGCATTGATGAGCCGCAAAGTGCCGGTGCTCAAATAATTGTTCATCAAAGACCAAACACAAGTACTCAACCGCAACCGGAACAACAAATGAATCTTCAAACCAGTATTCTTGACATCATGCAGAGGCAAAATGACATCTCTGCCATGTTGGTTCAGCAAAATAAGAGCTCTGCCTTGCCACCAAGAAATATCCCTGTTTTAGAAGGAGACCCTCTTCAATACAAATCATTTATAAGAGTATTTGAGAATGTGTGGAGGCCAAAACATCCAACTGGAGTGACTGTTTGCACTTCCTAGAACACACTGGGCACAGCCTAGAGATCTTGTGCACAGCTGCCAGCATTTACCATCAGAACTGGGTTATCTCAAAGCTAGAAGTCTTCTTTCTGAACATTTTGGAAACAAATACAAAATTGCACATGCCTATATGGATACAATTAACAAATGGCCAGCCATTAAAAGTGAGGATATTAAATCACTGCAAGCATTTTCCCCGTTTCTAAAGGGCTGCTCAAACTTGACAACATATCATACACATGAAAGAACTGGACCTACCATCAAATATGTGGAGCATAATCCTAAAGCTGCCATATAAAATGAGAGACAGATGGAGAAATGTAGCCTGCAGGAAAACAGGAGTCAGAGAGCACTATTTACTGATTTTGTTCCTTTCACTGAAAAACAAGTTAAAGTTGCATCTGATCCATTGTTTGGCAACATTATGGACGGTCAACAGGTCAACTCCAAAAACACCAACAGCAGCTTTACAAAACAGAAGAAAAGGGGGAGCAGTTTTTCCACAAAAGTTATTGCAGAGAACAATGAATGTACACCTGGAAATAAGAGCAAGTCCTCCAGGAGCTACAGCTGTTTGTATTGTCTCTTAAGTAGTCATACAATTGACAAATGTTTTAAGTTCAAAGAGAAACCACATAATGATAAAATAAACTTCATTAAGGAAAAGGGCATGTGCTTTGGGTGTTTAAAAGTGGGACACATAAGCAGAGAATGCAGAAGTTATTTGGATTGTTCTGTATGTCACCAAGGTCATCCCAGTGTCCTGCACATTGACAAGGAAAGTATAGGAGCTTTCTCCAGACGGTCACAGAATCCTCTGAGTACTACCTCCACAATGACTCAAACCTGTAGCCATATTGGAGTCAATGATGAGGATAACTCAGCCCTTTCTATTGTTGCTGTCCAAATCAGGAGTCCAAAAACTAACACAACTGTACAGACTTATGCATTTTTGGACCCGGGCAGCACAGGCACATTTTGCACAGAAAGTTTAGCTTTAAAGCTGCATCTGAAAGGCAAAAGAACAAGCATTCAGCTGCGAACAATGGGACATAAGGACATTGTGAGTACAAACATCATCTCTGGACTGCAAGTAGCAGCACTTGATAAAAATGATTTCATTGACCTTCCAGATGTTATGGCACACAAAAATAATGTCTGTTTCAAAGCAAAATGTTCCACAATAGGAGGACATTGACAAGTGACCATACCTGTGAAGCATCAAGCTCCACAACAGATGCCAATGTAAATTTGCTAATTGGCACAGTTGCATGGAACCGTGGGAGCTGGTAAACAGTCAGGATGAAGGCCCATATGCAGTTTGGACCTGAGTTGGATGGGTCATGAATGGTCCACTTCGGAGTGAAAGGAACGAGACAGGCTGCAGTGCCTTTAGTGTAAACAGGATTTCTGTTGAACACCTCCCCTCCCTGGGCTGCCACCTTACCGTGGTGGAGGGGTTTGAGTGTCCCAATGATCCTAGGAGCTATGCTGTCAGGGGCTTTATGCCCCTAGTAGGGTCACCCATGACAAACAGGTCCTAGGTGAGGGACCAGACAAAGTGCAGCCCAAAGACCCCAATGATGAGAAACACAAATGGACCTAGTGTTCCCTTGCCCGGACGTGGGTCACCGGGGCCCCTCTCTGGAGCCAGGCCTGGAGGTGGGGCACGCGGGCGAGCGCCTGGTGGCCGGGCTTTTACCCATGGAGCTCGGCCGGGCACAGCCCGAAGAGGAGACGTGGGTCCCCATGTCTTGGACACTCGGGTGAAGAGAGGGGCGGAGCTGTCAACTGATCACTACCTGGTGGTGAGTTGGCTCCGATGGTGGGGGAGGATGCCGGTCAGACCTGGCAGACCCAAACGTATTGTGAGGGTTTGCTGGGAACGTCTGGCAGAGTCTCCTGTGAGACGGAGTTTCAACTCCCACCTCCGGGAGAACTTTGAACATGTTCCGAGGGAGGTGGGGGACATTGAGTCTGAGTGGACCATGTTTCGTGCCTCTATTGTCGAGGC
>NC_056512.1:17426362-17429442 GCF_014905685.2 Nematolebias whitei
ATATAATCTCTTTCACTATCATATATACACAGATACATGTTTGTCCCACTGAGCCAAGAGGACTCATTTACAAGAGAGATCACCTGGTTTTTAACAAAGAGTGATGACAACAGTGGATAACAAACTGTTTTTCAATTGTAAAACAAACAAACAAAAACTTAAATTTATATTAATCATTAGTGAATGTCTATTGTTGTCCTTGTTATCACTGTCTTATTAGACAAGACAGGCTCTAGAGCAATGTGGATATCCTAACTGGGCTTTCCTGAAAGCAGAGAAGAAACCCAAACAGGACTCCAGTCAGCCAACAGGTGAAAAGGAGGAACCCAGACCAGTGGTCATTCTTTATGTTGAGGGAGTTTCAGAGAAATGGAGACGTTTATTTTCCAAACACAACGTCCCAGTGGCTTTTAAACCCCAAAATACATTACGGCAAAGACTGGTTCATCCCAAAAATCCAGTCCCCCGGCACAAACAGAGTAATATTGTGTATGCTGTTCAGTGTCAGGAGGGCTGTGATCAGTCTTACATCAGCCACTGGTCAAAAGGATGGACCAGCACAGAAGATCAACATCATCAGGCCAGGATTCTGCGGTCTACACTCATCTCCGGGCCAGCGGTCACTCTTTCAGGGATGAAGATGTTCACATCCTTGATAGAGAGGAATGATGGTTTGAGAGAGGAGTAAAGGAGGCCATCTTTGTGAAAATAAACTGTCCATCATTTAACAGAGGTGGAGGCCTCCGTGTTCAACTGTCCCCCTCTTACAATGCTGTTATTCATTCATGCAACCATTTTTTAGGCAGGTTAATCCCATTGAGCCTCGAGGACTTAACTTTTTTTTAGATTAGGTGGACTTGATTTCCTCATAATATGTGATTTGAGGTTAGAAGATTACCAGTAACTATCAGATTTCTATCAACAGACTCTTTTGTATTGGAAGCTCATCTTCAAACACAATTTTACTCCACACACCACACCAATTTGGAACAATAGATATATATTGATCAACAGAAAATCCATTTTTAATGAGGAGTGGTTTCATGAAGGTGTATGGGCTGTTGCTCACTTTATGGATGCAGATAGAAACATGTTACAACATTCTGAGTTTTGTGATAAATTTCAAATATTTTGTACCCAGGCAAAATATAAACAAATCATCACAGCCTTTCCTTGTCAGCTTCAATCTATGGTAGACAGGATTAAATACATTCCAAGGTGTCCCCTCTTTTACCGACACTTTGTACTGAAGATTTCAATTTTTGTGATGTCAGATGTAATAAGTTTATGCAAAGCTACTTATCGCATTATACTGATGCACTTAAAAGGCAATATATCCTGAGAAATTTCAATAAAGAACAAATTAAGAAGATTAGAACCAAATATTTATCTTTTCCCCTCTCATCCAAAATCAAAGAAATGCAATTCAAAATTATAAACAAATTTATCCAACCAATGAATTTCTGAGACAAATATGTATGTAGACATGAATGTAGATAAGTGTGTATTCTGTGAGAAAGTAACTGAGGATTTAGATCATCTGTTTTTCACGTGACATTCTTTGATATACATTACATGTACATTTATATTTATATATACATTTTTATATACATTCTTTTTGGCAAGATATTCATCAGTTTATCTGGGTTCATGGGGTACATTTAACAGATCTGACCATTCTTTTTTTTTTTTTTTTGCGGGTGGACTCAGCCTGGGTGTCTTCCTGCCTGGCTGTGGCTGCAGTCTGGTGCTTGGCTGGGGGTCTGGGCTGTGGGGGCTTTTGCTCGGGTGGCTCTGCACTGCTGGCCCGGGGGTGTCTGGGCGTGTTAGGCGTGTGCCCTCCCTTGCATGGGATGCTCTCATTGTGGGTGTTGCTGTGGTGGTCTGGTCGGTCCTTTTGTGGGGGGTGGGGGTGCGCTCTCGGTCATCGTGGTGCGCTGTCTGCGGCTGTTCGGGCACTCCTGGCTGATTGTCGCTGCTGGAGTTTGGTGGCTTCTTTGGTTGGGGGGCTGGGTGTTGAGCTGGGGATCGGGTTAGGGGTCTGGATGATCTCGGGGGGGGGGGGGGGGGGGGGGGCGGCTTGGGTCGCTGGCCTGGGTTCTGGTCGGTCCTCGGGGCTATGTGCCGGTCCGTGGCCTGGGTCCCTGGTGGTGCGGCTGCCTCCTGCTCCTGGATGGATGCACTGGAGCCTCCCTCCCCTGGTGGATTTCGGAGAATGGGGTGCCTATTGGGGTCAGTGGTGGAGCTGGCCCCCTGGGAGGGCATTGCCACCTCAGTTGTTCCTCCCCATCCCGACGTCTTCCTCCACCCACTCCATCACACCACTACTCAAGCAGGGCCTTGGGGTTCAGGTGCACTACTGAGCTGCGGGGAGGATCCTCCATCTCCGTGGTTCGTGGAGACCTGGGCCCCAATTTTATCAAACAACCTAGACACTCGCATATAACCTTCTCACGACACATGCATATATAGGGTCTGGAGTGGGCACACGGTGGCATATAGGGGGTGGGATGTGTAATCACACCTCCGGGACCTGTGCCCACTCTCATATGTAGCATGTAGACATTTAGGGTTCTGGGCAAGGGTTGGGGAGGTGAACGGGCACTGCCTGCTCTCTGGGGAGGGGGTGGGTTTGTGCCAGTCGCCGCCTCATCCCCCCCATTTTAAACACACTATATAACAACATACATCAACATCTTATTTGAGTGGGAGGAGGGAGGAGTTGGGTCTTCCAGTTTTCCTTAAACCCTCATACTCCATCTGACATTTGGGGTCAAGGGCGGGGGGGGGGGGTAGGCTGTCTGGTTGGGGTGTGGGCTGTGGGTGGATATTGGGCCTTTGGGGCGATAGGGGGTGGGGCCTTCCTGGATTGTTTGGATCATTTGATCGGGGTTCCTGGTTCCGATGGTCAGCCCTTTTGCTGGGGTGGCTGCCGGATTCTGGCGGGAACTCGGCTGTGGTTGTGTGGTCATTGGTAGTGCGTGGCGGCGGTCGGGGGCGTGGCTTCACTTCGACTGAGTGCTGGCTGGTCGGCTTGATGTGACATTCACGGTGCGGGTGCTGTGTGTGGGGGGGGGGGG
>NC_056512.1:17429542-17500589 GCF_014905685.2 Nematolebias whitei
TGGGGGGGGGGGGTGCATGGGTGGCATGCCGGGGCTTCTCCGGGCCTGTGGTGTGGGGCTTTAGGGATGCATTGCTGCGCTGGGCCGGCCTTCCTCAGCTGCTGCTCCCTGCTGCTCTGGCCCCCGGCCTGTGGCCGGCTTGCGGTCACTGTTGGGCAGGTGGGGCGCATGGACGGCCCGACAGAGGCTCTGTTGGGCTGTCTCTGTGTGTCTGTTTGTCTCAGGTTGGGTTTTGGGTGGCCCCCTCTCTTGGATCAGTTTTGGCCCCCCATTTGATGGATCGTGCTCCCCTCCGGTGGTGGGCCCCCCTGCCGCCGGTGCATTGGTGGCTCTCAGCAGCTGGGGCTGGGTGGTGGGGTGTGTGCGGGCCCACCCTGGTGGCTGCCTGCGGGGGCCTGGGTGCCCTGGCTCTGTCGAGCCTCTGTTGGGGGGTGGTATGACCTCGGGACTCTGTGTCCATGGCCGGATCCACTCTGGAGGGGCGGGTTGCCGGCAGGGCCTGTTGACTCGTCGCTATGGCCTTCTGGGGGTTTCTGCATTGTGGTTGCTGGGCCCTGTGGCTTCCCTTTGCTTCTCTCTCTGGGGGTGCGGGTGTCCCTGTTGGGGGACTACCGGAGTTCCGGGCTTGGGGGCCGCTGTGTGTCTGTGGTTCCGGTCTTCCCTGTGTTACCTTTGTGTCCTGTGGGGACGGGTTTATGGGTCCCCACATCCACTATTGAACATTTTTATGGAGAAACCTTATAGTGATAAGCATGCTCACACAGGTGTTTAGATTCAGGTGTTTATCAGATACACACTCAGTTGGGTTGTGGTGGCCATCAAATATATATTGTATTATCATGTACTGCAAAATACTTTCTAATGATGTTATAAGTGTAATGAATAAGTAAACTAAGGACCCAGAAATGCTACCAACACACAAAAATCATTTACAGGCTTTATTTTAAATGAAGAGTGCAGCTCTGGACACTGGACCTCAGGGACTGATTAGCAGATCTGAAGCAGAGAGAGGCAGGTGAGTGACAGGGGCAAGGCAGGTCAATTTTAGCTCAGAAAGATTAGACCAACCTGTCAAGGATTAGGACATCCCAGGAGTAGCACGGTCCAAGCAAATGGTCCAGATAGATGATGAGGTCTTCACAGAACAAACGGGTTAGAGAAATTGGCAGGCTGAGCAGAACCCAGAGGGCCAGGCAGAGGTCAAACCATAAGATCCGAGAGCAATAACTTGTCAGGCAGAGGAGCAGGCAGAGCAAAGTAAAAAGCCAGGCAGGGGTCAAAACCTTGAGATCAGAGAGCAAACGTTGGCAGACAAGGATCAGGCATAAACAGGGGTTCAGAAAGGCAGAAATGGGTCAGGTTCTTTAAAGAGCTTGGTTTGGCTTGAAAAGGCTGGATCTCTTTGGCTGAAAGCTTCAGATAATCTGGCACTGGTGCAGTGGCTGAGAGAGGCTTTTAAACAGCTTGAGATAATTAGGCAGACACAGGTGAGCTGTGTTGATAGGAGTTGAGGGAGAGCAACAAAAAAAAAGGAAACATGACATGAACAGTCCAGAAAACATGAAACTGTCATGGTTTGCGGTTAGGAGCGAACCCAGAGTGCAGAACAGGGACTCAACTCGGCAGATATACAAAAAGGGATTTTAATGGTAAATAAAAGTACAAAATAAACAAGCTGACGGGGCAGCAAAACTTACATGAATAAGGAAGGAGGCAATGGTAAAAGTACAAAATAAACAAGCTGACGGAGCAGCAAAACTTACATGAACTAGGCACGGGGAACTCAGGCGACAAGAGAGACACGGGGAACTCGAGGGACCAGGAAGACTCAGGGAAAGACTCAGGACAAGACTCAGGAGGCCCAAGGGAGAGTACCAACGAAGACGACCCGACCAAGGACAAGACAGAATAGGACGGCTTAAATACTGGGAGAAGACGAGACATGATGACAAACAGCTGGGACGAGACACAGGTGGCAACAATGGAAACTAATGAGGAAGCACGAGGGAAACAGACACAAACCGGGCCACAGAAAAGTACCATCCTTACAGAATCATGACAATAAGTATCATAATATAAGTTGTTTGTTGTTGTGGTTTCTCGGTTTTGCCGTTTTTTTTTTTCTTTTTCTTTCCACAGGTCTAGAGGCAGACTTCAATGATGTTGATTTGTGTTCTCTTTATCCCTCTCTCTCTCCTCTATTCCTATCTCCTTCTTTACATTTGAACTCTTCTCTCACTTTTCTGCTTTGTTATCTTCTTTGTTTTCCGTCTCCATGTCCATTACATCTGGAACAAACCCAAAGCATATTCTAACAAAATTTAATTTATATATCAAGTTGTTCTATGAAATTATCTTAAACAAAGTACAGGGTCGGGTGAATGGTTGGAACAATGAATAAAAACTCACAGGCTGTTTCTGCTAGAATAATAAGTGTCATTTTATTACACCACCACAGATACAGCAAAGCACAAGTACATTCAGTACAAATCAGATATTGATGTAAAAAAAAACCTCACTGTGACACCAGACCGGGAAGCCGTTTCAGTCCGAGTAAAAAGGTAACATCAATTGGCTGGGCATCGGATCAAGATCCACAGCAGACTTCAACTCTAATTCTGAGTGTCACACTTTAATACTCTCTGCATTACATGGGAACATCTCCCAGTAAACAGAACATGCCCACCTGGACTTAAAGTCTGTGAAAAACCCTTGAGATAGCGTGAGAGCGTGAGAAGCTTAAAAAACCTCTAGATAACGAGGGAGCGTGAGAAGCTAGGGTGAGAATACCTCTAGATAGCGTGCAGGAGGAGGCGGGCCGGGCCGCCTCCTCAGGCCTCTGGGTAACTCACAACAACATGCACAAAAAACACTTTATATCACAGGTTAAATAGTCAGAAAAACAACATTTTATTAAACTCTCAACTCATTCCACCCTTTGGTTTTCTGACTAATTTTGCCCTTACCAAAAACACTTTATATCACAGGTTAAATAGTCAGAAAAACAACATTTTATTAAACTCTCAACTCATTCCACCCTTTGGTTTTCTGACTAATTTTGCCCTTACCAAAAACACTTTATATCGCAAGTTAAATAGTCAGAAAAACAACATTTTATTGAATTCTTTATTCACAAGTGGAGCATTAAAGCCAGCCATAATGCTCTGCTTGTGAAAGTAAATCTGTTGGGCATCACTTTGACAATCAGACAATAATTCTAAGTGTCACAATGCCAGACAAGACAAGGGAAAAAAAAAAAAAAAAGATCTGACCATTCTTAAATTTGGTGTTTTTAATTAATGATCATAACAATGACTGTGGTATAAACAATGTTCTGCTATTAGCCAAACATTATATACAGTCTGCATATGTCACAGTCACAGTCTGTGATGAATTAGTGAGGTCTGTAATACTTCTATTGAGTGACTGCATTTAAACTGAGTGGATAAGAAAAGTACGGGAGAGCCTTGCAAAATTCAAGAAAACACAGTCTTTTACAGCATAAATTACAGCGTTTTATAACGGCCACGTGTATAAAGCTGCGTTCAATGCACAAAATAAACGGCGTAAATTTCTGCGTTTAGAAGGCAGGCATAAAAAATGGCGTTTTGGGTGGACTTACGTTGTATTTTATGGCATAATCCATTTTTTTTTTTTTGCGTGAGGAAGGTTGTAAATGTGTGTTCTATTTCATATAGGCTTCGCCCTTTAAGGCTGTCGCTTAGTGGGTTTTATCCCGTTATGCGAAGCATTGCACTGAAAAAATTTAGTCCACGCCCATCTACTGTGTGGGCCCCACCCGGTCCGTATAAATTACGTTAAGAGCGGGTAATCGGCTCCCATTTTTCTTCAGCGAGCTAATAGCACTGTCAGAAGAACAAAGAAGGAAAGTTGTGTAGATCACCAACCTTTGTTAAGAATGCTTGGCCCGTCACTTCGAACTCCGGTCGTCCCGGTGAGCTCTCCTCCCCGAGGAGAAGCTGACAAGCAGTCTTGTTTCAAGGTAAGCGCCGAGGAGTATTTCTCAGTGACAGGTCGCTACACGCTGGACAACGCCATCTTGTAATTTTCCTCTTATCGCCGACCCTCGGAGCGAATCGGATGGTTCCTCCAGGACAGGTCACGTCAAATGCAGCCCCGCTGCTCATCCCTCCTGGAGAGCGTAGTGTCGGTGGAGGGGGGCTGAGAGAATGCTCACCTCATCCCACCTCGTTTCGCATCGGCAATCACACCGCTCCCGGCTGACGGCACCCTCTAGGGTTGCCCGGTGTAACCCAGGAGCGGCTGACATGAAGGGATCCTTTTTTACGTCTCGCGCCTTTCCCGCCAGTTCGGTTGATCCGGCGGGAAGGTTTTTTCTAGGCTCTATTCCGGCTCACCGTCCTGATCCCATCTGGCCTCAGTTTCCCAACAGGACATCCTACGGGACGAGGCCACAGCCGGCTTTCCTGGTAGATTGGGGGGCTGGTCTCCACAGTCCGCACCCATCTCCAGAGCAGAGGGGTTTCACTGTGCAGAAATTCCCTCAGTGCCCCCTGGAGCCGAGCCTGATGGAGGCTTTTCTCGGAGCAAGATGTCCAGGTGGACCAATGTCCCGCGTCTCCGGTTTGCGTAACCCAGGCGGTGACACCGATCTCCAACTGAGCTCACCAGCATGCGTTCCAGACGGGCGCAGTGAACAACACGTTACGCTGTTGGCATACACGATCAGAGGCGGGAGGAGACATACGCTCCGTCTGCAGGGCAGCTGACATCATCCCCAACCGGTGCGCCTCTTTGCTGTCTGCCGGCCTGCATCGCAGCTGGAGGACGGAGTTTTCAGTGTTTCCCTGAGACCGCCAACAGATGGCGGTCTAGGACAACAAATGGCAGAGCAAATGATGGTTTTGGCGGAGAATGTGTGTGAAGGTGACACGAGTTTGGAGTAAAACATCATTTAATGATGAAAGTGTCTATTTTTAGCCTGTCTGTCAGCTCAGATGACCTGACAGTGGCTCCCTCTCACACCCTCCACACGAAATGAGCCGGTGGCAAGACGTTCCACGGCCGTCTCGCTGAGCTTCAGCCCCGTCCATCAGAGACCGGCCCTCTTCATCCCGGTAATAGAGTGTCCAACGTTTTTCCCAGAGATCCCCAGCAGACGGCGCCCTGGGCCAACGAATCCCAGAGCTCATGGGGGAAAAGATTCAAAATGACGGTCTGCGGAGGGTGTGTGTAAATATGACACAAATATTGAATAAAACATCATTCAATGATCAAAGTATCTATTTTTAGCCAGTCTGTAAGCTCGGATGAACTCACAGCGGTTGCGCACACATCCTCCACACATAATGAGCCGGTGTCCTTAAGTAAGGGTTTTTTAAACTCACCGTTGCTCCAAGACATGACGAGACGCTCACACGACACAATGGTAAGTGAAATAACTCGTTGTCAACCCGAGCTACACGATCCTCACCCAAGCGGTGTCAAACACGCACTCGCGCGACGCAAACAGCCTTCACCCAAACGGCGTTGCGTTGATGATGGTGCACACACAGCTCCCCGGCCCACATCGGCATAAATTTGGGACCGCAGGTCGGGTCGGTGGAGGACCTCGCTCTCAGCGAGAGCGACACACGCCGCACCGAAGCAAACGCGTGCCGCCACGGCGCAGGTAGCCTTCATCCACCGCGTCTCAGCGCTCGGCCGCTCACGGCAGCATTAGCGTGAGACAGCTGAGCGAACCCAGTAACGAACCTCACTTCCAGCGAGAGCGGCGCGCGTCCCACCAGAGAAAACGTGTGCTCCCGCGGGGCTCGCAGCCTTCACTCAAATGGCATGGCGTAGATGATATCGCGCTCACTGCTTCGCAGCGCTCGCCCGCTCATGGCGGCATAGATGTGAGATCTCAAATCGAACCCAGCGTAGGACACCGCTCGCAGCAGGAGCGACACGCGTTTCACAGCAGTGGCGTCAAACGCGCGGCCCCACAGCGTCATCAGCTGCCACATGCTTCCCCTCAACACACACTGGCTCACCTAGACATGAAGGTGGATCTGCGGACCGAACGCAGCACACGGGCGCGTTCAGAGCCCTTTCGAGGAAGCCTCGTCTTGGGTCATGCGGAAAACATTTCCGCGACACATGGCGCCGGTCGAGGCGGCGGACTGGATGACATCCGTACAAAACACGAACGTTACGCTGAGTGGCTAAAAACATGCTCGCCAGACAGATGGATGGCCAGGGTGTTAAGCTAGGGTTACACGTTACAATTTGCAACCCGACCCCCTCTGTTCGGAGGAATTTTAGAGACGGTCCTGTCATCACCAGACCAAATCTCACCCCTAAATGCAGAAGTCCAGGAACTTCTGATAAAAGAGGTAATCTCCAGAGTTCCCAACGGAGAGGAAAACACAGGGTTTTACTCACGTTACTTCCTAGTTCCCAAACGGACCGGAGGAACGAGACCCATTTTGGATCTGTCAGTTCTCAACAAGGCAATGATGGACAGACCGTTTCACATGTTGACAACCAGACAGCTGTTGGACAACATCCAGAGAAACGATTGGTTTGTTTCTATCGACCTAAAAGAGGCCTATTTTCACATACCGATCATCCCAAAACACAGAAAATTCCTGCGTTTCTCCTTTCAAGGGGTGAAGTATCAGTACAACTGGCTGCCGTTCGGGTATTCCCTCGTGCCTCGTACGTTCTCAAAGTGTGTGGAGACGGCCCTGCAACCGTTGCACAGGGCAGGGATGAGAGTTTTGTTTTACCTGGTCGACCTGTTGCTGCTGTCACGCTCCAGACAGGAAGCAGCGGGACAGGTCCAGGCGCTGACATCACACCTGTTAAATCTGGGCTTCTCCATAAATTCAAAGAAAAGCTCGATTCTCCCAGCCCAGACAATTGTTATCTTGGAGTGGAGCTAAACTCAACCACCATGAGGGCTCGTTTATCACAAACGAGAATCGACACTCTGAAAGACCAGCTCTGTCACATAAGACCTGGCAGAGTGATAACAGCTGTTTCCATCATGAAGCTGTTAGGAATGATGTCATTGGCGTCACACAGTGGTCCCGCTGGGTTTATTACACATGAGATGCCTCCAGAGGTGGTTTGCGTGTCTGCGTGTGGATCCAGTAAGACAAAAGAGACAGATGATCACTGTTCCTCCCTCCGTGAGAGCAGACCTCCGACACTGGGGAAACCCTCTGGTTCTGTCAGAGGGAGTCCCCGTCAGCAGACCCACGTCACACGTGTCAGTCTTCACAGATGCGTCGCTGTCAGGTTGGGGGGGATATGCCTATCTCAAGCTGTAGGGGCGCTGTGGCCCCATCACACATCAGCCCACATAAATGTTTTGGAGTGTCGCACGGTGCTGAACGTGATCCAACACTTTGCTCCTGTGCTGCAGAATCAACACGTTTTGATCCACACAGAAAACAAGGTTACTGCTGCGTACATAAACCGGCAGTGGGTGTGCGCTCAGCCCAGATGTTACACACTGCGCAAAAACTACTGTGTTGGGCACATCAAAATCTGCTCTCCATCAGAGCAGTGTACAGTTCCGGTGTTCTGAACAAAGGGGTAGATGTGATGTCCAGGGGCAGCCCACGTCACGGGGACTGGACTCTCCATCCAGACCTGATGGCCCAGACGTGGCAGGTATTTGGCAAGCAGCCGTGGACCTATTTGCGACACGAGAAAATGCTCAGTGTCAACTACGGTGTTCTCTGAGCCTGCGAGACGAACCACTGCTGGGGGTGGACACGTTGCCCACAGCCCATGGCCCAAAACGCTTCTTTATGCATTTCCTCCACCTCCTTTGAGTTTATAGTTCTTGAAACAAGTTCAGGAGGAGGGATTGACAGCTCTCCTGATGGCCCCTGAGCACGTGGACGCACCATGGTTCCCAGTCCTGCAACGCCTGCTATCGGGGCGCCCATGGAAACTGCCGTGGAGGGAGGATGCTCTCCTTCAGGCATGTGGAGCGATCAGGAGTTACCCAGAAATAGGCCAGCACCTGTGGGTCTGGCCGCTGAGCGGACCCGCTTAGAAGGGATGGGTCTCCCACAGGATGTAGTGCGCACAATTCAGGATTCACGTGCTGTATCTACCACAGCGCTGTACACATCAAAGTGGACAGTTTTTCAGCGCTGGTGTACAGAGAAAGGTGTAGAGGCCACCTTCATGTCCACTAGGCGACGTGCTGTCCTTTCTGCGACAGCTGATGGACAGAAATTTGACATCCAGCACGATTAACGTACGCTGCAGTCATCTCTTCCTGCCACGAAGGGTTCGGAGACAGAACAGCTTTTAATCATCCGCTGATGAAGCATTTTCTAAAAGGTGTACAAAAACGCAGGCCTGTTTCACACCCTCTTGCTCCACAGTGGGATTTAACGCTGGTCCTGCGAGCCCTGATCAAAGCTTCATTTGAGCCTCTGGATCAGGTTTCCAATTAAATTCTTGTCTCTTAAAACAGCCCTGCTGCTGGCTTTAACATCCGCTAAGAGGGTGAGTGATTATCTGCCTTCTCTGTCACTCCGTCATGTCTCAGAATTCAGGCTGACGGTAGCTCAGCTGATCTAAGACCAAATCCAGCTTTTATGCCTAAAACATCACAAGCTCTTTAAAATCAAGAGCAATATTGTTGGAGGGGTTTTCCCTTCCCCCACAAATCAGAGGAAGAAGCGGTTTTTCCATCTTCTCTGTCCGGTGCGGGCGTTGACGTGTTACACAGCTGCAATGCGTCAAATTTAACATCTGTTTGTGCATTATAGAGATGCATCTGCAGGTCGCCCGTTATCCACCCAGCGCTTGTCACACTGGTTGTGTGAGGCCTTTTCTGAAGCCTACAGAGCATCAGATTTAGAGCCTCCTGTCAACCTCAGAGCATACTCGATCAGGAGTATTGCATCTTCGACTGCTTTGCATAATGGTATGACAATGCAGGATATTTACACTGCGACCGCGTGGTCAACACCCTGCTCATTTATTCACTTTTATCTACGTGATGTGACGGCCCGTTCCATGACACATTCTGTCCTTAGTGTTTTACAGAATGAATATTGTTGTTTCATGGAACTCCGTTTAACTCACATCTGTCTGCATGCATTACAGTGTGAGATGTTGTTATCAGTCACAAGTTGAGACTGTTATTTTGGTTCTATTGTCACTAATCAATTCATGACTATCGTTACCAATCAGTTCATTTGATTAATAATCAACTCTCCTGTTATGATTAATCGGTTCATACTGTTCAGCCGTAAACCGGTTGGTTCATGGCTCTTTTCAGCATTTTTCCCTCCCCGTTGAAATTTTTTGCGGGGCGTTCATGCATTCAGAACGCATAGTTACACAACATGCGTCTGTGCATGGCACACATAATTACGCAATGCGTAATTATGTGGAGCTGAGTGACATGGGGAGCTGAGTGACAAGATGTTTTTTGGGCAAGCTTCTGCTTCATAAGGTGTTCGAATGGACCCAGTGAGGCGAGGACCACATCTGCTTCGCCCTTAACCCATCAGCGACAGCCTTAAAGGGCGAAGTCTATATGAAATAGAACGTTGGTTACGTACTGTAACCCCAGATTCTATGAATATAGGCGTAGCCCTTTAAGCGTCGGGCCTCACTGGCTCCTGAATGGCTGAAGAAAAGTTATTTGGGAGCCGATTACCCGCTCTTAACGTAATTTATATGGACCAGGTGGGGCCCACACAGCAGGTAGGCGTGGACTAAATTTTTTCAGTGCAATGCTTCGCATAACGGGATAAAACCCACTAAGCGACAGCCTTAACGGGCTACGCCTATATTCATAGAATCTGGGGTTGCAGTACGTAACCAACGTCTTGCCTAATCATCACCCCCGAACATAAAAGATGCGTAAGACTGGGAGGTGTGAGGCAGCAATGACGTCACTCTCCTGCGCCGCTTGGAATTGCCAATTCAGATTGATTTTTGGAACAGTTTTTGCAGGGGTGGGGCATGAAAACGAAAAATCAGTTGTGTTCTTAGTTTCCTCTAGTTGTGTTTCACAATGAGCAGTCTTGAAGAAGAAAATGAAAATAATTCATTTTTAATTTTATTTGAGTCAAAAAATGCAGCTTGACTTTGAAATGAAAAAGAATTTCTGCTTTTTCATTTTAATTTTCAAATTTGACATTTCAAAATGAATTTTGGTCACTTTTTACTGGGACATATTTTGAAAATTAAATGTTAAACGCTATTTTATTTATCATTTTAATTAATTTACACAATTAGCAGTCTTGAAGAAAATGAAAATGCAGTTTGGATTATTCATTTTTTATGAGTCAAAAAATGCAGCTTGACTTTGAAATGAAAAAGCAATTCTATTAATCCATTTTAATTTGATTTATGAGACATAATGGCTTCCATAATATAATATATAATATATAGAATATGATGGGAGCACGGCAGCGCAACTGTCAGAGCTGCTGCCTCTCAGCGAGCAGGTCCCTGGTTCAAATCCCGGTCCGGGGTCCTTTCTGGGTGGAGTTTGCATGTTCTTTCCGTGCATGCGTGGGTTTTCTCCGGGTACTCCGGTTTCCTCCCACATACCAAAAAACATGCATGTTAGGCTGATTGGTAACTCTAAATTGTCCCTAGGTGTGAGTGAGAGAGTGAATGGTTGTTTGTCTCGTTTGTCTCTATGTGTCCCTGTGATGGACTTGCGATCCATCCAGGGTGTACCCCGCCCCTCGCACAGTGATTGCTGGACATGGGCACCGTCGACCCCCGTGACCCAAAATGGAATAAGCGGGTACAGATAATGGATGGATGGAGATAATGGATGGATGGATGGAATCCTTGAGAAAGAGAATAACTCCTTACTGTTTGTGTTTTTAGGTGAAGGCCGAGAAGGAGAAGAGGGGAGAGGTTCTGGGTTTTGCAGAGGATCCGGTTTGTAGGTAATTGGTAGTGAAGTTACCTCTAACACCGAAGCTTCAAAGCACGCTTCAAACTCGACAGGGTAGTTATGGTGAAGCAGTGGGCCGGAGCTTGCTTCATGTGACGTCACCAATGACATATGAACCACTTCACTGCTTCATTCAGACCGAGTAAGCTGACTGCTTCGAGTTGACAGGCGGAATTTCAAACATTTGGTACGATTCAGTGTAGATGGCTCAAGCCCCGGTTCACATCCCCATTCTACATGTATTATACGTTAGGAACAGCTCTTGTTTTTTGATATTCGGACAGTGGTTAAAAGAAGTGTAAATGATTTAGGGTGCCTGTTAAAGATAATTTAGTTGTGTAAAATAATATTTAGGCGTTTACTGGTTAAGGCATTTAAAAAAAAAAAGCTTATTTAAAGGTTTTCAACTGCTGCTGCTACTAACCTCTGCTGCTACTACTGTTGTTGCATCCGAAAATTCTGCTACCGATGTGAGAAGCACAAAAAGATTTTAATTTTAAAATAATTTTCCGTATTCTACCTGATGGTTAACAACTGGAGACAAAACAAATCAAGCTCAGCCTAACTTTGGAAACTAAAACAGAAAAAACACAATTTGATTCTCCAATATTTGTATTTTTGTCGTCTGCAGCTCAGGCACAGAAAGTTGGCAATGACCCATCTTTTTGGAACGAACGTGTCCCAACTGAACTGTGTGTTCAACAGTGAGGGTGTTTCTCTTGGATGAGACTCTTTATAGTCTACTTAATGTAGAAACACAGAGGAACCAGGCCAGAATGTAAACCCAGGATAAAGAGGTTCAGTGAATGTGGCGTTGAAGGTGTGGAGCTGAAACAGTTTGTCAGAGGAGATGGTGTAGAAGAACAGAATTCCAGCAGAATAGTCCACATACACTGCTATTCTATGGGAGGCAGAGGAGGAGAAGTGTGACTTGGTGTTATTGTGACTCACACTGAAGCCATCATCAGAGCACTCCAGACTCCAGGACTGATCGTTCTCACCAAAGATGCAGTCATTACCTGCCCCTTTCCTTCCAATTCCTCTGTAACTCACTGATATATAAACTGTTCCTCTCCATTCGACCTCCCAGTAACAGCGACCTGCCAGGTCATTACTACACAGCAGCTGTGGGCAGACTTCAAATCTGTCTGGATGATCAGGATACAGCTGATCCTTTTCCACACGCGCCACTTTCCTGTTGTCGTCCGACAGTTCGAGCCCCGTGTTCAATGTGTTGATATCGACTGTGAGTTGACAGGAGTCTGATGGAGACAAACACATTTCAGTTGCATTTACTGATTGGTAATCTTTATTAATGACTCATGAAAGAATGATGTGATAGGTTGAAAGTTGATGAATGTGTGCTTCTTTGTTGTCATGAATCAAATCAAAATGACAGTTTACTTACACTTTCTCAGACCTGGTTTCATCCATCGGGCTCCAGCAGGATTCACCCTGAAATGAGGAGAGGAGTCAGACCATCTGCTTTAGTGTGCAGACATGAACATTACTGTCTGTGTATGAGACATGCACATAAATGTATCGCCCAAGATCCAATACAGGTAACACACCAATCCATAAGAGAGTTTACAGGAGACATAATAAATAGTCACAGATGGATGATTATAAATATGGATGTAAATATTTCTAGTAAAAGTCTGTTGGTTGTACACAGTTCACTAATTCCTTTCTATCCAAGCTCTCTTCTCTTAGCTCTTTCCCTTTTATTATCCTCCTTTCTGTTGAAATCTATCTTTTTGTAAATGTTGTACATACACCTCCACATCTTTGGCCTCTGCAACAGAAAATATAAAATGCGGTGTAACAGAAATATAAAAATGTAAAATGTTTATCTGTTGATTTTCTCTTCCTTAGATTGCTGCTATTAACCTTCTTGTAGTGAACTAGGCCTCCGACAACAATCTGTCTATGAAAACCTTCAGGGGACAGGAACTGCTATTTCATTGATTTGAATCCAGAAATACAAATTATCTCATCAAGAGACTATTTAATTGTATCCTGAATTAATCAATTGAAAGAACACTCTTCTTTTTTACATTATCATTACTATTTTAGAATATCTTGATAATCAAAGCGTGTTTAGTTCATACCATTTCTAAATGTTGAAGTGAACCACTCATTTTAAATCAACTGTGAAACAGTATTTGTAAGGATGGTACTTTTCTGTGGCCCGGTTTGTTTCTGTTTCCCTCGTGCTCCCTCATTAGTTTCCATTGTTACCACCTGTGTCTCGTCCCAGCTGTTTGTTATCACGTCTCGTCTTGTTCCTGTATTTAAGCCGTCCTATTCTGTCTTGTTCTTCGTCGGGTCGTCTTCGTTGGGTACTTTTCCTTGGGTCTCCTGAGTCTTTCCCTGAGTCTTCCTGGTTCCTCGAGTTCCCCGTGTCTCTCGTGTCTCCTGAGTTCCCCGTGCCTCTTTCCCAAGTTCATGTAAGTTTTGCTGCCCCGTCAGCTTGTTTATTTTGTACTTTTCGTTTATCATTAAAATCCTATTTTTGTATTTCTGCCGAGTTGAGTCCCTGTTCTGCACTCTGGGTTTGCTCCTGACACAAATCCTAACAGTATTAATGATTTTTAAACCTCCTTAGACTTAGAAATCAAGTTAAATGTCTATTTACAAAGTAATTGTGCATTTTGATCTTCTGTCTGAATGAGGAGTAGTGATGTCGGTCAGAAGCCAGGGATTTCGGTCAAAAGTCAGAAAGCAAGTTATGAGAACAAAGTGCCTTGTTTTTAAACTTAGCAGACAGTAAATAACTTCAACTGGCATCTGCATTTGTCTCACTTCGCCATAACATTCCTCTGTCTGTACTAACCATTCGTAAACATTCCTGCTGTCTTTTTGACTCCTAATAACCCTCTGACATCACTGAAACACCGCCCCTGCTGGTTGTTTCAACCAATCAGGAAGTACCGATTGACCGGAAGTGAGTACTCTTTAAAAAGTCAACACTTCCTGGAACTAGGCAGTCTTCCTAGAGTCTTCCTTGAGTCTTACTCAGTCTTCTGAGTCTTCTGGCGGTCTTCCTGCAGTTTTTCCTGAGTCTTTCTTGGGACTATGGAGTCTGACTGAAGTTCCTGAGAGTTCCTAAGGAACTTTCAGATTTAATCAATAGCTGATGGATTTGACCGTGAGACGAGGGTCCGTCCATCCCAGCTGGAGTCACAGCGCCTCGCTGTGAACTCACCCGGGCGTAATGCCCTACAACTTCGAAGGAAGCTTGTTCTGTTGAACGGAGTAAACCACACGACTTCTGACGATGACCAGCCACCCTGACCGGAGACGCTGTAAAGATAGCGTGCATAGGGACATCTATACTGGAGCTGATCCATCATCTGCAAAGGTAAAGAGACGTCACGAGTTGTTACGCAC
Organism: Nematolebias whitei; assembly: GCF_014905685.2. Lineage (NCBI taxonomy): Eukaryota > Metazoa > Chordata > Actinopteri > Cyprinodontiformes > Rivulidae > Nematolebias > Nematolebias whitei. The sequence goes on from NC_056512.1 coordinate 17,443,860, forward strand.
TAAGTGGACCGGGAGTTTGAGCTGGTGTTGAAAGAAGCGTGCTAATTCTGGTCAACAAACATACATCTTCCTTCATCCATCTTCTTTTAAAATTCTCCATTCCTTCCTTTAAACTTTTCTATTTTGCCAGTAATCTAGATGCCTTCAAAAATGTTCTGTTGTCTTGTTAGTAAAACGTGCCAAGTTTTTATTAATCAGAACCAGATCAGCAAATCAATGTGTACATGTCTTGATGTTAAATTTTGATTCTGTTAAATAAATGACCGCATTTATTCTGATGGGTCAAAGATAAAATGGCGTCTCATGTCACTGATTAAACAATCGTCACAGTTATCTCGGTCACATGGCATTAATTTAACTCGAAAAAGAAAGAATCCATTGTATTTAAATAATTAATAGTCTTTGTGCTTGAACTAGCTTTAAGAATAATTAATTAGTAGTGAAGCTAACAGCAAAGCTGTCCCCACATTCACTACATTCTCAATATTTTTGCTTTTTGCACATTTGTGCATGTCCTTTCCACTGAACTTGTTATGGTACATGGTGCGATGATAAGATGTTCTTTCCACCATTGACAAAGTCCCAGAAACCTTGTAAGTTCCTGACAACATACCTATGTTCAGAAAACAAGGCTGTACTCTGATGTATAAAATGTGTCTGTGACCTTTATTCAAGGCTCTCTTGCTCTCTTGCAATCACTTGCTTTTTTTAGGATTCCTTGTCTGTATCAGCACAGAGCCTTCGAATGCATATTTTTACCTTCGAATAAAGAACTTGAACAAAGATCGATCTTTTCCTTTATTGCTTTGCAGCTGATATCTCACTCTGTTGTTAAAACTCCACCACACATCTCAGTTAAATATCTTTTCATTTGTGGAGTCCATCAAAATGTTTCAGAATATCCTTGATAGTAACTTTGTATTTAAGAAAAGGCGACCAATCTTTATAGAACCATCTACAAGTTCTCCACAGAGCAGCATCTTGACTGATAGGTCAACAGGTAGGCGTGCAACATTTCCCACTCAGCACAATCTGTTACTGATAAGTGTGATCTCAGTGTCCTCAGACTTGGTACAGTCTATTCATCATTTGTAATATTGTCATCCCATTTCTGAGTCAGGGAGAGTCAGAGAGGTTTTGTTGTTATTTCAGCTATGTACAAGTACATATTGAAATGAAACAGAATGAGAGTGGATCTAATATGACATTGCTGAGTGGTTCTTAGACTTATGATGTGATGGTGGTAGCATATCCAAGTTTCACTTCCATACAGCATCAGTGGTACAACACATTGATTATACACTTTAAGTTTAGTTGCTGTTGATAATTGATATATAATTGATAATTCAGCACTTTGGCCAATGGTGTTGTTTTAAAGTGCTTTATAAATAAAGTTGTATTGTATTGTATAATTCTCTACAGCTGAACACTTGATCACTGAGCTTCTCAACATCACAAGAGGCAGTTCGGATGTGTGCAGTAATCTCTTTCTCTGACTTGCAGTCACTATTGACAAAGCTTCCAAGATATTTAAAGTGATCCATTTTGGTTAACTTTTACATGTTATTGTAAAAGTCAGGTTGTTCTCCCACACTCATAGTTTGTTTTCTTGGTGTTGATCCAAAGACCCATATTCTGATTCACTAACGTGACTCATACATCTGACTTTATCATCTCTCACCAGCTTGTGAAGTAAATCTGGCCCACTCTTTTTTACAACATTGCTTTAGTTCATTTAGATTTTCAGACAATCATTCTTGCACAGTTTTCCTATGAATCTACCAAAAATTTCAAACAGGTTGAGGTCTGGACTTAGACCAGTCCATTTCAACTCCTCAATTCGTTTATTTTTCAGTCATTCTGTTAAACATTTGCTGCTGTGTTTCATGCAATTATCCTGTTGCATAATGACCCAGTTTGGTTCAAGTTTCATTTGTTGGACAGATGGCCTCACATTTGACCAGTGGTGTTGATAAATGGTATAATGTACATTTTACAATCCTACTGGTTACATTTCAACAGCAAATACAACTTATATGAGATACAAGACACAAGCTTTAAAAAGTACTTAATGTCAGAAAATGTCATAAAATGTTCAGCTATGGACTGCACTGCAATATGATACGGGCTGAGTGTTCAAAGTTCACATGATGAATATAGTAACTGTAAATATCACAACTGGTTTTCAACACGACAGCACGGTGGCGCAACTGGTAGAGCTGCTGCCTCTCAGCGAACAGGTCCCTGGTTCAAACCCCGGTCCAGGGGCCTTCTGGGTGGAGTTTGCATGTTCTCTCCGTGTATGCGTGGGTTTTCTCCGGGTGCTCCGGTTTCCTCCCACAGACCAAAAACATGCATGTTAGGCTGATTGGTAACTCTAAATTGTCCCTAGGTGTGAGTGAGAGAGTGAATGGTTGTTTGTCTCGTTTGTCTCTATGTGGCCCTGTGATGGACTTGCGACCTGTCCAGGGTGTACCCCGCCCCTCGCACAGTGATTGCTGGACATGGGCACCAGCGACCCCCGTGACCCAAAATGGAATAAACGGGTAAAGAAAATGGATGGATGGATGGATGGAAAGCAAGAACCTGTGGAGTGGCAGATCTGAGTGGTGGTCCCAATTTAAACAAAAGAAAACCAAAATATGGGATAATAATTAGAATAATCCTCAGACAGGGAAACAGTGACAAAATGCCGAATATGAAGACAGACTAACGAGGGGTAAATACAAACAGCTGGGAGAAACGACAGGTGGATGGCAGACACTCATTACATGAGAGAGAGGGTAGGAGAACAGGAACAAACTACATGAGGGTGACGCACATCAGGGAACACAATCCTCACAGTACCCTCACCCACCCCCTCCTAAGGTTGTCCCTTGATATTCCAAGAACCACCCCACCACACACACACACACACACACACACACACACACACACACACACACACAACATGAGTGGGAGGAGGGGGGAACCAAGAGGATGGAGGGCACAAGGGAGAACACGAGGAAAAAAGAAACCAAAAACCGAAGGGCAAAGCCCAGGAACTAGACATAAGAGAACCACACGGGGAGGGGTGAGGTGGGGGGTGGGGGGGTGGGGTTGACAAAAAGTTCATGTGGGCAGTCTGGAGACCATCCAGCCCAAGGGCAGGAGCTCTGGTGAGTGACCGGGAGACCATCTGTCACTGGGAAGGAGTTCAGGTGGGCGGCTGGGAGACCGTCCATTACTGGGGTGAAGAGATGGGAAATCAGGCGATCTGTAATGAGTGATAGAAACAGGGGATCTGTGGCTGGTGTAGCTACCTGGGGGGGGGGGTTTGCAGGTGGCGCCAAGGCCAGGGAAGCCACAGACGTCATGACGACCAGAGGGAATGCAGCAGGTGATGGGACCAGGGGATCTGCAGCAGCTGTGGGCACCAGCAAATTAGCAGGTAGCGTTGAGACCAGGGAGGTTGCAGTTGTCGTGGGGACCAGGGAGGCATGAAAACCACTGGAGGCATGAACCCCTCTGGGGGTGTGGAGCCCACTGGAGATGTGGAACCCTCTGTAGATGTGGATCCCTCTGGAAGTGTGGAAACCTCTGGAAGCGTGGAAACCTTTGGAAGTGTGGAAACCTCTGGGGGCGTGGAAACCTCTGGGGGCATGGAGCCCTCTGGAGGTGTGAAACCCTCTGGAGGTGTGGAAATCTCTGGAGGTGTGGAACCCTTTGGAAGCGTGGAAACCTCTGGAGGTGTGGAAACCTCTGGGGTGTGGAAACCTCTGGGGCATGGAAACCTCTGGGGGCATGGAGCCTCTGGAGGTGTGGAAACCTCTGGAGGTGTGGAAACCTCTGGGGGTGTGGGAACCTCTGGGGGCGTGGAGCCCTCTGGAGGTGTGGAAACCTCTGGGGGCATGGAAACCTCTGGGGGCGTGGAGCCCTCTGGAGGCGAGGAAACCTCTGGAAGTGTGGAAATCTCTGGGGGTGTGGAAACCTCTGGGGGCATGGAGCCCTCTGGAGGTGTGGAAACCTCTGGAGGTGTGGAAACCTCTGAAGGCGTAGAAACCTCTGGAGGCACAGTGGAACCCACTGGGAGGCATGGAGTCACACTGTCACCTAGTCTCTGCCTCTTCATCGGTAGGAACGGGTCCTCATGAGGTTCAGCCTCCAAGAGTTTCTGCTGCTTCATTTTCTGGGGTGGGTCTTTGGGAATTTCAGGACTCACAGGAGACTCAGGACTCACAAAAGACTTAGGACCCACAGGAAACTTAAGACTCACAAGAGACTCAGGATCATCAGGAGACTCATGACCCACAGGAGACTCGAGAACTTCTGGAGACTTGGGGACTTCTGGAGACTCTGGGACTTCTGGAGATTCAAGGAATTCTGTAGACATCGAGACCTCTGGTGGGGACATGGAGAATTCTGGTGGAGATGTAGCAACCTCTCGTTGAGACATGGATACCTCTGGTGGAGATGTGAAGACCTCTGGTGGGGATGTGGAGACCCTCTGAAGACATGGAGACCTCTGAAGATGTGGATACCCATCTGAAGACTTGGGACCATCTGAAGACTTGGGGAACCTGTGGATCTCTGAAGACTTGAGGATCTCCAAAGATTTGGGGAACTCTGAAGGCTTGGAGCTCTCTAAAGACTTGTAGCTCTCTGAAGACCTGGAGCTCTCTGAAGACCTGGAGATCTCTGAAGACCTGGAGCTCTCTGAAGACCTGGAGATCTCTGAAGACCTGGAGCTCTCTGACGACCTGGAGGTCTCTGAAGGTTTTGAGGTCTCTGAAGACTTGAAGCTCTCTGAAGGCTTAGAGTTTTCTGCAGACTTGAGGACTTCTGGTGCAGACTTGGGACTCTCTGCATGAGGACCTCTTTGTGCAGACTTTGGACTCTTTGCAGATGTGAGGACCTCTGGTGCAGACTTGGGACTCTCTGCAGGAGTGAGGACCTCTGGTGCAGACTTGGGACTCTCTGCAGGAGTGAGGACCTCTGGTGCAGATGGGACTCTCTGCAGGCATGGGGCCCTTTGCAGATATCAGGCTCTCTGTGGATGTGGAGCCCTCTACAGACTTGGGGCTCTCAGTATATGTGGAGTCCTCTGCCAATGTGGGGCCATCTGCAGATGTGGCAAACTTTGAAGACTTGGGAAACTCTGAAGGTGAGCAAGAGCAGTGGGAGGCATCCTTCTGGACCCTCTCAGATGAAAAATGAGAGGCATCATCTGGGACCCTCTCAGGTACACAAAAAGTCCTTTGAGGGGCATCCTTCTGGACCCTCTCGGGGGAAAGATGAGAGGCGTCCTCCAGGACCCACTTGGAAACACAAGGAGCAGGTGGGCCATCACAGTCACCCCCCACCCCCACCCCCCATCGGGACATAGAAAGGAGCAGGCAGCAATGGAAGAGGGTCAGTAGATCGGGCTTGGTTCCGACATTGGTCCCTCTATTGATGGTGACAAGGAGAGATGTGGAGAGGAGGTGATCCCTCAGGTGACTCGAATGAAGCAATGGGCTTGCTGGAGGTTGGAGCAACAGGCAGTTGGCAGATGGACTCTACAGTAAGCATGCTCTTTTCCTTCAGCACCTCATCCCGAAACTCTTTCATTCCTGGAGTGAGTCCAGGAAGGCGAAAATATTCACCAATCATGTCCTCTGTGGCCACCCATCTCATCCACAGATTACTGGAGGTGGCCACTCTATCCACATAGTGGTGTGTTACCCTGAGTAGTTGTCGCTCGTCCTCCGGGGAGAGCACAGCCAAGAACGAGCACCCTGCTGGGTTCATTGTTTGGGCTGAGGATTCTGTCATGATGTGGTGTGGTGGTTGAAGGTGAAGTGCAAGCAAACACAAGGAATTCGGGTGAAATAAAGAATAATGTTTAATGGTACAAAAACAAAGGCTGACGTGGCAGCAAACCTTACTCAAGGGGATCACGAGAGGAGCAGAGACAGATCATGACGTCAAAGGGAGACTAATCCTTGGACAGGGAAACAGTGACAAAATGCTGAATATAAAAACAGAATAATGAGGGGTAAACACAAACAGCTGGGAGAAACGACAGGTGAACGGCAGACATTAATTACTTGAAGAAGAAGGTAGGAGAACAGGAACAAACCACACAAGGGCAACACACACCAGGGAACACAATCCTCACATCATTCTCAAATAAATCTCTTCAGTTTGACATGCTAGGAGAAGCCAGTGTTTCATACTGCAGTAGTTAGCAGGGAGAAACTCTGTCAAGAAGCAAAACAAGCTGACATTCATAAAAGAAGAGATTTTTCTACATTTAAACCACTCATACTTAAAAATTACTGGCTGAAAAAGCAATGTTATGAAGAAACTGACAGTTAAAACTAACTACACATATGTAGTTCACACAAATCTATTTAAAAATATTGTTTAAAAAATATTGCAAATCAGTGAACCATTCACATGAATATTTGTTCATTAAAACAGATTTTGAACAGATTTTACAGAACCTTACCTAAAGATTTCGAGTGTCCAGTTGGATTGCTTCAGTCCTCCAGACAGCAGCTTCTCCCCTGAGTCCTGTAGGTTGTTGTTAAGCAGGTCGACTTCCGTCAGACAACACGACTGGGAGCTGAGAACTGATGACATGTAGTCACAAGTTTTCCCTGAAAGGTTACACGATCTAAGTCTAAAAAAAAAAAAAATCTAATTAGTATAACATTTATTATAGTGTTAATAAAATTGGTGATGTATTTTGCAGTTTATTTCTTATTTTTTCCAGCTATAAAAAACGTGCTGTAAAATGTATGTTGGAACAGAAGCTGTAGATTAATTCTGACATCTGATATCTTCCTGGAGGATGTTTGTAATTGTAACATGAAGGAAGACATTTTTTTTTTACAAATTGTAAAACTGATGAAACCTGAGAGTTTTTAGTTTGCAGCTTGAACTCTTCAATCCAGACGACAGCAGCTTCACTCCTGAATCCTGCAGGTTATTGTTACTCAGGTCCAGCTCTAACAGATTGCAGATCTTGGAGCTGAGAGCTGAGGACAGAGCTTCACAGATTCTCTCTGAGAGGTTACAGTCACTCAGTCTGAGGAGACAACAAGTTAAAACAGAACAAATGCTTTTTTTCATTCAACCTTTATTTATACATGTTAATCCCATTGAGCCTCGTGGACTCATTTACAAGAGAGCTTTTCTAAACCATTACTGAGGAAACGTGCATTTTAAACTTGAAAAATTCTGAAAAAATTCTGAAGGGTGCCAATACAACTACTGATCAAAATTGTAACATTATCTTTCTTTTATATAGCCCAGATGATCGGTGGGTGAAGAGTGGGTGTGTCAGATGACAGCGGACGTGATCATGGCATGAAGAGGCAGAGATGTGAGCAGATGGGGAGCACGCAGAGACAGCTGATCATGTCCAACATAGACGTATCAGGTTTTTTTTTTTTTTTAGCATGTCAAAGACTTTGTTACAATGTCAAATGAGAAGTACAACAGACGGAACCTGAGAATTTCCAGTTTGCAGCTTGGATTCTCCAGTGCAGACGACAGCAGCTTCACTCCTGAATCCTGCAGGTTGTTGTTACTCAGGTCCAGCTCTAACAGATTGCAGATCTTGGAGCTGAGAGCCGAGGACAGAGCTTCACAGCTTCTCTCTGAGAGGTTACAGTCACTCATTCTGAGGAGGCAATGATAAAACAGAAACATTATATCAGAAAACAAAGTTAAATATCATCAAGTATTACATTATCGTAAAACTCACATATCTAAAACTGTAGTAAAATAAAATAAAAATTTCTAAGTGTAAAATCTTGATTTTCTTTCACTCTCAAGTCAAACTGTCCCTGACCAAATCACAGTGAACCTCATGTTGCCCCAGTTCTGCAAATCTGAGAATGTGAATGGTGAATGTATGGTAATGTAAAAGTGTTGTGAGTGTTCAGTAAGGTTTCAAATGTGATCTATAAATGAAGTCCATTTACCATTTGACAAATTAATGTCAGCTTAACAAATAAACATCTTACAGCTCTTTTTTATGGTAATGTGGCATGCACGTGACTACTTGGTTATTTTCAGTGTCATGGATGCACTCAAATGCTTTTCCGACTGATATCAACACAGTCATGACGAAAAACTTGCTGATGTAATGAAAATATGACAGATCCCAGAGAACACATATTGCATTATGTCCCGTCTTGTTGAATTCTATCAAGACCTCTTTCAGCGTTGTTCCTATGAGATAAATGCTTTCCGACTGAAACTGTAGATAAAGTTTGTATCATCTTTATTATTTATAAATTGATTTTATTTTAACAAGGTTGAGTCCGGTCCTCTGGATGGGTTCTTTTTTGTTGAAACATTTTAGAGGAGTAAAGGTGACAAAGGTAGCTCAGTCTTTATGAAGAGAATCTGTCCATCATTAAACAGGGGAGGAGGTCTCCATGTTCATTCATTCATTCAACCTTTATTTAGACAGGTTAGTCTAATTTAGCCACGAGGATTCATTTACAAGACAGACCTGTTTTAAATAAAGGACAGAGAAGAGGTACAAACAATAATAGTCATATAAAAAAGCATATAAAATGAAAGTAAATAGAAGAAATTAAATTAAAAAATGAAACAAAAACAGCTACATTATAAAGCGGTGTAAAATACTAAAAACAGGAACATGTCTGTGTTGGTTTTTGCCATGAAATTAGCAGTTGTTTAAAATCCATGGGGGTGGGGGGCGGCGCTGTGGAGCGTCGATATGTAAAGTCCCCAGTATACTCCCAGTACGTCTGTTCGCGCGTACGTCCGTTCGTGCATACGTACATGGAAAGTTCAGACTTCATGCTCAAGCGTACACCCTGAACGACTGCAGACCAGCTCCACAGACAAGGGGCATTTACCTTCGGGACAAACTGAGGTTGCCGATTGGTCATTTGCTGACATGCCTACTTGATTGATTGACAGGTCGGAAAAAAAAAAAAAGAGGGCTGACAGTCCCGCAGCGGTGTTGTGTGTTTATATGTTGTTAATAAAAAGTTCTAAAATAAAAAATAAATAAAATAAAAAACAGGCAGCACTCGCCCTGCAGCTCACACATCAGACCAGCCCAACAGGAAATCTCCAGACCCTCCCACAGCCACACTGGGACTGATTTTAATTCCCCTGTGACAAATTCCTTAATTTCTCACAATTTCAGTCATGGCATCAACGGAGGAGAAAGAGATTGCTTGCCTCTTGGCAAAAACAAAAAAACAAAAGAAAAGTCCATATCAGGGATGAAGAAGGGGAATTTAATACATTGGTGTTGCATACAAAACAGTCCGTCGCCGGGCAGTTTATTGTGCGACACTGCAAACGCATACGCGGTCGTAAAAATGGAACTTTGCACGGACATGCCCTGCCGGGGTATGCACGCACCTCCGCGTACATACGCGCATGGACGTACGCGGGAGTATACTGGGGGCTTAAGATGTATCTCTAGCAGCTATCTAGGAATGTGACAATTTTATCCTTTTTTGCATTACTTTTTGGATCTTCTTCAACACCTACAGTTATTATTAACCTTTGTGAGCCACCTGAGACTGATTCACTGTTGCAAATTTTCAAAACCATGGCGGGACGAGGGAAATACGATGCCTCCAAGGTAGGCTGCAGTAAGCCGCGTCACTCGCCGTGCCCCAAAGCTAACTTTGAGCCCAATGCTAATGACGTCTACTAGAGCGCATGGAGGTGATGCTGGAGGGGCTGCGCTCGGACCTTCTGAATAAAATAGCTAAAATTATATCTATAGCAGTGAAGAGGGAGGTCGCGTCTGCCCTCGCCTCGCTGGAAGCTAAAGTCATGGCACATAGACAGGCGGTGGAGGCACTCGAAAGCACAGCCAACAGCCAGAGCGACATGCTAACTGGCTTGGAGGCTAAAATCTCCTCATTAACAGGCATGGTAGATTCTTTGATGAAGAAATGTGAGGACTTAGAAGGGCGCTCTAGACTGAATAATATGCGAGTGATTGGTGTCCCTGAGGGATCTGAGGGCACCTGACTGACAGATTTCATGGCCACATTGTTACAGAAGATGCTGGGGCTGGAAAAAAACCCGATACTGGATCGAGCTCACAGAACCCTTTGATCCAAACCTGCTGACTGAGAATCGCCACGGCCGTTCGTTGTCAGGATAAACATGTTTCAGCAACGTAATGAGATCCTGCAGAGGGCTAGCTCATATGCTCCTGTTCTTCACGAGGGAAGATTTTAATCTTTAAGGACTTTACCACTGCTGTGGCGAAGAAACGTGCCTCCTTTACTAAAGTCAAGAAAGAGCTGCACTCCTGCCTGGGTGTTAAATTCGGCCTGTTCTATCCAGCCATTCTACGGATAACTCTGTCAGATGGACAGATTTGGTGGTTTGAGGAGGCCTCTGAAGTCATGGACTTTGTGGAGAAGAAGTTGAAGAGGAAAGAAGGGGCTCTGCATTCTGTTTGAGAACTGGTTTGTAATGATGGGACTCAGAACTGCTGGTCCTGTTTCTTGTAAAGGAGCTGGTGAGTGCTGCTGACTGTCTGGCGCTGGTTCTGCATGTCCTCATTGTGGTTCTGAATCTACAACAATGCTGTTGCTTTGTTATAATATTAGAAGACTGGTAACAGTGATTGCTATTTCCTTTAAATATGATGACTCTGAATTGTTAAAAGGGAAAAAAATCCCTTGGAGAGGGCAAGTTTGAGAGCTTCAGATTTTTTGCAAGATATTCCAGGAAACAGGAGTGGAGTAGGAAAAGGACATTTTGCCTAGTTTGGACCGCACCAAAGGTACACTGCAAGTAATTATGTCCTGAGATTGCACACTGTAGCTCCATTCACAGAGTGACATATACAGTAGTAGGAGATATATGAAAGCAACAGACCAAGATGTGATTTAAAGATGAAAATGTACCAGTGTGAGAGCCTGCATAAAGTTAATACAAGGCACAGTGATGGGTACGGTAGTTACAGCCAGTTATGAATCTTAGCGCACAGTGATAGATAGCGTCCAACATCTGCAAGGTGCTTACAGGAGCATTCATGTAAATAATGTCACCGTAGTCAATGGAGGGGTGATATGTAGCAGTTACAAGGTGTTTCCTAGCATTCAGAGTTAGACAGGATATATTTCTGAAAAAGAAACCCAGTCTTACTTTAGTTCCTTTACCAAGTTTTTAACATGAGGCTTAAAAGAGAGATGTGAATCAACCAAAATACCAAAGTATTTATAAGAATAGACACACTCAATAGGGACACCATTTGAAGATAAGATAGAAGGAAGGACTGCTAGTACTGACTTCCTGTTTGAGAACAACATCCCTTTGGTTTTATCCACATACAAGTTTGAGATGGAAAAAATCTGACTGAATGATGTAGAGAGCTGAAAAACCTTTGCAACTGTTCTAGCTCAACAATAAACAACTGTGTCGTTGACATAGAAATGTAAGGATCCATCAGGAATGATCTTGTCAGGGTTACAGGCAGGTCAGGACAGGAAAGAAGCCAGTTGAGCAGGGAAAGGTCAGGACTCCAGGATTTAAAAAAATAAACACTCTTTAATAATAATAATAATAATAATACTGATAATAAATCAAAAAGACTGACATGGCAGCAACTTACAAAAACAGGGAATCATAATCATAATCAGGCAGGCAGGACAGAACAGGACAATACCAAATGACGACAAGACAAAGGACAAGACTCACTGACAGGCTTAAATACACAGACAAGACAGGACGTGATTACAAACAGCTGAGAACAGAAGGCACTAATAATCAGAAGGCGCAAATAATCAGGAATAATGACACACAAGGGTACACAGACAGGGAAGACCCACAAGATGGTGCCATCCCTACAGATCTGACCTACATTACTTAAGTAGATTGTGAAGAGAGTAAGTCCTAAGACTGAACCTTGTGGTACACCATTGTTAACAGTTAGATAACTGGAGGAATTACCAATATGTTGTTCACATTGTTTCCAATCTGAAAGATAATTAGAGAACCAGTCAATAGTGTGATCTGAGAAACCAATTTCAGAGAGCTTATGACATAAGATGTCATGGTCCACAGTGTCAAAAGCTTTAGACAGGCCTTGAAGGCCATCTTATCCAAAGTCACCTGGAGAAAATGTGATCTGACGCTCACCCCACCCCCCACCCCCCCACCCCCGAGGAATTTCCAACTGATAACCAGATGAGCCAGCTGAATAAACTTTGTGTCATCATTTCAGGACTCTTGGATTCTCATAGAGGTTATTCTTGGCCATTTCTCGACATACCTCGAGAATGTTTATGGATCTCACCGGAGGACATCGACTGATTACAGTGACCTCGAGAGCATCTGTAGGCGTTGTTGACCGGTCTCGTCTTTTCCTTCTTATGCTCTGCTCTGCAGAATGTCTACGTAAATATGTGCTTGTTTGTGCAAAGTGTTTTTTCAATATTAGGGGTTTTTCCCAGCCAAGAAAAAAGTCTGATAGGAATTTTTTTTCGCCTCCAATTTCCTACATGTGTCCAGTTAACCACTGTTTTTTGTCTGTCCAAACAGGTCTCACTTGTAAATGAGTCTTCGAGGCTCAATGTGATTTATCTGTTTAAATAAAGGTTGAATGAATGAAAAAAGACAGGTCTAAATAAAGTGCAGCACAATAGTCCTTAGCTTCCAATGCTTCAACGACATAATTAAAAAACCTTCAGTGAAGCAGACGGTGTGCTGTTTTGTTTCTTGAAACCTGATTGATGGGGAGGTAAGATGTTAAAAAAAATCCAAATACTTTGACTCGGGTGTTTATCCATTTTCTAAAACCTTAGAGCACAAGTGTCAAACTCCAGGCCTTGAGGGGTGGAGTCCTAAAACTTTTAGATGTGTCTCTGATGCCACACAGCTGAATCAAATAAGGAGGTCATTAGCAGGACTTTGGAGAACTTGACTGCACTGAGAAGCTAATTCAGGCATATGATTCAGCTGTGTGGCATCAGAGACACATCTAAAAATTGCAGGACTCCGGCCCTCGAGGCCTGGAGTTTGACACCCCTGCCAGTTTAGAGACTGGTCCATAGTTGTTCAGTATAGTGGGGTCTCCTCCCTTCAGCAGAGGTAAAACAAAAGCTGTTTTCCAGGTGTTTGGAATGGTATTTTGTCTGATGGACAGATTAAAGATATGAGACTTTGGTTCTGAGATGATGTGTGTAGATAGCCTTAAGAAATAAGGGAAGGGAAAGGAAAGGAAGTCTGAGATTGTCAACGTTGTGTTCTATACAATGACAAAATTAGTTCTCTGTATTTAACCCATCACACCTGAGATACACCCAGGTGGAGCAGTGGACAGCCATGTAAGCGCCTGGGGAGTAGTTAGGGATTAGGTGTCTTGTGCAGAGACACCACGGCATGTGAGAATGGCTTGGAGTCGAAATGCGACTTTCTGCTACCAAGTCGGCTTCCCTGCCTCTACCCCATCTCGCACCCCCCAATAAAGGGGAAAATAAAGAAATAAGGAGGAATATCATCAGGGCCTACAGATTTTCTAAGGTCCAGACCTTTTAACAATTTGTTAACCTCACTAACAGAAAATAGTGAAAATGAAAAGGTTTGGTTTACTGTAGATTGGCTTATGGGAGAGATTTTATTTGTAGATGTTTGGCTTAAAGGCTCCTGACAGGCAGGAGTCCAATCTTCTCAGTCTGTGCATGGCAGGTGAAATCCAGAGGCATGGTCCGATGGTCATAGCAGGGGTCAAGCACGTTGAAGCAGAGAAGCAAGAACAGGGCCGAGTTGTGATCCAAAAGAGTAGTCAAAGGGAGAGTAAGAGTCATTACCGTGGTCAGATATGCAGACAAATCCAGAAATGGGCAAGGCAAGGCAAGGCAAGGCGAGGAGTAATAAAATCAGGCGAGGGTTCAAGGCAAGACAAGGAAACAAGATACTATGATTAAAGGCTTCAGAATCAGGGACCATGGGAGGTATAATAATTTGGCACTGGTGGAGAGTGAGAATGGAGTTTATAAAGGGTGCAGAGCAGGTGAACTACATGAGATGAAGCAGGTAAGTGGAATCCGGGCTGATTGCTGTGAGAAAGGGGAGGTGTGGCATGGAGTGAAGGGAGCAGGCTTGAGCTGGAGGATGGGTAAATGGTAAATGGACTGTAGTTATATTGTGCCTTTCTATCTAATGAAAATACTCAAAACGCTTTACACTACATGTGTACTCATTTACCTGACTCCAGCAACCAGCAGACTAATTAATAAAAACTGTTCTTTTTGTACTCATGTGTCTGGCTTATTCTGAATCCAAAACCTGGTCCTGACAATTGCTTTATTTTATTGTGTGACATCAAAAAAGATTCCTGGATTAAGTTTGAAAATAGTGCTTTGTTGAAGTTCAGACAAATTTATAAAATGGATTAAACCTGAGAGTTTTTAGTTTGCTGCTTGAACTCTTCAGTCCAGACGAGAGCAGCTTCACTGCTGAATCCTGCAGGTTGTTGTTACTCAAGTCCACTTCCAACAGATTACAGGTCTGGGAGCTGAGAGCTGAGGACAGAACTTTGCAGCTTCTCTCTGTGAGGTTACAGTCATAAAGTCTGAGGAGACAATGATACAGTATGTTTCACCATTTTAAAAATCGTTTAAAAAATAGATGCAAATCAGTTGTGTGAACAAGTATGGTGCAAGATGTAAGAAGGAAGGGCGGATAGATGGACATACAGAGCTTTGTTGGAGGCTCTGAGCACTGGCAGCAGCCTCAGGAGAACCTCCTCTGAAGCAGAGTATTTCTTCAGGTCAAACACATCCAGATCTTTTCCTGATGACAACTGGATGAAGATCAGTGCTGACCACTGACCTTGAGACAGTTCATCTGTGGATAGACTTTTTGATTTTAAAGACTGTTGCATCTCCTCTACCAGAGAATGATCATTCAGTTCATTCAGACAATGAAACAGATTGATGCTTTTCTCTGCAGACAGATTCTGGTTGATTTTCTCTTTGAGATACTGGACTGTTTCCTGACTGGCCTGTAAACTATTTTCTTTCTGTGTTAGCAGATCTCGTAAGAGTGCCTGATTGGTTGGCAGTGAAAGGCCAAGAAGGAAACGGAGTAACAAGTCCAAGTGTCCATTTGGACTTTTTAAGGCTTTGTCAACAACACACTGATAGATTTGTTTTGATTTTTTAATGTTGAAAATTTTAGACCACACTGAAGGTGCTTGTTGTTGTTCTTCAAGCAGGTTAACACCAGAGTTGATGAAGGTCAGATGGACATGAAGAGCAGCCAGAAACTCCTGAACACTCAGATGGACGAAGCAGAACACCTTGTCCTGGTACAGGCCTCTCTCCTCTTTAAAGATCTGTGTGAACACTCCTGAGTACACTGAGGCTGCTCTGATATCGATGCCACACTCTGTCAGGTCCGATTCATAGAAGATCAGGTTTCCTTTCTGCAGCTGATCAAAAGCCAGTTTTCCCAGAGACTCAATCATCTTCCTGCTCTCTGGACTCCAGTGTGGATCTGTCTCAGCTTTTTCTTTGTACTTAACTTTATTCACTTTGGTCTGAACCACCAGGAAATGGATGTACATGTCAGTCAGGGTGTTGGGCAGCTCTCCTCCCTCGCTGGTTTCCATCACCTCCTCCAGAACTGTAGCAGTGATCCAGCAGAAGACTGGGATGTGGCACATGATGTGGAGGCTTCGTGATATCTTGATGTGGGAGATGATCCTGCAGGCCTGCTCCTCATCTCTGAACCTCTTCCTGAAGTACTCCTCCTTCTGTGGGTCAGTGAAGCCTCTGACCTCTGTCACCATGCCAACACACTCAGCAGGGATCTGATTGGCTGCTGCAGGTCGTGTGGTTATCCAGAGGCGAGCAGAGGGAAGCAGTTTCCCCCTGATGAGGTTTGTCAGCAGCACATCCACTGAGGTGGACTCTGTCACATCAGTCAGGATCTGATTGTTGTGGAAGTCCAGAGGAAGTCGACACTCATCCAGACCATCAAAGATGAACACAAGCTGGAAGTCTTCAAAGCTGCACATTTCTTTGGTTTCAGTAAAGAAGTGATGAACAAGTTCCACCAAGCTGAGCTTCTTCTCTTTCAGCACGTTCAGCTCTCTGAAAGTGAATGGAAACATGAAGTGGATGTTGTGGTTAGTTTTGCCTTCAGCCCAGTCCAGAGTGAACTTCTGTGTTAAGACTGTTTTCCCAATGCCAGCCACGCCCTTTGTCATCACTGTTCTGACTGGTTCATGTCTTCCAGGTGGGAGTTTAAAGATGTCTTCTTGTCTAATTGTTGTTTCTGGTCTGTCTGCTTTCCAAGATGCTGCTTCAATCTGTCTAATCTCGTGTTCAGTATTGACCTCTCCGGTCCCTCCCTCTGTGATGTAGAGCTCTGTGTAGATCTGATTCAGAAGGGTTGGGTTTCCTGCTTTGGCGATCCCCTCAAACACACACTGGAACTTATTTTTCAGAGCATATTTAAGTTTTCGCTTGTAAACTGCAACAGAAGGACCTGCAAGAAATAAAAAGAAGATCATAATGAAACATTATGTCGCTCTTAAAAAGTGATGGATATATGTTGTTCCAGCTACAGAGAAATTAGTAAAAGCATCATGTTCTGATGCATGCTCAGTAATCCAGGTAGATAATCTATCCAGATTAAGTTAGGTCCTCTGGAAGGATTCTTTTTTGTTGAAACTGTGTTTTTTATCCAAAAGACCTGTCCAGGGATTACTCCGCTTCTTGTATAGTGATGGCTGGATATGGGCAACAGTGACCCCCCACAATCCAAAAAGGAAGAAGTCGGTTAAGATAATGGATGGATGGACGTCTTCAGTCTGAGGAGCTGAAAGCAACTTCATTCTTATAAATAGCACCTTCTCATAGGTGAGAGAATGTACATGTCAGTAAGGGTGTTGGACAGAAGGTGATGTTTATAAGACTGAGTTTGTTGCAGCTCCTCAGACTGAAGAAGTCTTTTGGATAAAACACGAAAAGTTTCAACAAGAACAATCTGTTCAGAAGACCCGACTCAACGTTGTTAGATAGTAAAAGCATAATTTAGTTAGCAAATTATACTTTAGAGAAATGGTCTTACTTTTTGACAGACAATCAGCCAGTTCATCCTGCTTCATCTTCCTCAGGAACTTTTGTGTGATCCTTACAAAAGCTTCAGTTATGGTCATTTGCTTTTCATTGAAACCCTCCAACACATCCTCATCCTTACTCTCACTCTCTGAGCCTTCTGGGTAATCTGGATCTAAAGCCCACTGGATTCTTTTCAGCTCTTTTTTGACAAAAGTGACGATATTGTCCTCCAGCATCTTGAACAGAAATTTTTTACAAAAGGGGTTACATTTAGTTCAAATTATGGAACAAAATATCAGATTAATGTTGGACTGATTGACAGTTCATTGGTCTACAAAGTGCAGCATGGAAATGACTGTGTTATAAATGCACTTGTCATATACTGGGGAAATCATATTAGACACCTTACTGATTTTGTAAGTTCACCCATTTACAAAGAAATAAACAATGTCTAACTTTCAAGTCAAATAGTGCCAAGTGTCTCCTGAGGTGTAATCAATGTTGTAGAATACAATGGTTATACGTTTTTTTTTGTATTTGGGCCACACAAATGTTTAAAATAAAGACCTTAATCTAACAAAACAGTTGTGGAAATGCCCAAGCTCACAGCCATTCATTACCAAATGCTGATGACATCACACCAGGGACTGGGCACAGGCAGGAGTGTGTGTGCTCTTTCTCTCTTTCCTCTTCTAAAATAAATAATGGATCTCCCACTTACTTTTCAAAGTAATCACTCTGTCTCAAGCTCTGTTTTTCTTTTTCATCTTTGCCTCAGCTGTCTGAATGGGTTCTGACTCCGCAGCTCTGTTCATTTATGGGTCAGCAGCTCCATCAGCCCCCACCTCAAACAGAAGCTGCAGCTTCATATTCATAAATTGCCACATTGTTTTGACTCAAACACATTAAAATTAACACAATTATGAAATAAAAAAATAAAAATGAAAAATGTTCTTGTGTTTTTCATGATGACATTTGTTTCATGATTGTGTTTTTCATGAAAGTGTATTTATTTCATAATGGCGTTTTTCATAATGGCTTATTTATTTCATAATGCCACTTTTCAGCAGAATGACTTCAGCTGTCAATCAACTTCAGTGGGTTGGACCTTCACCCCACTGGCTGATCCTTCACATCCATTAGTTTTCCTGAATACTTGCTCACACTTGCTAGTGTTAATCTTGTTACTCTTCTTAAATTCAAAAAACTAAAACGTTGGTTACGTATTGTATTCCCAGATTCTATGAGTGTAAGTGTAGCCCTTTAAAAGCTGTCACTATTGGATTTACCTACGCGCAGAACACTGAAAACTTCTAGTCCATGTCCACCTGCTGTGTGGGCCCCACCCGGTCCGTTATAAATTGCATCTGGACCGGAGATCGACTCCCAAAGGCACACTGTTTTTCTTCAGCCATTTGAGAGCTAGTGAGGCCCAGTTTTTAAAGGGCTACACTTACACTCATAGAATCTGGGAATACAATACGTAACCAACATTCTATTTCATGTAAGCTACACCCTATAAAAGCTGTCGCTGTTGGGTTTAAAGGGCGGAGCAGGATATGGTCCATGCCTCACTGGGTCTGTCTGAGAACCATTAAAAAAACACCCTGATATCCGCCTAAAACCTCGTTCTTTATTCAAGTGTAATTACGCATCATTGATCCATGTACCTGGTGCGTACTGGATTACAGGCGTTCAGCCTCTGTGCCTGATCTTAGCTGAAGGAATGTTTATTCACATCAGACAATAGAGGAATAAGAAAAGGAAAAATTTCCAATGAGGAAGAAGGAATTTTTCTGTTTGAACGAGTGATCGTAGAAAAAAACGCCCACTAATAATGACAGAGCAGGGTTGTGTTGTTTTTATTGTTTGTTGTTTTTAATTTATTTTTATTTTTAGTTGTGTGATTGTGAAAAATCACTCTGACATAACTCTGAGAACTGAATGCGTCAGTAAAGAGCTGGAGACATCTCGTAAATAAAAACGGATAAAGGGGATTGGTGATGACCAAGAAGCCACAGAGCAGATGTCCTGCACAGACACCCCTCTGTGCAGAGCTGTGGAGGTAGAAATCCCCCCTGGTGGAATGAGCTCTGAGTCCTTCAGGCGGTTGAAGGCAAGAAGAACTATAGGCTTGTAATATAGTTTCACATAACCAATGTGACAGACGCTGGGAAGATAAAGGCTGACCCTGTGATCGTTCCCTGAAATGTACGAACAATTGATCGGATTTACGCATCACGGCTGTGCGTGTCACATAACACCTGAGTGTGCGTACTGGACAGAGCAGGTGAAATTGTTCCTCCTCCGTAGTTTTATGGGGAGGGGGACAGAACCTGTCCAGCGTAATGACTCTGGACCAGAACGAACTTGCTTTTGGGTATAAAAGCAGGATTCGGTCGGAGTTCTGCTGAACTTCCATCTCCTTGAATTCTGAGACAAGAAGGAGCGACGGACAGACTTGACAAGTTGCTCACTCTTTTAGCTGACGTCAGAACTAATAACAAGGCTGTTTTGAGTGACAGATACATCTTAGGTATCTGATCCAGGGGCTCAAACAGATCTTTAGTTAGTGCACTGAGAACGAACACTAAATCCCACTGTGGTGCCAGGTGGTCACTGGCCTGAGCCGGCGCGGACCTGTCAGAAACCGTTTTGTTAAAGGGTGATTGAAAACGTTTCTATCATTGAAACCTTCATGACAGGAAGAGATTGCTGCAGCAAAAGTTTTAATTGTGCTGAAAGCTAAATTTCTGCCCAACAGCAGATGCAGGTAGGATAAAATGCAACCCAGGGGACATGAAGTCGGGTCCACGTCCTTTTCTAGGCACCATTGCTGAAAAGCAGCCCATTTAGAAGCGTAAACAACCATAGTGGATTTTGTGCGTGCCCCCTGAATGGTACATATTACGTCTTTGGAAAACCCAAATTTTTCTAATCATTCTCGTTCAGCAGCCAGACCCCAAGGGGCTGATCTATTATAGGGAGGCTCCTGATTGCTCCTCCCGCCTGCAGGAGCACATCCTCTCTCCACAGCAACATCCATGGTTGACCCATTAGCTGTTGCAGAACTGGGAACCACGAGGCGTTCATGCATTCTGGGGCGATCAGAATCATTTTCAGAGTCTCCTCTCTCACCCTCTCAAACAGTGCTGATATCAGGGGAACTGGAGGGAAGGCATAAATCAGCAACTTTGGCCACCGTTTGTGTGCAAATGCATTCATTCCCAGTGGCGGAGCATCCCTGGATTTAGGGAGAAGAAAAGTGCGCACTGAGAATTTTCTCGGGTGACCTTCAGGTCCATCTTCACTCTCCCGAACCTGCTCCAGATTTGCAAGATTAGATCTGTATGAAGAGACCAATCCTTGTCTAGAGGGCCTCCTCTCGACATAATATCTGCTCCTCTGTTTAGAACGCCTGGGATATAAACTGCTCTGATCGAAAGTAAGTGTGCACGCACCCAGCAGAGCAGTTTACTGGCTGCATTCAGCAGCTGAGCTGAATGCACGCCCCCTTCGGGATTTATGTACGCCGCTGCTGTTCTGTTGTCTGTGTGGATTATCATGTGATGACCCTGAACCAGTGGAGCAAAATGTCTGAGCACTTTGTTTACTGTGAGAAGTTCTAAAACATTTATGTGACAAGACGTGCCAGCCTGCCACTCCCCTCCGATCGTTTGTGACAGGCAGTTCCCTCCCCAGCCGGAGAAGGACGCGTCTGTGAACACCGACATGAATGACGTCACTTTGACCAGGGGAACTCACTCTGACAGATTCAGGGAATTCCCCCAGTGGTTCAGATCCGCTCCCACAGATGGGGGAATGGTGATCAGGCATCGTTTGTGACGTACAGGTCGACTATCAGATGATTGAACCATCTTTGCAGGCGGCGCATAAATAATAACCCCAGCGGCACCACAACGTGAGCCGCTGACATCATTCCTAGTAGTCTCATGACTGTTACTGTTCTGAGGGGCCGGACAAACGGAATAATAGAGCTCTTCTCTCAATTTATCGTGAATCCCAGATGATTCACTAAAACAACTGTTTGTGTTTCTGCCTCTTTTCTGTACCGAGATAACAGCAGAAGGTCGTCCAGATAAAACAGGATTTTTATCCCTCTCATTTGAATTGGCTAGCGAGCTGCCTTCATACACTTTGAGAACGTGTGTGGGGTGAGCGCATACCCTAACGGCAGACGGTTGTATTGGAAGCAGGCCCCCTGGAAGGAAAAATGGAGGAATTTCCTGTGTTTGTTTATTATCAGACTGTGGAAGTATGCATCCTTCAGATCAATGGAAACAAACCAATCCCCTTGTATCACATATTCGAGAACACGGTTCACTGTCAGCATGTGAAAGGGTCGTTCCATGATGAATTTGTTGAAGGCAGACAGATTCAGAATTGGTCTGAGGCCTCCTGACTTCTTTGGAACCAGGAAGTACTGGGAGTAAAAACCGGCTTCCTCCTCTCCCGGGGGAACTTTGGAAATCACGTCTTTTTCCAGAAGCTCCGTCAGCTCTGATTGGAGGATTATGCCCTGTTCTGGAGATTTTAGCTGGGTTTCTAACACTCCGTTGAATTTTGGTGGTGTTCTCGCAAACTGCAGAGTGTAACCCTTGTGAATTAAGCGATGCAACCATTTGTTCAAGTTGCATGTTTCCTGCCATGCCACGCTGCACTCCGAAAGTGGGAGCGCGTGGATGTTTTGTCTCGTAAGGGAGAATAACTGAGCCTCTACCGCCATTGTATCCTGTGGGGGAGGGGGCTTCACCCACACTGACCCATGGGAGGCTGGAATGAAAAGGGCTGTTTATTGGCTCCTATGTAAAGGTTCTTACAATGTTCCCCGGTCGTGCCCAGTTGGGGAGAAGAACCGACGTTAGCGGGTGAACAAAACAAGTGCCGCTTCGGTGGAGGTTCACCTTCAGTGCTCACTTCTTCCAGCCGGTCAGGAGAGAGAGACGGATAACCCCTGCGTAAAGCTCTCACTTTAACTGCAGGTTAATGTTTTTTTACCTGAGTGGGCAGGGACAGAAAGGTACCTGTGTTTTTTGGGGGCATTTTGTCAAACAACTTACCACTCTGTGTTTTCTGACAGCTGTCCTCAGCGCTCACCTCCTCTGACAAGTGAGGACACGGGGCTGGTGGGTGGGTGGAGGAGTCTCCGAGCACAGCTGCTCCATCTCCTGTTTGTGTGCCATTACACCTTAACTGCTTTTCTTTTTGTTTACCTTTGAATGGTTGCCTCAGGCTAACCTTTTCATTAATTGTGGAGGATATGCTGACAAAAAAACGGAACAGATGAATTCAGCTTGTCTGAATGAAAAACTGCTTTTTGAGAAAGTTTTTTTCATTTTTCACTTTAAAAACCCTTCTCATCTCAGCAAACACACCACCCTCAAACCGTCATTTTTGTACTGCATCCTCCGCGTGTCCTGCATCTGATTCGGCCATGGGCCATTCTGTTACTGGCCTCTGCCTCGGAAAGTCCCAGATCTTTGTTGAATCTGGGATGTTTGTCCTCTGGGGAATGCTGGTGGGGGCACCCCAGAAAAAGTTGCAGAGGTCGTGGAGTGTCTCTGCTGCTGGCGCTGGAACCTGCTCTGTTCTTGCCAGCGGCCAGGTGTTCGAGCAGGGTGGGAATCTGCTCTGAGTAGGGTCGCATGTCTCCACACCTGTTCCAGGGCATCGGATGAGGACTGCAGCTGGTTCAGGACAACTGAAAATGAGGTCCAAAGAGGCCATCTGAGGACACAGGACATTCTAAGTGTTCTTTTTTAACATCCTCTGGATTGGATGGGGACAGTTTCAACCACATCTGTCTCTGCAACAATGTTGCCCAGGATGAGATGCGGGTGGAGCACGCTGCAAGCGTCGCACACAGTTTGGTGATCATGTCCGCAGCTGTGCTGATCTGGTCCAGATCTGTGGAGAACGGGTTCGGGTTGATGCTCATCAACACCATCACTATTCCAATAACAACACATTCAGTGTAGGACAACACTCCAGTAGTCAATTACATGCCAGGGAGACAGAAAAGTGGGTGAAGAATTTATCTGAAAGACAGCTCACCCAGCCAGAGACAGAGATTCTTGCCAGGGGACTGAACTTTGCGGTTGCACCAAGTAGAATTCCTCTGGTGGAGATGATCACAGCTACTGAGTCAGCCATCCGCAACAACAAAATTAAAGAGGCTGAAGCAGAACAGCTCAGAATCAAAGTTTCAGCCTGCCTCAGCAATGCCAAACCACCACCTTCCAACATCAGTAGAGAGGAGAGGGACGCACTCACCACTCTTAGCAAGGACAAAAACATAATCATTCTCCCAGCAGACAAAGGAAGGTGCACAGTGATTTTGAACCAGAAAGACTATCATGAGAAAGTTATGACACTCCTTAGTGACTTAAACACTTATGAACCTCTGAAAAGAGATCCAGGGAGTGGTTACAAGAAGAAATTGATAGATTGCCTGAAAATTTTGGAGCAGGACAAGGCTATTGACCGTTTTCTGTACCACAGACTGTACCCAGGGGAGGCCACACCTAGTCTGTATGGTTTACCTAAAATCCACAAACAAGGTGTACCTTTAAGACCAATCATTAGCATGATTAACTCTGTCACTTACAATGTTTCCAAATATCTGGCGTCTGTACTCATCCCTTTAGTTGGCAGCTCAGAACACCACATACAGAACACCATGGACTTTGTGGATAAGGTGAGAGATGTCATCATGGAGACTGATGAAACAATGGTCTCTTTTGATGTCACATCACTCTTTACGTGCATTCCTGTTGATGATGCAGTAGAGGTGGTCAGTTGAAAATTAAAATCAGACACCACTCTGAGCAGCAGAACCACGCTTTCCACAGAACAACTGTGTCAACTCTTGAAACTGTGCCTGCAGTCAGCCTACTTCACATATGGGGAGCAATATTATAGGCAGAAACATGGGTGTGCTATGGGGTTTCCAGTTTCTCCTATTGTTGCCAACCTGTACATGGAGGAGGTAGAAAAGAGAGCCTTGACGTCCTTTTCAGAGACACCACCAAGTCATTGGTTCAGGTATGTTGACGACACCTGGGTTAAAATTAAATCTCAGGAAGTCCAACATTTTACTGACCACATCAACTCTGTGGATAAATACATCAAGTTCACACGAGAAGATGAAAAAATGGCAAGTTGGCTTTCTTGGACTGTGAGGTCTCAGTCTCTGATAGAGGACATTTGCAAACTGCAAACTGAGGTGTAACGCAAACCCACCCACACAGACCAGTATTTGCAGTTTGACTCCCATCATCCTTTGGAGTACAAGTTAGGAGTCATCAGGACTCTGTATCACAGAGCAGACAGCGTCCCCACTAGCTCAGGAGCCAGGCAGAAGGAGACATCCCACACAAGACAGGCTCTAGAGCAATGTGGATATCCTAACTGGGCCTTCCTGAAAGCAGAGAAGAAACCCAAACAGGACTCCAGTCAGCCAACAGGTGAAAAGGAGGAACCCAGACCCAGACCAGTGGTCATTCCATATGTTGAGGGAGTATCAGAGAAACTGAGACATTTATTTTCTAAACATAACGTCCCAGTGGCTTTTAAACCCCAAAACATATTACGGCAAAGACTGGTTCATCCCAAAGATCCAGTCCCCCAGCACAAACAGAGTAATGTTGTGTATGCTGTTCAGTGTCAGGAGGGCTGTGATCAGTCTTACATCAGGGAAACAAAACAGCCACTGGCCAAAAGGATGGCCCAGCACAGAAGATCAACACCATCAGGCCAGGACTCTGCGGTCTACACTCATCTCCAGGCCAGCGGTCACTTTTTCAGGGATGAAGATGTGCACATCCTGGATAGAGAGGAACAATGGTTTGAGAGAGGAGTAAAGGAGGCCATCTTTGTGAAAAGAAATCGTCCATCGTTAAACAGGGGTGGAGGCCTACGTGTTCAATTGTCCCCCTCTTACAATGCTGTGATTGCTAGTATCACTCAGCCCTCTGTGAATAGTAAACAGCCATCAGTGTGCTAATGATCCATTGTTAGGCTGATGGTTCTTCTTGAGCATGTGATCAGCTGGTTTTGGATGTCAGCAGCAAAACTGGTTGATCCACTCTGAGAAGGTGCAATTTAAGAGACTGAGCTGAATACAGCACCTCAGACTGAGGAAGTCTCTCGGATGAGAGACAAAACGTTTCTACATTTTTTTTTGTTGTTTTGCTTTGTTTTGGTTTTTTGAATGTCCAGAGGACCAGATTTAACTTTTTTAGATTACACTGAAAAATTTAGTCCACGCCCACCTGCTGTGTGGGCCCGACCCGGTCCATATAAATTATGTTAAGAGCGGGTAATCAGCTCCCAAATACATTTTTTTCTTCAGCCACTTAGGAGCCAGTGAGGCCCGATGCTTAAAGGACTACGCCTATATTCATAGAATCTGGTGTTACAGTACATAACCAACGTTCTATTTCATATAGGCTTCGCCATTTAAGGCTATCGCTTAGTGGGTTAAGGGCGAAGCAGATGTTGTCCTCGCCTCACTGGGTCCATTCGAACACCGTAAGCAGCGGAAGCTTGCCCAAAAACGTCTTGTCGCTCAGCTCTCCATGTACATAATTACGTGTTGCGTAATTATTTGTACCATGCACAGACGCAAGCTGTGTAAATATGCGTTCTGAATGCATGAATGCCCCGGAAAAGTTTCAACGGAGGGGAGAAAAGCTGAAAGGAGCTGTGAACCAACCGGTTCATGGCTGAACAGTATGAACAGATTAATAATAACAAGAGAACTGATTATTAATCAAATGAACTGATTGGTAACGATAGTCATGAACTGATTAATGACAATAGAACCAAAATAACAGTCATAACTTGTGACTGATAACATCTCACACTGTAATGCATGCAGACAGATGTGAGTTAAACGGGTTCCATGAAACAACAATATTCATTCTGTTAAAACACTAAGTACAGAATGTGTCATGGAACGAGCTGTCACATCACGTAGATAAAAGCAAATAAATGAGCAGGGTTTTGACCATGCGGCAGCAGTGCAAATATCCTACATTGTCATACCATTATGAAAGCAGTCGAAGATGCAATACCTCTGGTCGAGTGCACCCTGAGGTTGACAGGAGGCTCTAATCTGGTGCTCTATAGGCTTCAGAAAAAAAGGCTTCACACAGCCAGTATGACAGGCGCTGGGTGGATAACGGGCGACCTGCAGATGCAACTCTACAATGCACAAACAAATGTTGAGTTTGACGCATTGCAGCTGTGCGCGCTATGTAACACGTCAACGCCCGCACAAGACAGAGAAGATTGAAGATGCTTCTTCTTCTGATTGTGTGTGTGTGTGTGTGTGGGGGGGGGGTACCTCCAACGATATTGCTCTTGATTTAAAAGAGCTCGTGATGCTTTAGACATAAAGCTGGGATTCAGTCTTAGATCAGCTGAACTGCAATCAGCCTGAATTCCAAGACATGACGGAGCGACAGAGAGGGCAGATAAATCACTCACCCTCTTAGCGGATGTAAAAGCCAACAGCAGGGCCGTTAAAAGAGACAGAATTTAATTGGAAACCTGATTCAGTAGTTCAGATGAAACTTAGATCAGGGCTCGCAGGACCAGCGTTAAGTCCCACTGTGGAGCAAGTGGGCGTGAAACAGGCCTGCGTCTCTGTACACCTTTTAAAAAACGCTTCATCAGCTGATGATTAAAAGCTGTTCTGTCTCCGAAAACCTTCGTGACAAGAAGAGATGGCTGCACCGTACGTTTCAATAGTGCTGAACACCAAATTTCTGTACATCGGTTGCTGCAGAAAAGACAACACACCGCCTAGAGGACATGAGGTGGCCTCTACACCTTTCTCTGTACACCTTTTACAAAATGCTTCATCAGCAGATGATTAAAAGCTGTTCTGTCCCTGAAACCTTTGTGACAGGAAGAGATGGCTGCAGCGTACGTTTTAATCGTGCTGAACGCCAGATCTCTGTCCATAAGCTGCTACAGATAGGATGGCACGCCACCTAGTGGACATGAAGTGGCCTCCACACCTTTCTCTGTACAGCAGCGCTGAAAGGCTGTCCACTTGATGTGAACAGCGCTGTGGTGGATGCAGCATGTGAAACCTGAATTGTACGCACTACATCTTGAGAGAGACCCATCCTCTCTAAGTGGATCCGCTCAGCGGCCAGACCCAAAGGTGCTGGCCTATTCTGGGTAACTCCTGATCGTTCCTCCTGCCTGGAGGAGAGTGTCCTCCCTCCATGGCAAATTCCACGAGCGCCCTGATAACAGGTGTCTAAGGACTGGGAACCATGATGCGTTCACGCGCTCGGGACAGAAGAGCTGTCAGTCCCTCCTCCTGAGCTCAGTTCAGAAACCGTGATATCAGAGGGAGTGAGGGAAAGTAAAGAAGCATTTTGGCCACAGACTGTGAGCAAACGCGTCCACCCCTAGCGGTGGTTTCGTCCCGTGGGCTCAGTGAAAACCATAGTTGACATTGAGCGTTCTCTTGTGTTGCAAACAGGTCCACAGCCACTCACAAGATTTCTGCCGCGTCTGAGCCATTAGCTCTGGATGGAGGGTCCTGGTCTCCGTGCCACAAAATCGTCTTTGGACATCACATCCGCCACCTGTTCAGAACACCGGAGATGTACACTGCTTTGATGGAGAGCAGATTTGGTGTGCCCCACACAGCATCTGTCTCACAATTTAGAGCATTTGGGTTGAGCGCATACACCTCCTGCCGGTTATGTATGCAACAGTCACTTGCTGTCTGTGTGAATCAAAAACCTGATGATTCTGCAGCACAGAAGCAAAGTGTTGAATCACATTCAAAACCCGTGCGACACTCCAAAAACATTTATATGAGCTGCTGTGTGGGGGACCACAGCGCCCCCACAGCTCGTTAAATGTATGTGCTTCTGTGAAGTCTGACACGTGTGACGTAGGTCTGCTGACGGAAAACAGCTGATATCACTCTGCCGGTTTCATGTGAGTTGCAATGCTGCCACCTGTCTGGAAAAATGGGTCAGCAGCAACAGATGTCCAGATAAAGCAGAATTCTCCTCCCTGCTCAGTGTGGCGGCTGCCGAGCGGCTCCACGCATTTTAATGGGAATGTTGTCTCACAGTTCAAAATTGACCAATCTAGGATAAATCTCATCTTTCCGGTCCGTTGGGACCAGGGAGTGATGAGAGTGGAACCCTGTGTTTTCCTCTCCTTCTGGGACCCTGGAAATTCCATTTTAATCTGAATTTCCTGAGCTTCTCCGAGGGGGGACAAGATCTGTTCTAGAAATGACAGAAAACGTCTCGAGTTCCTCTGCACGGGGATTTGAGCTGTACTACAGCGTGAATCCCCTGTTGATAACGGTTCATCTTTCCGTCTGGAGCGCACGCTCGTTGCCACTCCACGTAATGTCCAGAAAGCGGGCACGCGTTTATGCTGTGGGCTCACATGCATGCTGATGTGAGCTGGTGCACGCTTAGAGAGAAAGAAACGCGCGCCCCTGAGCATGCGGGCCGTGTGCAGGCTTCCGATGCTGTGGGACGCGGCACCTCGGTGTTGCGCTCACGTTGGGGAAAGGTGCGCGCCCCTGAGCATGCGGAACCGGTTAGGGTTGCTGCGGGTGCAGCGCTCAGGCTGCGGCTCAGATTCGTGCTGCTGCTCCGCATAACGCTCGGGGAGCAGGTGCGCGTACGTGGTGCGTATTGTCTCACCACCTCCACCGCCGTCGTGCGTCGCGGAAACGCGCTCCGCACACTCCTTGGGAGACTTTTACGAAAAGACTCTGAAAAACCTTTCCGTGCGGGCTCGCATCTACGTTGATGTGAGCTGACGTGCGCTGAAGAGTCATGTGTGTGTGCCCTCGTCGACGCGGCGTCTTAGGCGAGGACTGTCGCGGGGGCGCACATTTGACGCTGGTGCAGTCAGGAAGCAGCGTGCGGCGCCGGTTGAGGGTGAGGTTTACCACTGGACTCAGTCTGCAGAACACGTTCATTCTTATCTGCGAATCACGTGAGCTTTTGAGTGATTCATCGAGCTGCAGTGTTATTTTAGAAAGCCTTCTTCGAGGATGAATGAAAGGAGCCGGTGTGAGGCGTCTGAAAAACTGTTGACGGTGCGGGAGCGCGCGTTTGACACCACTGCGGTGAGACGCGTCGCTCTTGCCGAGAGCGAGATACGTTACTGGGCTCGTACAGCGATCACACGTTTACGTTGACGTGAGCGACGGGTACTGAGAGTTACGTGCACGCTCTCATAACGCAGCGCCGTATAGGTGAAGGCTGCTCGCGCCGCAGGAGCGCGCGTTGGCACCGCTTGTGAGGGGTGTGCAGCTTGGACTAAAAAATTAGTTATTCCACTGAGACTCATTGTGCGGGCCACACTCACTTATGACTGTTGAGTCATGCGGGCGTCTCGCCTTGTTTGGAACGACGGTGATTGAAACAACCTTTAAAAAGGCCACCGGCTCATTCGTGTGGAGTGTGTGTGACGGAGCCACTGTCAGGTCATCCGAGCTGACAGATTGGCTAAAAAACACTTTCATCATAAAATGATGTTATTTCCCACATTTGTGTCATCTTCACACACATCCAGCAAACCGTCATTCAGTCATCTCACTCTGAGCTCTGCGTTTTGTTGTCCTAGGGCGCCACCTGCTGGCGATCTCCCGGAAAAGCTGACTTCCGGGTGCCGGGGATGTCTGACGGGCGGGGCTGGCATAGCAGAGTGGGGAAACGTTGTGCAACCGTGGAACATCTTGAAAATGATCCCTAGTTGATTTTGGCCCTCCAACGGAAAGCTTTCTGCAGCTCCTCCGAGAGGGAGGTGGAGTGACGGGCCAGAAGAACCTCTGGGAAACCTCGTCCTCCGGCTGCGATGCGAGACCGGTGGACAACAAAGAGGCGCACCGATTGAGGATGACGTCAGCTGCCTTGCAGATGGGCATACGTCTCCTCCCGCCTCATGGACGTTGTACGCCAACAGCGTAACGTGAGCTCGGTTGGAGAACGACGTCACCATCTGGTTATGCTTATCCGGAGGCGTGGGACGCTGGTCCAACCTGGACATCTTGCTCCGAAAAAAGCCTCCGTCAAGGCTCGGCTCTTGGGGGCACTGAGGGAATTTCCGCTCGGTGAAACACCTCCACTCTGGTGATGGGCGCGGATGTGGGAACCGGCGCCCTATTCTACCAGGACCGGCTGCAGCCTTGTCCCAGTAGGACTTCACCGCTGGGAAAATGAGGCCAGATGGGATCTAGGACGGCGAGCCGGAGTGGAACCCAGAAACCTTCCCGCTGGAACATCCGAACTGGCGGGGGAGGCGAGGGATGGAAAAAAGTCCCTTAATGTCAGCCACCTCCTGGATTAAGCTGGGCAAACTCCAGAGGGCGCCGGCGGCTGGGAGCGGTGTGGTCGCCGATACAAAACAAGGTGGGGGGGGGGGGGGGGGGGGAAGTGTTGCACCCCCCCCCTCAGCGCGCGGGGGGGGGAGCATTTGCTCAGCTCCCCTCTACCGACACTATGCTCTCCAGGAGGGAATGAGCAGCGGGGGGCTGCTGCTGACATCGCCTGTCCCGGAGGAACCATCCGATTCGCTCCGAGGGTCTGTGATAAGAGGAAAATTACAAGATGGCGTCGTCCAGCGTGTAGCAACCTGCCACTGAGAAATACTCCTCGGCGCTTACCTTGAAACAAGACTGCTCGTCTGTTTCTCCTCGGGGAGGAGAACTCACCGGGACGACAGTGGAGATCACAGGCAGTCTTAACAAAGGTTGGTCAGCTAGACAACTTTCCTTCTTTGTTCTTCTGACAGTGCTATTAGCTCGCTGAAGAAAAATGGGAGACGATTACCTGCTCTTAACGTCATTTATACGGACCGGGTGGGGCCCACACAGCTGGTGGGCATGGACTATATTTTTCAGTGTAATGCTTCACATGACGGGATAAACCCACTAAGCGACAGCCTTAAAGGGCAAAGCCTATATGAAATAGAACTAATGGATGTGAAGGATCAGCCAGTGGGCGTGAAGGTCCAACCCACTGACATTGACTGATGGGTAAAGTCATTCTGCTGAAAAGAGGCATTATGAAATAAATAAGCTGTTATGAAAAATGCCATTAGGAAATAAATAAGCCATCATGAAAAACACAATTATGAAATAAAATAATAAAAATGTAAATTTTTCATAAGCTAAGCATGAGCTTAGATACTTATCTCAGAATGCTTTATTTATTTATTTTTGAGCATTTTGGTGTTCCATAAATAATAATAATAATAAATATTAAATCATAAGGTTTTGCTCTGTTAATAAAACAAGTTTTCTGATCTTCAGTATGCGAGTTTACTCTGGAAATGCTGTAATAACAATGTTTCTTTCAGTTTCCAACAACTTCCAGAACTTATCATTCTAAGTTCAACACAAGAGTAACGTTCATTTGTCCTCCAAAGTCTTCTAGTTATACTATTTGTATTTTTCGTATTCAACCTTTATTTATACAGGTTAGTCTCAATGAGTCTCTTATGACTAAAAGTTGTTTCTTGCTTCATTATTCCTTTTTATGTTAAAGCTATATTTTCTTTTTTTTTGTTCCAATAGTATGAATTTAGATTACTTTAAATATGATAATAAAGAATTAGAAATGTTGTATTAAAAAATAGGTGTTAAGCATGCAACGTGAATTTCTAAAGTAACCATTGACAGCTTGCTTGTTTGTTTGCGTTTGGTTAAGTATGATTAAATTCACTGTTAAAGTTAAACTAATCATAGTGTCTGTCTTGGTTTCTGATTAGTTTAACCATTGAGGCAAAAAGAAGGTCTGAAGTAGAGTTGCATTCAGCCCTAAAGAATCTGACCTGACCCGGCCCAGCCTGTAGCTAAGACTTTTTTTTTTTTAACCTCTTTTGACCGGACAGTCAGTAGATGCACACAGCCAGTGATCAGGTGATACATCTGAGCTTAACAGGACTTTTTTTTTTTTACCTCTTTCATTCGGCCGGTTGAACCTGCCTCCTCCTCAACAAGTAGATTAACATAATTTTATATTGCACATGCTTATTTAGTTTTCTTTGTGCTGTATGATTTGTAAAATCGTATTAAAAGCCCGAGACTGACCCAGCCCGCCCATCAAGCACATTATTTTGGCTTGACCCAGCCTGAATTTTGGGTCGGGCCATGTTAGGAATTGCAGCTCTAGTCTGAAGTATGGGAGACTGTGACAAAGTGAAGATTCAACGTGTCTGTGGCTTCCTTCCTTAGATAGAAAACTCTTACTAAATGGCTTTTGTATGTATGTGAATGTTTGTGTACAGTGCCCTGAGACGACTTCTGTTGTCATTTGGTGCTATATAAATAAACTGAATTGCATTGAATTCAAGTAGAATCCAGACAATATTTGTTTGAATTGTGTAACCTGAGACTCATAAAGGCTCATTGGTTGACCAGCACTAAAATTCCTACCTTTATTTAAATACAGTCAGGAAATAAGTCCATGACTCAGAGCGATCCACTCCTACTAATGTCCCCTTTTAATTTTTTTATTTGTGTTTGATAAGTTTCCAAATTTTGAATTTCTATCTCCTTTAATTTTATTTGTTTGATTTCAGTTAAACCTGCCCCTTAACTTCTAACAGGACAAACTTCAAATTTTGTCTTGGAGCCACGTCTTTTCTATTCATAAGATAAGTATATCTAGAGTATAAGTATCTCTCTACATATCTTCTGAACCGTCATTTTGTAATTTTCTGGATCTGGTCAGTTGGTCTCTTAACGCAATGGATAACACTTTTGAGACAAGTTTCAGACGAGATGAACTGCCCAGACGACACGTATGCAGCTGGATATGTCTCTGGAGGAAGTGAAATGTGATGTGTCTATCTCTGCTGTCGATCAAGGATGCCGAAATTGCATTTAATTGGATTTATGATAACAGGTTTCGTGTTTTTGGAAATGACTGGCTCCTGGTTTATCAATATACAAAGAAGACGGCCGCAGCTAATCTGGCCTGGTCAGGCTGCCACCTATGTGAAGGTTTGCTCCATGTCTTGAGCACCCAGACTCTATTGCTTAGCGGACTGGAACGCAAATTGGATGTGATTTGTGAGAATCACAGGCCATATGTGGCCCCTAGGACTCGCTGGCAAGATGGATCAAATCTCTGGGAATATTCTCAGGCACAGATCAGTGGTGTGTCCACTTAATTTGGACCTTTCAGAATCTACATGAGACCAGCAAAGACTCAAGGTAGATAAAACTCGGTAAAGTTCTACCTGCCCTCAAAACAAATGTTGTTTATCTGAATTTGGCTCCCTCGGCTGGCCTGTAGGCCACCTTATCTCAATTCGCCTGGAAGCTCTGTAATCTGACACTCTGCCCCCCTCCCTCCCATTGAGGAAGTCCATTGATCAACCAGAGGGAACCAGCTGAATAAAAATTGTGTCATCATTTCAGGACTCTTGGATTCTCATTGGCGTTGTCCTTGGTCATTCCCCGACACCCCTCGAGAATTTTTACGGATCTCACCAGAGGGAACTTCTGATTATTCCATCCTTATCAGAACTCCTTCAGTGCCTCCGGGAGTGTCCTTGGACACTCTCACCACCCTTGTCGTCTCGCCCCCCACCCCCACCCCTTCTGCGGAAAGTCTACGTCACCATGTGCTTCTTTGTGCAGGGTGTTTTTTTCATTATCAGGGTGTTTCTTCTCAACCAAGAAAAAAAAAGAGTTTGATAGGATTTTTTTTTGCCTCCAAATTCTACGTGTTCACTTTCACTAGGGCGGCTATGGCTGAGTGGTTAGAGCAGTCGTCCTCCAATGCAAGAGTTGGGGGTTCAAATCCACCAGCAGTCACATGCCGAAGTGTCCCTGGGCAAGACACTGAATCCCTCATAGCCTCCGATGTGTGTCCCATCGGTGTATGAATGTGATAAAGCTCTGATTAGTCTCTTTAGAATGATTTGTTCAATTAGCTTTGTAGAGATCTAGTAGAGTGCTGTATGAATGGGTAAATGAGGACACAGATTGTAGTGTAAAGCGCTTTCAGTATCTTGATCAGATAGAAAGGTGCTATATAAGTACAGACCATTTACCATTTACTTTTTGTCTGTCTAAACAGGTATCACTTGTAAATGAGTCTTCAAGGCTCCGTGTGATATATCTGTTTCAATAAAGGTTGAATGAAAACATATTATGCTTTGTTTACTTCAAGTTTACTGGTACACATTTCACCATACATATTTGCCATAAGCTTTTTCGTCTTGTACATTATGTTGTATAGGATAGAATGAAATAAATTGATTCTGTGAACAAATGGTCTTTACACATAAACTGAAATCAGATGTGTCTGAAATTAAACTTACAAAATCACAAGGCGATCAAATAACTATTTCCCCTACTGTACAGTACAAACCATAAATATGGAGTCCATTTCTGTTTGAGGCTGCTTTGCAGACTGACCACTGGGAACCTCCAAACCATGCTGGTTAATTCTGTAAAGAAATTGTGAATAATGAGCTCACATTTTTCTGTTCACACAAAGACAAATGCAAGGTGAAGGTTTGTGTTGTGTCACACTCCCAAAACTATCTTTTTCTTTCAGCAACACCTATTAACCCAGTGGAAGTTTTACTTTGTGTTAAGGAAAGTAATGGGCAGATTAAGTTTTTTGCTGAAGCTTTCCCCAAGATTGTGCTGAAAGATTGCTTATTTCTAGACCAAATGGTCAGTAGTGTGGGGATTCTGGCATTTTCCACCTAACCTCCAGTTCTTTCAACTTCCTGAGTGGCAAGACAGCTCCTAATCAGCAGTGGGTGTTTTCCATCCTGCTAATGAAGACCTTGATATTTAAGGCTGGTCTAATTATCTTCTCACTACTAGAACATTAGCCTCTATCGTCCTGGTCCCTGTTGTACCTCCTTGGATGTCCTAGTTCTTCTTACCACTCCAAGGAAACCTCTGAAGCCAGGATCTCATCTCACTCCTTGTGTCTCCTTGTAGAACTCCTGTGACAACAAATACCAGCCTTGAGTCTGTCTTGCCATTCTCACTTACCTACCGGTACTACTCACCTACTCCACTGATAACCTGGTCCTGGAATCCCCCCACCCCCCTCTCTGTGTCTGCAACACACCAAGAGACAGTAAGACAAATTACTTTGAAACTCAATGACTATATTACTCTAAGGATAATAATCACCAGTCTTGAACTTCCATGGATCCTTCCAGCACCCCTGTCCCCTGTAAATAAAACACTTACCTTTTCATATTTGACTCCAGATTATCTTGTTCCCAGTGCTACTGTATACTCTGGGTGTGATATCTACTGAAAATATGATATAATATTACAACCTAGGTATTAGTTCCCTCTTCAGGGGTCACCACAGTGAGTCATCCTCCTCCATCTCACTTTGTCCTCTGAATCCTCTGTCCTCACTCCAACTATCTCAGTGTCCTCTCTAACTGCATCAATATATCTCCTCTTTCGCCTTCCTCTTTGTCTTTTTCCAGGCAGCTGCATTTCTAACACCCTTCTACCAGTGTACCCACTGTTCCTCCTCTGGACATGTCCAAACTACTGTCCCTCCTCTGGACATGTTCAAACCACCGTCCCTCCTCTGGACATGTCCAAACCATCTCAGTCTGGTCTTTCAAACTTTATCTCTCAGTTGTTCAACCTGTGCTGTACCTCTGATTATCTCGTTTCTATCTTATCAATCCTTGTCACTCCTAAGGAGAACCTCAACATCTTCATTTCTTACACTTCCAGTTCTTTCTCCTGCCTTTTTGTCCATGTCGCTGTCTCCAGCTCATACAACATAGCTGGTCTCACCACTTTCTTGTAAACTTTTCCTTTGAACTTTGCTGACACCCTTTTGTCGCAAATCACTCCTGAAACTTTTCTCCATCCAATCCATCCTGCCTGGACTCTTTTTTTATCTTCTTTACCACACTCCCTATTTTCCTGGACAGTGGACCCCAAACACTTGAAGTCCTGCACCTGTGTGACCTCTGCTCCTTGTAGTCTCACTGTTCCATCAGCCTCCCTCTCATTCACACACATGTACTCTGTCTTACTATGGGTGACTTTTATTCCTCTTTTTTCAAGTGCATACCTCAACCTCTGCAAGTTCTCTTCCACCTGTTCCCTGTTCTCACCACAGATAATAATGCCATCTGCAAACATCATATTCCATAGGGATTCCTGCCTGACGTCATCTGTTTGTCAGTCCTTCAGCAGAGCAAACAAGAAGGGGCTCAGAGTTGATCCTGAATGCAACCCCACCTTCACCTCGACGCTATCTGTCACTCCAACAGCACATCTCACCACTGTCCTGCTGTCCTCATACATGTCCTGTCTAACATACTTCTCTGCCACTCCAGCTTCCTCATGCAATACCACACATCCTCCCTCTGCACCCTGTCATATGCTTATTCTAAATCCACAAAGACACAATTAAGTTCTTTCCGACCCTCTCTGTACTTCTCTATCAGCACCCTCAACAAGGATGTATCTGTGGTGCTCTTTCTTGACATGAAATCATACTGCTGCTCACAAATAGTCAACTCTCGTCTAAGTCTTACTTCACATCTCTTTCCCAGATCTTATCATTGTTTAACACTGTTAGGCCTTTTCTGCCAGCATTAAAAAAACTCATAATGTCAATGGTTCTACTAACACTAATGCATCCTGTTCAGCATCTTTGCCATCTTTTTAAGGTGTCACATAAAACTAATACCTGTGCCTTTCTTTTCTTTCCAAGGGATGGATGTGCATCAGAAAAGCTCATAACAGAAAGCTGTGGCCTTCGCTCCAAATTATTACCCGGGGACGTTGTGTTAGCTTACAGAGGCTTTGATATTAAAGACAGTGTGGGAGTCCAGGTCAAGGTTCTTTATTGGCATTCACATCACATGTTGTACATGAGGTGGAACAAAACTGTGTACACAGGGTCCCAGTTACAGCCAACAAAAGCATAAATGAATGATGTGCTAAGGTTAAAATCCCATCATTCACTAAAGGGAGATGTGAACTTGATGCTAAGGATGTTGAAAACACACACAAGCACACCTTAGAATTCATGTGGAAAGAGTAATTGGTTGCATGAGAAACAAATACACAATGTTACACAGAACTATACCAGTTAGGTTGCTGTTTACATGTCAGGGTGAAAAGGTGACACTTAAGATTGTGTGTGTGTGCTGTAGTTTAGTGAACATGTGTTCTACTGTGGTTGTAAATCTAATGCTAATGAAACCTGCACGTGCTGCTACTGCTATATGTAAAATGTAGATTGTGTGTGGGTGTGTGTGTGTGTGTGTGTGTGTGTGTGTGTGGGTGGGGGGGGGGGGGTGAGAGGTTGCTTTTGCCCTTGGTTACCCATGACCCAGGAGAAATTTGATAGTCGTCCCATCTCTGAGGCCGTCAGGGAGTTAGATTCAGATGAACTTTTATTATTGATTTTCGTCAGGCAGACATTTTTTTTTCTTCAGCCTTGAGTCCATCTGGACATTCTGGTTCCAAAATGGCCTGATTGTGGGAATCCATTCCACTGATCCATGTTATGAGTCTCCCTCAAGGTCGAACCCACAACGCTGACGAGTCCCAGAAGCCACAGGTGGCCCGTGATTCTCATAAATCGCCTCCACCTTATGGTTTAGCTCATAAACCAGTTGATTTAGAGTTCCTACAGCACGGACCAAACCTTCACACTGACTCGGAAGCTTTGCCATGGCCGAAACTGCTGCCGATGTCTTCTTCAAAAGTCGATATAACAGAGCCTCGCCGATGCCAAAAAGCAGAGTCCCTGCTATCATAAAGCCAAATATGTAAACATCTTCAACATCCTCCTGAGACAGGACTGAGAGGCACATCAGCTGCCACACTTCCCACAGGTCCATGATGTACCCCCCAGCGTGTGTCTCAGCTGGACACGCAGTTTCTCCAGGACCTTGTCGTTTTGTTGAAAAAATCTTATCATTAGGGTTGAACGCCCAGGATACCAGATCCATAATTTTCTTATTTTACGTTCGGGAGATGTGAACCAGATGCTTCAGACACATAGAGAGCAGAGAAGGAGGAAGGAAAAACGGAGGAGGAAAGACAAAAGCAGCCACCTCAATCAGAGCCAGGGAGGAAATTTAAATATTTATAGAAAAATTGCTACACAAAAATGTGCAAAAGTTAACAGTATGATTTACATAATTATGTCTCCCTTGAATCTGGAGTACAAGCGTGCTCTGAGGAATATCTTTAAGAAGCTTTGTGCTTTCTGTAGACAAGCTTCACAGAATTCCTGATCTGGAGAGACATGGATGACAGCCATGTCTTTCTGGGTCCACACAAGGTCACAGTGGTTTGATTTTGTTACAAAAACCTGTTTGTACCTGTGTATAGTATGGATGATGTTTCTTCATGTGAACTTCACAGCCTGTCTCCACGGCCTGCTGGATGCTGCATGTCCTATATTTGTAAGGAAACTTTCTCCAGGCAGCAGCGATCACACATTGAGTCCATCAGGAGATGCTCCAAGTTCAGGGAAGTTGGTGTTTATGATGAAACCACATTTAACTTTTAGATTTTTGTACTGCTAGCTGTAATTTTAATGTAGGCCTTTTGAGCATCATCCTCATGATTCACACTCCATTTTGTTTGCACTGAGTAGACACAGTGTTGCTCAGCATGACCCACGGTGTTCTGGTGGCTCAGAGTCTCTGAGAGTGCAGAACATGTGAACACACAATTAAAATGCTGAATGAAAAGACAAACATAAATTAAATCTATAATATATCTATATATGTATTTTAATACATATATATATATATATATATACAGTATATAATAAAGTAATCTAATCAGGATTTGAAGTCTACATGTTGTTATTAGATGAGCTCAAGTCATTAAAAATAAGGTAATTAACCATTTCAACTTGGAGCTCCGTAAATTAGTTAAAAACATACTTGAAAAATCAAGTGTTTACAATTTGTAATACTCATAGCATACAGAAGGTCGATTGATTCTGAAAGAATGTATATTAATAATTTATGTAAAAGCAAGGCGCCAAGAACAACGTACCTTTGTTCAAACCACAATGTATTCACAATCCAGGGTTTTAAAAATGTCCATATCGTTTACCAGCCGTTCATAGATTGGACAAGCCCTTCCAGTAACTTGTAATTCTTTAAATTATTTGCGGTGTAAGCACTGACATACACCAGGTCTGCTAAAATGACTGGGAAAGTCAGTGGAGGCAAATATTACTCTGGGTCTCTGCTACTTTTTTTCTTTTTTAAAGTGGGTGACATTTCCAATTTTACCTATTTTTTTCCATGTACTGTTTTTTGTCATCTGGGAGAAGTTTGTCACAATATAGTCCACTTTGTTTTAAGCTGCTTTTCAGCGTTATGAAGGAGGATACAGCGGTAACACCACAGACAAACACCAGAGTTTTTTATTTTTTCCTGAGGACAGTAAACATGGTGGTCGAGACGGGAACGCCCCCACACTCCCCCAGTGCAGTGATATAGGTTCCAAAGCTCTATAGGTCACTTTGTGGCCCTCCCTCTTTTGGAAATATGTGTTGACAACAGCCATTTCCATTCTCTTGGCAAAATCCATCACCATCTGTCCTTCCGGGTTTCTTTCCTTGACACCAAACTTATCTATCACTTCCTCATCTGCTGTGTTTCCTTCACCAACATGTCCATTCAGGTCTGCTCTGATCACCACTCTCTCCTCCCTGGGAATACTCTCTATCACTTCATCCAGATCTGTCCAAAATTTATTTTTCTCCTCCACATCACATCCAAACTGTGGAGCATAACCACTGACAACATTTAGCATCAGACTTTTTACTTCTACCTTCAGGCACATCACCCTATCTGACACTCTTTTCACCTCTACTACATTCTTTGCTAACTCCTACAGGAACACCCCTACTCCATGCGTCAGTGGAGAACTCAAACCCCTTCCCCGCTCCTTCTAGTAAACAGCCAATCAATGATCAGTATGAAAATGAGCCTACAGACATGTTATGTTTACGTCCGGAATTACGACGCTGGAATGAATGGCAAAAAGACAATTCTTTTACATAGACGTGCTGCCGAGGTAAAACATTAAGAAAATGAAACCTGGAGATGTAGGTATTATTAATTTAGTGCAGTGTGCCACAGCAAAGAGAAAAATAATGCAGAAAAACCATTGAAGAACAACTCAAAACCACTCGTATTCGTCAAAGCTCACGTTCAACCATCTCTGTGTCAGCTACACTACACAGACTCGTTGCCATAGCAACTGATTGACAACAACGTTGCGCCACTAATGTATCAGGATTCAACACCAAAAAACACGCAAACATTTCCCACACATCATACAGAACATTCAGTCCGATACAGTATATTATCAGGCTTGATGTTTATTTTGCGACTATTAATACAGCTGCTTTATAATATGTTAGAGTTGGTGTGTGGGTCACCTTTTTTCAAAGTGCTCAGTAATACAGTTATAAAATCTAACAATGTTCAGTCAAGTCATCTGGACGGTTTCTTTTTTGTGCTCAAAAAAGAGTCAAGCTATCATAACTGACTTCTCCCTCGCTATTTTTTTATTATTATTTTTTATTAAAACTTTTTCCTGACTTTGCTAACAAAAAAAAGTTCTGTTTTTCTATACTGTTTGTTAATCCAGTTTGAGAGCATGTTGAGTGTTTTAATTTCACATTTCTGTGGTTATTGTTATTAGGTTCAAATTAGTTTAAGATACATAATGGCCATCCAGTAAGATAAATGTTGTTGGTTGTTCAATCTTGGATGAAGAATATCTTAATTTTCCTTCTTATTATTTATTATTATTTTCTGTTCTCCCCCTGAGGGATTGCCACCTTGTGGTCAGGGGGTTTGCGTGCCTCAGTGGCCTTAAGAACCAGCAGGAGCTTTGCTTCAGGTGGGACACTCAAGCTGGGCAGGTCTTGGAGTAGAGGCCTGACAAAGCACAATTCATTTTTGTCGAGTTGGACACAGTTTATTTAATTTCATTTTCATTTAATATTTCATTTCATTCACTTGGGGCGGCTGTGGCTGAGTGGTTAGAGCAGTCCTTCTCCAATGCAAGAGTTGAGGGTTCGAATCCACCAGCAGTGACAATCACATGCTGAAATGTTCCTGGGCAAGACACTGAACCACTCATTGCCTCCGATGTGTGTCCCATCAGTGTATGAATGTGATAAAGCTCTGATTAGTCTCTTTAGAATGATTTGTTCAATTAGCTTTGTAGAGATCTAGTATAGAGCTGTATGAAAGGGTAAATGAGGCGCAGATTGTAGTGTAAAGCGCTTTGAGTATCTTGATAAGATAGAAAGGTGCTATATAAGTACAGTCCATTTACTATTTGCTCAATAATAAATATGAATAGTTCAAATGTAACAATTAAAAGAAATCATGAATGAAAAGGATCAGAAAGAAGTATAAACTTATATCTGCCCCATTCACATTAAAAGAAAATTAGCTATTCAGCTCAGAAGACTATTACAGACATAATTCAAATACACAAAAAAATACAGAACCCCCCCCCCCCAAAAAAAATACACAACAAAACATCAGCTTAATCAATGCCATATCGCTTCATCATAAGGATTTTCAAATTTATTTTAAATGCAGGAAAAAAATTTAGATAGTTTTATCTCACTGTCAAGATTGTCCCATAAACTGACACCTTTAAATTAAATACATCTTTCCATTGTCGACATTCTGAATCTAAATTTTTGGAAAATTTCAGCTTTTAGCTATTACCCCAATCCCGTGAAGACAGCACAAGTCAACAATAACAATGAATATGCTGGAGCATGATGTGTACGGATGAAGATGCCCCCTCATGTAACCATGCCTAGCACCGGCCCTGACAAAGTATTTTCTTTAATTCCCTCTCTGAACAGGTTAAAGGCAGACTTGTGACCTGAGAGGAATTCCAAGACCTGGATGACTTGAACAACCTACTTGTAGCTCTGTGTGAGACAAAGGGAGAAGAAATACAAGTCACATGCCAACAATATTTCTGGGTTATGAACACTTCCTGATTTGCTGAGTTTGAAGACACCGCAAATGACCATGCCAGAACTAGAACCCAAACCACTGCAGAGTGGATGCACCTGCCTTGACTCCGGAGGAAAGACAAGATCATACAAGAACTAGAGGATGCATTTATTGCAGTAAAAGCTGACATTTTATCACCAACTGCTTGACGCCAGTAAAAAACAATTCCCACCTGTAAACCAGGAAATTCTGGTGGGCTGCTCATCTGTTTCTCCTGGCTCTAGGTTTGTTCTTCCCACTTTTCTTATTAATCAGATTAATCTCCCTGTTTTAGCCCTGGTAGACACTGGTGCAGAACAAAATCTGATTAGTAGTGATTTTGTGATGCAGAAACTAACCCAAACTATTTTTGTGGTTGCTCTTACAGGAAAAACCCTCACCACCATATTTCAGAGAATGAAAGTTTCACTTTGTAATTTCTGGAAATCACGTGAAGAGGGTGAGTTTTTTGTTTTTGATTCCCTGTTGTCTCACTTCATTTGGCTTTAAAATCATCAGCCTAGCATTAATTGGATGGAGAAGAGAACTTAATTGCTGGCATTTTTATATTCTCTATTTTTTTTTTTTATATCTTGTGTATGTTCCTTTGTACTGCAACTCTGGCACAACAATTTCCTGCTGGATCAATAAAGTTCTATCTTATCTTGTCTTATCTTATTTTATCTTATCTTATCTTATCTTGTCTTATCTTATCTTATCTTATCTTATCTTGTCTTATCTTATCTTATCTTATCTTATTTTACATTCAAAATGGTCAGAGCTTAAACTCGAGACAAACACTTTGGTCACTGTCTTTTGCAAGATTCATCTTTTCCATAAACTACAGACCTGGTTCTAGAAACATAAAACATGATACTCTCTTTTGACAGTTCTCATCTTCAGACAGCCACATCTGTTTATGTTGCTTTGCTGTGGTAGGTTTTTTTGATGCCTCAAATCGTGCCCTGTCTAGGACACGGTGTGAAAGATCTTTTTTTTTTATACTGTCTCTCCTCATGTTTTCTTTCTTTTTCTTATCTAAGCAAAATATTATTCTGAATAAGAATAAGAAGGCCGCGCTAATTATTTATAGCCGCAGCTTTGTGCACTCCGCCCATCTTCAGACGACTGTATGTACATATTCGCGTTGTATCTTGGTGCAATGCCAATAAATTTTTTTCTGATTCTGATTCTGTCTCCTGACATACAGTATGCTATCCTTTATTACATTGCATTTTAGGTGTCTCTCTCCGTGTCGTGATATAAAAGAGCTTGTTTCAGCATGCCCTATCTGTTCCTAGAATAAGAGTGGGAACCAACCCACAGCAGGACTCCTTCAGCCTCTGCCTACTCCTGGTCGTCCATGGCTGCACATTGCTCAGGACTTCATTACACATCAAGCACCCTTGCATGGTAACACAGTCATTCTCACTGTAATAGATAGATTTTCTAAAACAGACCACTTTGTTCCTCTCTCCAAACTCCCCACCTCTTTCGAGACAGCTCAACTCCTGACAGATCATTTTTTCCAGATCCATGGCATTCCAGTGGATATTGTATTGGATCAAAACCCTCAATTCATTTCTGTGATCTGGAAAGTGTTCTGCAGTGTATTGGGGGCCTCCTCCAGCTTGACTTTGGGCTACCATCCTCAGTCCAATGGACAAAGCTAACAATGCAACCAGGAGTTGGGGGCAGCATTAAGGTGCATTTCATCAACAACCCCTCCTCCTGGAGAATTACTTAACTTGGATTGAGTATACCCACAACACACTCAACTAATCTGCCAATGGACTGTCTTCATTTGAAGCTTCTCTTGGGCACTCACCACCTTTATTGACCAGCCAGGAGTCTGATGTGTCCTTCCCTTTTGTGTAGCATCACCTCCATCGCTGCAGAAGAATCTGGCAACAAACTAAAGAGGCTGCACATACAGTGATAAGAAACTTGCTGGTAGACATCAATCCACGGCTCCATGTTATCAAGTAGGCAAGAGGGTATGGCTCTCCAAATGTGATGTTGACATCAAGGACATCCCTAGAAAGCTGGTCCTCATGTTCATGGGTCCATTCCCCATTATTAAGATCATTAACCCATCTGCAGTCAGGCTCCATTGTCGTGCCCCAAAGAGAGTGTGTGCTGCAAAGGATGCTGGGTAGACTTGTGGCAATTATGTGTGCAATGTTTCTGATTGTTTACGATGTTTCTGAGTGGAAATGGATTATTCTTGTTAATGTTCTATTCAGGCTTGGTTTAGCATTATGTTGAAATCTTTGTTATTGGCTATAAACTGACACCATGAGTTTGAGATTGTT
Organism: Nematolebias whitei; assembly: GCF_014905685.2. Lineage (NCBI taxonomy): Eukaryota > Metazoa > Chordata > Actinopteri > Cyprinodontiformes > Rivulidae > Nematolebias > Nematolebias whitei. The sequence goes on from NC_056512.1 coordinate 17,488,297, forward strand.
CACAGCATGTACTGTATAAGGGGGGAAAGCACTTACTGTTAGTAGGTAAAAGTGTACCTTTAATTAAGCATGATGTTGCACAAAAGCGACCACATTGTGATGCTAACTTAACATAGAATGGCAGAGAATAGCTTAGTTAAAGTCAACGTTCTCCTGTACACCTTTAGAAGGGCAAGTGGGGTCTCCAAAAAGCACACGTACTGTAAGTGTGTGAAAATGTTGAATATTGTCAATGGCTCCTAAATAAAACTGATGGATGAATGGATGGATGATTACTTAATTTTAACCCTGTGAGCATTGGAGAAAATTTTAAAGCATTTTTAAACCTGTACATCAAGTTCTTGTTTTAGTCATAATTGAAGTTCTGTGTTGTTCTAAATATATAGATAATCGTAAATAATTTCCTAAAAGAAAGGTATAAAATAATTAAAAGCCCAAAATTAATATGATACTCCTAGCTTTGATGAGTGGACATAAACTTCTAACTAACTGTGTGTTTAGTTGTTCTTTAACAAAAAGTCCAAAAGTCGTAGCTGACCATTTCACATGTATGAACATAGAAATCAATGTAAAATAAAGCTGTGCTCACATTAAACACAAGTTCAAGTTTCAAACTGACTGGGTTACATTTTATACAAGTAAAATATTTACATAAAACTGACCTCTTAGCAGACGAACTCTGGTCTGATTTAAAGTTAATATCAAAACTCTTTGAATTATCACTCTGATAGGACACACAGCTGGGTGCAGGTTGATTCCTGTAATTAAAAACAGTTTCAGTGCTGAGTGCTGGTATGAAGAAGACCCTTTAGAGTCTAGACAAACAATATTTACATAAAACTGACCTCTTAGCAGAAGAACTCTGGTCTGATTTAAAGTTAATATCAAAACTCTTTGAATTATCACTCTGATAGGACACACAGCTGGGTGCAGGTGCAGTTCCAGGTTGATTCCTGCGAATAAAGAGAGTTTTAGGGCTGAGCTTTGACACAAAAAAGAATCATGGAAGGCCATCTCACCTCTGAGTTTTGCTGGTGGGTTTTGCGGTTTTAGAGGGAGAAATATCCTCGTCTTTGTCCTGACAATGATCCATGCTGCTGAATTCACAGTCACATCAGCTCGCACACATTTTCTCCCTTCACCTGCGGAGGAAACACTCATGGAGTTATGGAGCTACAGCCGTGAAATGATGATTGAACAATACATCCACTGACACTGTCACTGTAAGTTTTCATCAGCTGAAGCAGAGGGTCATTAATGTTCAAAGGGGATTGAATTTATTCTTTCAGTGCAGCTATCAGAGGACTTTTGAACAAGAAAAACAAATGTTCACATATAAGGCTTGTGTGAGGCATTTTAAAATAAAGTGTAAATATTTGCTCTTTAATTATTATGAAAAAGAAACCAACGTGCCTAAAGTGAAAATAAGTTTGAAAAAACAACATTTTAACACATACAAGCAAGAAGCTAACAAGGACTCTTTAATCTGATCAGAATGTTCTTAACTAACTAGCATAAGTTCATGTGCGCGAAGTACGAGCTAATGTAGTTTCTCCGAGCGTTATGGATTTAATTGAAACATGTAGGAACACCAGCTGTCAGAGCTCAAACAGGACGATAAAATCATACCCTGACTGCTGCAGACGAGGGATGGAGGACGACCCGAAGAAGTGGCCGAAGATTACATATACTAGCATATTTAGCTACTTCATTGACTCAGTTGCTTCTGACGGTGAGCAACCTGAAAAGCTCCGAGGCGTATTAGCATCTACAGTAATAAGGTCGGTCGCGTTTTGTTAAAAGAAGTAGGACAGCAGACACAGAGCCCAGTCAAAACCTTAAAGACCTCTATCACCCAGCCTGGGTTAATTACATAGAAAATAGCACACATACTGCACTTTGGGTGGTGTCTTCAAGTTCACATTTTCCATCCACATTCTTCTTAATTCCTCATCTGTAGGTAGGAGATGGAAACTATACCTCTTTTCACAGGAACATCTTTTTGTTTTGGGTCCGTGTTTAAACTCAGTTGTTGTAGCCACTGATTTAGTTTGGTCTGGTTGTTTAAAAAAAAAGCCAAATCTTTTGTGTGAGTTTGCTCACTGTGGCGACCCATGAAAAAAGGAGCAGCCGAAAGAAACACTTTTTCTTTATTTTTACTCTCGAGTTCCCCATGTCTGCACCTGGGTTCAAGAAACTTCACAGAACATGATGGAAAAATGAAATGGAAATGAAAGATTGTTACTGGAGCTATCAGCAATTATGTGGGAGGCAGCAATAATGAATAGTGAGGTGTATGTTAATTAGAAATATCTGAGTTTCCAAGTAATATATTTGATTTTATGTTTGTTTGTCTGACTTAGAAATCAGAAACTCCGATTTCCAGGTACAATTGAAAAGCACAGTCCATGTGATAATAAAGGAAACATTGATTTGTAAATGATTTTTAATGGCACTTTGTTGCTTTTTTTATTTTCAAACATTTTCAAAAACAGTACAAATATATTGAACTCTTTTAAGAGCATGACTGGACCCAAAGAAACATTTTATTTGGACATATTGTCTCTGTTGCAATATAAAGCAGCTTCTCCATTGTTAAGTACAATTCTGATCTTAGTTCTAGTCAGTTGTCTCAGGTGTAGGTGTGTCTCCACTCTGTGGGCGAGATTGTTTATTGGAGCTTTGGGAGGGGGCGGGGCTTATGGCAGAACTCGCTGAGGACAGTAGTCACTGGGTATGTTTACATGGACATAAGTAACCGGATCAAATGGCCGGTCGGAATAAAAGTGTGTCATGTAAACACTCCGTTCGGGTTATTTTTTGTGTATTCTATGCGATCCGATATAATTTGTGATCAGAACGAAACGGGTGGTTTACGCCAATCCGTAACCCGATCGGTGCGCATGTAAACGCTTGATCTGTTCGTTTTTATCTGATCGTAAAAAACTGATCTGACTGCGCATGTGCGACTTTGCCATTTCCGCCTGGCTAACGCTAATAATATTAGCATGTCAGGGGAGCAAAACTGGTCGGTGAGCGACACAACATTTCTACTAGAAACTTTGAAAGAGCTCAAAATGATCTGTATTACCTGTAGCTCAGTCAGGGAGTGCAGTAACGTCTCCACCATCATTAAAACCTGTCGCGGGTCCATTTTGGGTGCTCAGATTTGTTCACGTTCACCCGGAAGTAGAACTTCTTTTTCGGTGTTTTTTTTAAGGAGAGTTTACCACTCTGCGCATGTCAGTACTGCTGTTCAGAACAAAGCCCGCTGCATGTAAACGCTCGTCATGAACAGATTGTGCCCATGTAAACAACACATTTGAATTATTCAAACAGAACACATTTCAATCCGGTCAGAGAATTCTGCGCATGTAAACATAGCTACTGAATGATTGGTAAGTAAGTGCTTTGTGTTGTCATCATTGTATGTTCCCATACAAAGACAAAATTAACTCTCTGCATTTAACCCATCACACCTGAGATACACCCAGGTGGAGCAGTGGGCAAATATGTAAGCACCCAGGGGAGCAATTAGGGATTGGGTGTCTTGCTCAGAGACACCACGACATGCGGGCATGACGGGGAGTCTAACCGCAACTTTCTGGTCCCAAGTCAGATGCCCTACCTCTACCCCATCTCGGCCCCATAGTGCCTTCATGTGCAGCCTTGAGAACTCTACAAAAGTATCTAAACACACTGGAAAAAATAGCTAGATTTGCTGCCAAGCTTTTGTTTGGTGTCCATTTTTATTTCTCCAAGGTACATGGGATTAGTAGGACATAATAAGTTAAATCAGTGACGTGCAGTCAGGGGAGGCAAGTGAGGCTATGCCTGACCTGTCATCATGACAAGTAAAATACTAATGATAAGAGAAAATACATTTGACCGCTTGACTGTTCTATAAAACAGTTTTCTTGAACGACTCAAGAGAACTGAGTCCTTTTAGCGAGTGACTCAGATTAACCCGAGTTCGTAAAGTGAACCGGATTTACCAGCTCTACAATCAACGGCAGCGGTTTGACGACGTCAGATCATTTACTTGGCTCGCTTGGAACCTCGGCTGAGGCGGGTCCAAAAGCCGAGCAGGGTCAGGGAATGGAGACACAACTGGCCGATGCTGAGTCTGATTAAAGTCACGTCGGTAGAGAAGCAGCTTAAATCACTTTACATCAAACTTTAACAAGCCAACAAACTAATATTTTACCACAGTTTTACAACCTACAGTACCACATACAAACAAAATGTCAGTCTTTGTTTCATTATCACTGAAGCAGCTTCATTCCTCCTTAAACTGACCGTATGTTAAAAGTTTAAGCACTCTTTGATACGTCGAAGGACTAGTGTATAGATGATTTTATAAAGAAATATAAACTTTACATTCATTGAACCTAGTAAATAGACTGAAACAGTTTTCAAAAAGTTACTCAGTAGTTGCTGATTGCACAAGTCTCCTGTCTTTTATGACAAGGCAGCAGAAGGTGGGAAGTAGAGACCTTCAGTGATTAACATAACTCTCCTGAGGCCTTTACTGAGTGGAGTTAGGCCGTTGTGGACTTTATTCTGCAGTACAGTATCATCGAGACAACCATGGCGCATATCTGAAAGAAAAATACATTAGCTAAATATGTTTTAGACCTTAAAACAGCTAATTCAATGAGTTTAGCCAAGTAAAGGTACCTCCAGAGCTGCAATCCCAAGGGCCACTCCAATAATCACGACTGTGTTGTCATCAATCAGTTTCTTGATTTTTGGAAAGCACCCGTTAATCATCTAATAAAAATGTAAAATACAGAAGTAGAATTATTATTGGATTGTGTGTGTGGATGCTGTTTTCCATTAAAAAGTACGTACTTGACTCAGAGCCACGGTTTGGTTACACGGGGGGTTTGTGGTTCGGCAGCACTGGGGTGGGTACGACGAGTTGTGACTCGTGTAGTACGGAGAGTTCTCAAAGTCGGTGAAGTTGTAGAAGCCGCAACATTGTAACTGCAAAGAGAACGCATTTCACAGAAATCTTTGCGGAAGTGGCTTTAGACAGAATTCCACATTAGTTCCAAAGTTAGTTTTTTGTACCGTGTCCATCGTATTACTCCAGAGTCCGGTAATGTCAGGATTTTTGCCGTAGTCCGTTTTGATATTTCCCACTGCTGCTTTGCCAACGTCCATGAACAGTTTATCTGCCTGACAAATGCATAAAAAGATACACTGTGTTATTACAACTGATGGTTGTAAATGTCCTGCATTTGAAGGAGCTCTTCAGTAACTCACCACAGGTTTGAAGACCAGAATGACCACAGCTCCTGCAACCTCTGCGATGAAGACCAGCAGGACTATGATAAAGAACTGAAGAAATAAAACAGAAACAACAATGTTAATGTAGTTTAATCAGATTACGTCCTTATAAAACTGTTCGTTGCAGAAGTTTTAGAGGAGTGGTTTGTCTTTTTGAAAAGAACACCTGTTCTTTCTGAGGATAATGGGTTAGCATAAAGTGAGTTTTTAGTGATGTTCGTTCCACCAGGTGAGCTGTGGGTGAAAAACTAAATTATGGTCCATACTGCACATATTAATATTTATGGATTAATGTAATCAAAGACCGTATCAAATTAATTTGCAAACAGCATTTGCAAGAAAGTCTACAAAATGTCTTGAAACGTTCACAGCAGGCTTATCACATCAAGTGTTTTTGCCTGAATCTTCAAAAATGTAAGAAGTTTTCTCTTAAATAGTTGCAGAGTTGTCACTGGTATCTCAAACCCATGCCGAACCCTTCCTACTGTTGTTGTGGACATTTTGAATTTATCTTAATTTATCTTTTAAAGTGCTTTATACATGAGGTTGTATTATATTGAATTAGGGATGCACAATCCACTTTTTTCACTTCCGATCCGATACAGATATCAACTGTTCCGTGTCGTCAATACCGATTCGATACCGATCTGATACAGAAAAACAGTGCTGAATTAACAAAAATGGCTAAATCATGTCATCTGGACCCATTTCTGAAACAGGTCCAGATAACATGATTTAGCCATTTTTGTTGTCTACCTGGATGTTTGAGCTTACAAACCTGATGCTGAATTAACTTAAAACATTTGTTTTGTTAAACGTAGACATGAATGTACTGAATTACAAATTTATTGAAAACTCTGCACCAGAGCAGCACACAAACACACCAAGAGCTTCACAAACGTAAAAACAAGACAACTTTAATTTGTTCAGTCAGGTCACTAGAGCATGACGTTACTCAGAGCACAAAGCATAGAGTTAGAGTGTATAGACCTGCCCAGTCATGGATCGGTCATATTGTCACCGATACCCGATCCAGAAGGTTTTTCGATATCTGTACCGATATTGATATCTGTATTGGATCGGTACATCTCTATATTGAATGTCCACATCTGAAAACTGCTGATGAGTTCCAGTCATCAGCAACAACATTCCAGCATAACTGGTCTAACACTACAAAACCAAAGTCCACTTTGACTAATGTCCCTCTGTCTCAGTCTAAAGCTGCCCGCCTTCATTTCAAATGTGAAACTTATGAAATTTAATCATAAACGTGAGGACGGCTGTCAAGGTTGCATACAAAGCGAGCCAAGGCGGGTACAGTGTAGGCAATGAAAGGATGTTCCTGGTCTAAAATGCATTTGTGCAAGCTGTGCACACAAAAATATTAAAGAGGTTCAAAAATTTGCTGCCCAAAGTGCAGTCACACACGGATCTCTGACAATGCAGAGTGAATCCGGACACTTTGGCTTGATCGCAAACGTTCAGAATTCAGTGAGAAAACTTGAAATTTGTCTCTTTCTCTCAATTTTGAGTCGCCAACATGAGAACTAGTCTTTGTCAGGAACTGATCAAACTGGCAACAGTTGCTGCACACAAAACAGGACTTTCTGGACATTTAGTGCATGAAATAAACTCAATAGAACAGCTGGAGAGCATCTGTAATTAGTGACAGTTGTCTGTTTCAAGTAGAAGTAACTGGATGGAACAAGTGATGCACGTTAGAACGACCACTTGTCTACAGGGTTGTGAAAATCCTAGAAATCAAATGTTGGGAGCAGCATTTTGTTGAGAAGGGGTTCTCTGTAGACCAAAAGTGAGCGTTTCTGGAGAATAGGCGTTTGTAGAGGACAAACACTGATGGGCTAGCTGTACTTGTTGGCTCTTTGGGTAAGGTACGTCAGCTGTTTTTTTAAATTGAAGGTTTCTAAGAAACAGCGTTATATCTAATGTCAAACACAAGAAGATTCTCTTTTGTTCTTGGTTGTAGGCTGCACCTGACACAGGTTGGCTTGAGTGTGGTCTGGGTACAATGAAATATGAAGCATCTGAAGCGAAACCTGCTCCATTAGTCAAAAAGTCTGGTCTCAATTAAAGATCATGAGTCCTGTAATGAGATAACAGCCCAAAACAAAAGCTAAAAACAAAATGTTCTCTTTAGAAGTTCTTCTATGAATCTGATCTATGAAAGGAGCTGAAACATGGAGTAGGACTGACCCTTAAAATGTGAGACAGCTGAGGAAGTTAACCAGTAAACAGAAATACCTGCTCCAGTTGCAGAAATCTGACAGAAACTGACAATCACTCATCTGCAGCGACTGATTTAAAAGTTGAACAAGAAAATGTGAAGTTAAAGGAAACATCCTTTGTCCCAAAGCCACTTTAAGTATCATAATTATTTTGGTTACTTTATTTTTCTTTCTTTATGAATCGATTGTAACTATTTTCACATTATTCAACAACCAAAACAGCTTTTGTTTTTTAATGCTATGGCTAGGTATTAAAATCAAACATTTAGCCCTCCCCACTACCCAGTTATGTTGCTCTTATTTTGAAATGTAACCTGAAGTTCTGTGTTGAGAGAGAAGGAAAAGAAGTTATGGAGACGCTGCTAATGTCAAACCGGTTAACACCATAGACACAATATGTCTTTGGTTAACACAATCTGCCAATAACGCCTTGTTGTTGTTTTTTTCTCACATTGTCAAACCGGAGACACTGCCAATATCTTTTTTCGTCCAATCAGATGTGGCCCTCGAGTAACGCCTTCCATATTTGTCTGCAGAGATACCTACTTGATTTTGTTGGCATAGTTTGGGTCCATCCATCCATCCATCCATCCATCCATCCATCCATCCATCCATCCATTCATTCATTCATTATCTTTACCCACTTATTCCATTTTGGGTCATGCGGGGGTCACCAGTACCCATGTCCAGCATTCACTGTGGAGGGGCGGGGTACACTCTGGACAGGTTTCAAGTCCATCACAGGCACTGTGAGGATTGTTTCCTTAATGAGTGGCTCCCCCTTGTGGTCGTTCCTAGCTATTGTTCTCCCTCATGTGATCAGCTCCTGCCTCTCACCTGATGTCTTTCCCAGCTGTTTGTCATTGTCTGTCATTAGTGTGTGTATATAAATCTGCATCTCCTGTTCTTCATTGTTTGGTTCTGGCTCCTTGTTCCTATTCTGCACAACGTCCTGGTTTTGGCTCCCTTCATGTAAATGGACTGTACTTATATAGCACCTTTTTGTCTTATTTCAAGACACTCAAAGCCTTTACATTACAGTATGTGTCCTCATTTACCCATTCATACAGCACTCTACTAGATCTCTACAAAGTTAATTGAACAAATCATTCTAAAGAGTCTAATCAGAGCTTTATCACATTCATACACTGATGGAACACACATCAGAGGCTATGAGGGGTTCAGTGTCTTGCCCAGGGACACTTCAGCATGTGACTGCTGGTGGATTCGAATCCCCAACTCTCACATTGGAGGACGACTGCTCTTACCACTCAGCCACAGCCGCCCCAATTGTCCTCCCATTGATCATGTAAGTTGTTGCTGCCATGTCAGCCATTTTGTTTATTTCTATTAAAAAACTTTTGCTTTAAACCTGAGTCCTCCGAGTTCAGTCTGCACTTTGGGTTTGACCGCCACCAGATCTTAACACAACGGTCCTGTGGCTGTCGCTAACCTCACAACAAGAAACGTACAAGCATGCATCAGGATAAACGAGCTCAAACCTCGGTTTCACCAAATCAGAGTTGAGTTTGCATATTTTTCTCTCTTCACCCACCAAGGGCTGCTCATGTTATTCTTCTGACCTCAGTTTGCCTCAACTTTCTGTTCTGATCACGCCAACATTCATTTAATCAGCTGCCTTCAGCTGGATTTAAACTTCCCTTTTTTTAAATTTAAATAGTTTTTCCGAAACGTTCTGATTAACAACTGCTGTCTGTTCCTAAAAAGGTTTGTTTTTGATTTTCTGCCGTTTTCTTTGAAAAATTAACCATTTGAACTAAGGATGCACGATATTATCAGCATGGTATCAGCATCGGCCGATATTAGCGTTAAAGTTCAATATCGGCCATTCCATTAAAATAACTTGCTGATATAAAAGGTGCTGTTTTTGCCTGCAGCACAACGTGATGACGTCACGTGCACCTACCTGATCTCACGGAGGAGAGGAAAATTCAAAATGCTGACGGTGTGGAAGTTTTATTTTCCGTTGGTGAGGATGTCAGATTCTGAAGATTTCTGGACTACGTTGAGCCTCGCTATATATATATATATATATCGTCCCCAGTCAGAGATATTTTTCCGACGTAGCCTTACCCGAGTTACAAACTGTCATTTCCAACGTCGTCGAGAAGCTCATAGCCGATAGCATGACTTGTTGGGTGAGTTTTACAACAAACATTTGGACGTGGTGTTAGCTTTGTTAGCATGATTAATCTTACAACACAATGGATAGACAAAAACTTTGATCTTAAAAAGTCTGTCCTTCATGCACAAGAGTGCAGAGGATCCCACACTGCAGCTATAGGAACCTGGAACAAGCCTCCACAAGTGAGACAACATCACAGGTGACTAATGCTAATAAATAACACTTTTCATTTAACATAAGTTAAAGTGCTATACGTATCATATGGCTGTTATTGAATATATGTCACCAGCTCTTACAGCTGTTGCACAATTTTTGTAGCAAATAAGCCTAAATAAGAGGAATATGTTCTGACAAAAGAACGTATATAAAGTGTCGGTTATCGGCCAAAAATGTAATATTGTGCATCCCTAATTTGAACTAATTCTAGGTTCTACATGTTGAGTTAATTTAGGCAAAACGGTTTCTAATTGTGCTTTGATAGCGTGAGTAACAAGGTTTAGTTTTTCTATCAGTCTGCCTCCAGGTTGTGATTAGGTGCAAAGAGGCCGTGCCTCCATGTACAGGACACAAAGAGACTGAACGTTCAGAGAATAAGCAGCATTGTCGCCCTCTGTAAACACAATGAGAGAGGGATTATCTGGAAGAACACGGCTCAGCCTCTTCACTGCAGTTCCTGACAATAATAAACCACAGCAGAGCGTTGTTCATGCAGTGAGTCATGACCCAGGTCTGAACTGACAGGATTTTACTTCAACTGGTCTCTATCAGCCACTAACTGCTGGTAAACCCTCTAACCAGCGTATATTATGAAACTACTGAGTGTTTTGTGTTTTCTCGAAAACTAAGTATTCCAAATAAATTGGCTGTAATGTCCATCTTATTCTTTCAAACTCTGTGTTGCTAAAGCCATCATTAGGCTTAAAGGGATAGTTTGGTGATTTTTAAACAGATTTTTTTTTTCTCAGAGTTATTAGAAGTTAGTACCCATCAGCCCTAGAGCATGAAATATGGAAGAAAAAGACCTTCAAGATAAGCTAATAGCTACCCAAAGCTTCTTTTATATTGTTTGATATTTTTAGATTGGTCCTATGGTTTTGATCTGCTCAGAGACGGGATTATAATGAAATTATGACCCGGTTCTGACTGGGTTAAACTGGGCCAGCAACTCTAAAAAGAGTCTCCCTGGGATTCAATATCTGTCACGGAATAGAGTTTAATCTTCTTGCCACATCACGTAGAAAGATTTTTTTGAAGCACCGTCTCATATTTCCTAACACATCAGAACCACATAAGATCCATTGAGATCACACTTAGTCACGCCCCCCATACACTGACAGGTTGAACTCTCCTTCTGAGAAGGAGGAGTCCAGGACCCTATAAATGAGTAATGACACGGGACATCGGGGCTCTTCTTCCGGGTTTGTGAACACATCACAGACCGGAGAGGCCAGTGCTACAAACTGGAACCTTTTCCTGCGTTGATTTTAATACAATTGATAAAACTTAATTGACGTTTCCTTGATTTATTGATAATGAGAGTTGCCACTTCTGAGGAAGATTCGAGCCGGGGGGGAAGACATGGGCTGGAGGGGTTTTTTCAGGTCTGGTGACCCGCAGCCAGCCATTGTCTTTAACAATATTGTTTCTAAGGCTTATAAAATAAACTCAAATATAGTTACGTGTGTGTGTGTGTGTGTGTGTGTGTGTGTGTCTATAATATTGCAAGAAAGATTAGTTCACTGTTCAGTGACCCTGAGACCAAAAGTTTGCTCAACTCCTGGCAGACTGACTCGCCCTGCGGCCTCAGGAGACACATTTGAAAGGTAACATGGATTTTTTTTTTTCAGTTGAGAAAATATTGTCAAACTAAACAAACTGTGTCGTGACAAAGTATAAAGGTTCCTTATTAGCTAATGTAGCATTCTGTCCCACCTCTGCAACATTTTGAATAAAAAGCTGATTTATAAATCTGAAAAACAAAAGAAAATGTATCTAGCGCGCACACACAATCAGGGGTGGCTGAGAGGTTAAAGAGTCAGGGGTTCGATTCCACCATTAACCAGTTACATGCTGAAGTGTGGGACAACACAGTTGGTAGAGCTGTTGCCGCTCAGTCAGAAGGTTGCCAGCTCAAATCCCAGCAGAGGACCTTTCTGGGTGGAGTTTGCATGTTCTCTCCGTGCATGCGTGGGTTTTCTCCAGGTACTCCGGTTTCCTCCCACAGACCAAAAACATGCATGTTAGTCTGATTGATAACTGTAAATTGTCCCTAGAGAGAATGGTTGTCTTGTTTGTCTCTGTGTCCTTGAGACAGACTGGAAACCTGTTCAGGGTGTCCCCCACCTCTCCCACAGTGATGGCTGGATATGGGCACCAGTGATCCTCGTGACCCGAAAAGGAAGAAGCGGGTAAAGATAATGGATGGTGAAGTGTCCCTGGGCAAGACACTGAACCCCTCATTGCCTCCAATGTGTCCCATCAGTATGAATGTGATCTAAAACTCTGATTAGTCTACAGATTCAGATTCTCTTTGTAGAGATCTAGAGATCTGTTGTAAGAGTGTGTGTGTGTGTGTGTGTGTGTGTGTGTGTGTGTGTGTGTGTGTG
>NC_056512.1:17500599-17512976 GCF_014905685.2 Nematolebias whitei
TGTGTGTGTGTGTGTGTGTGTGTGTGTGTGTGTGTGTGTGTGTGTGTAAATGAGGACACTGATTGTGTTGTAAAGAGCTCTGAGTGTATTGATTAGATAGAAATGTGTTGTATACGTACAGTCCATTTACAATTGTAGTTTTGGTAGAAAGTTAGTGTAATGAAAGTTAAAGTTTTTGCTGGTGACAACTAAAGACAACATCTCTGTGGTATTCACCAATCCCACATGAAACATGGATCATTTTATTTATCAAATGAGATCAAATGAAACCGCAGTCGTACACTGAGACAGTACAAAGCAGCAGGCAGCATCTTACCAGCAGCAGCATGCACTTGTTCTCCCTGATGGCCCCACAGCAGCCCAGGAAGCCAATGATCACCAGCAGAGCACCAATGGCGATCAACAGGTAGCCCACATTGAGCACCTGGCTGAGCTGTGACGGCACCCCATCAATCTTCCCAAGAAAGTTGAGGACGGAGCCACTGTCCACCTTCACCCAGATCCCAACACCCAGGACGGCAGCTCCAGCCAGCTGAAATGGGGAGAAGAAAAGATGGGATGAATAGAAAAGTCTTCTGGGTTACAACAGTTTTGTGGCACAGCAAGAATTAAAAATGTCTCTGTACGACTGACCTTTTTAAAATTCACACTTATAGCTCAGATCTGTTGTAGTCAGGAAAGGTTTGAAACATTTATTATTTTACCTCTTGAAAGCTCTTTGAACATCCTCAGTTTGCAGAAATTATTTCTGACCAGGCTGAAGAGCTAATCTGAGCTAATCTGAGCTAATCTAATAAAGTGTGGAGTGAACCTTTATCATCTTAAAACAACTTCGGTCTAAAACTCCCATTGGTTCATACAAACACCGTTTCACTGACAGTTTTAATATCTACACTGGATTATCTGGTTATTTGCTAGCCCAAACAGTAGCAGCTAGCTGTAGCACTTCTAGTGCAACCTGAAGTTCTTCAAACAAAAATGTTGCAGTATTTCTGCAAGAAATAACGGAGAACCTCAAAACTGACAGCAGTGCAAAGACAACATGTTATTTTAGGACAGAAGCAGCCGACTTTAGTCTCAGCTCCACTTGGACTAAAGCTGCTAGCTTGGTGCTTTGGTTCCTGCAAACAGAAGAGTCTACCGCAGATTTAATTTATTTTAAAAAGCTGAGCTGCCTGCAGAGCTGAAAACTGTTTATCTTTCACAGAACCCTGCATGTGCACTAAATTTACATGGCGACAAAGACTAAAGTCTAAATCAACAAAGTTGGATCATTGCTACAACATACAACTGACATGTGCTGATAATATTTAAAAAATCAACATGAGGAGAGCACAAAAGAAGAGCATTGTGCATAGTTTAAGGGGCATGTGGGAAAAATAGGGGGAGTGGTGGTATAGAGAAGATGGACCTGTGATCGGAAGATCGCTGGTTCAACTCCCTGAACCAACAACATCGTGGGTGGGGGGTGAAGGAAGTAATACAGTATTTTTATGTAAGGAAAAAAAATCAACCCTGCCATATGAGTGAAACGGGAACAAGATATTTTATATTTAGATAAAATAGATGAAAAGTGAAAAGCCTGCTTGTGACATCATTAAAAAATACTTTAAAATGAATGCATTTTTTTAAAGGTAACATTATTGCAGAGAACCATGTCCTGTCGAACAGTTGTTGATCTTCTCCTGCACAGTAACAGGAAGTGATGTCACCTGCAGGTGAACAGAACATGGCTACAAAGGCTGACAACACAGACAAACGAGAAGAATCAGTTTCTTTAGATCATTTTGAGTCACTCTGAGAGACGAGAGTCAGAGTTCAGATGAGAATGTTTCAATAAACAAAGACCAGGAAGTTCCCCTTTGATGTCACTTCCTGTTTTACCGTGGCTGCACCAAGTTTAAAAGATATACCAGTTACGGGATAAAATGGGTACATTTGTGTGTATTATGCCAAGTTTCTCAAATATAAATCCATTTTTTTGCACTTGGACATGCATGTCGCAGGCACTTTAAATGTTCTTCATCAGATTATTTACATCTTTACCAACAGATGTCAGTAGTCACACACAGATTTTAAGGTTAGTAACCACACTTCTCTATAAAATAAAATTAACCTCACTGGGTCAGTATTTGTATTTGTTTTACTTTGTTGTAAAATTGTTTCATTCGAAGTAAATTCTGCTTGTACAAAAACATGAGGCAGAAGGTGTCGACCTGTTCTCGCCACAAAAAGCAGAAGATCAGCAGCGTCGTGCTCAGTTATGACGTTTTCATGTTTTAAAAACTTTGTGTTTTCTGTGAAATCCTGCAGTGGAAAGCTATACTTCCTATTTCTGCTACGTTGTTTATCTGTTCATGCAGTCCATCCTGTAACTTGAATTTCATAGAAGTGCAGTTCTGCTAGATAACATGTGTTTTATTCAAATTCTTACGTGTTTGTACAAGAGTTACATACGTCCTTCTTTGTTTGCATGCTCAGTGTTCACATGGCGGCTTATCATCAAAGCACACAGAAGTTAAACAAAATTAAAATATGGTTTCATTAAGAATAAAATCAAAGACAAGTTAATTAAACTGTGAATTTTACTTACAAAGATGATGCCATTAAAAGCAAACATGATGACTTTGAGGAATGCAAAACATCCCATTTTCCCAGCTGATAGTTCGACCTGTTGAGGGCAAAGACAAAAAGGACGATAATTAAAATAAGTAACTCATCATTTTAAATCATCTTTTCAAAGCTGAAGCTAGGATTCATTTTTAGTGGCTCATTTTTGCTCGTGTCAGTATTTGTGCCTGTCATGTTAGCAAAATATCTAATATGCCACTTGAATGATTTTATTGAATCTCGCCAACCCAATTCAAGAAAAAACATTGAACAAAAACAAAACAACAAAAAACATTGATAGTTTGGCGGCACGGTGGCTCAGTTGGTAGAGCCGTTTCCTCTCAGTGGCCGCTGGATCAAATCTCAGCTGGAAACTTTCTGGTGGAGTTTGCATGTTCTCTCTGTGCATGTGTGGGTTTTCTCTGGGTACTCCAGTTTCCTCCCACAGACCAAAAACATGTATGTTAGGATGATTGATGACTCTAAATTGTCTCTAGATGTGAGTGAGAGAGTGAATGGTTGTCTCTCTGTGTCCCTGGAGACCTGTCCAGGGTGTCCCCCGACTATCTAGCTATCTAGGACACCCGGAGGAGCAGATGGTGGGGTTTAAGAGCCTTGCTCAAGGGCCCAGGGTGGTACGAATGAGGAAGGGGGCAGGTGTGGGTGCTTCACCTACCCCACCCACATTTTTGATGTTGTCTGTACCGGGGCTTGAACCGGCGATCTTCCGATCACAGGCCCACCTTCGCTAACCTCTGCGCCACCACTCCCCTTAGATGGGTCATTAATGTGTTCAGCATTAATCATTTCACCGATGTGTTGCAGAGTTTGCATGTTCAAACGATGCAAACCAGTGGGTATTTTTACTGGTGAGTTAGAGATTAGGAATGAAAAACAGCTGCCTTTTCCCGACAACTCTCCCTTCGCACTTTGAGATCTTAATAACTTATCAAACTCTGCAAGCGCTACAGCGCATGTCACCTGTCATGGGACACGGGTGAGGGATACTTAGTGACACATTAAGCAGGAAAGAAATGATGATGAAGGTAGTGCGCTTCTCTGTTTTTGATAAACTCCCTTGTTGCACACAAGGAAGCAGCAACTGATTCCAAAAGCTCAACTCCTCCATGTTGCTTTATAAAAACGTTTTTATTAAGGGTGCCAATAGATGAGCACTGAAATGGACTTATGTTAGTTTTCCAATGTAACTTTTCCGTCATGACTCAATATGTAACTTTTGGTATCAGTATGTTGTACAGTGTAGACACAGTTTGCAAAGAAGAAAAAAATCCCATAAACAGAGTTTTGGCAGAATGAGTCAGAAAACTCAATTCTCTTTGGACCTTTATACCTCAGGTACTCTTTACACTAGAAGCATCATTTGAAGTTTAAACAAGTCCCAAAAAGTTGGACTTTTCATACCTGAACTGTCATTTTGATGGACTTCACAGCGCAAGTGTCAAACTCAAGGTCTGCGGGACAACTTTGGCCCTTGTTAGCATCTTATCTGGCATCCCAAGATTATTATTATTATTATTATTATTATTATTACTAACCTTTATTTAACCAGGCAAATCCCAGTGAGATCACAGATCTCTTTTGCAAGGGAGGCCTTTTTGATCTGTGGGAGGAAACCGGAGTACACGGAGAAAACCCAAGCAAGCATGAGAATAACATGCAAACTCCACACAGAAAGACCCCAGGTCCAACTGAAGATAATATTTTCAACGTGAAATGTTTTCATTGCTTCTCGTTTTTTCTTGTAAAACTGAGCTTTCTTCATTTAGTGCAGGTTTTATACCAGTTGGCTAACTTTAAAGCCAGTAAAAAGGTTGGATTTTCCAGTCATCTTTGATTTTGACGTGGACGAGCAACAGAGAACAAATGGAACCTGTTAAACTCCTGTTTCTGAGCCTGCAGCTCAGAAAAAGATGTTGAGTATCTCACTTCAGTTCATGTATTGACAGAAATTTGCCCAGTTTTTTTATTTTGGCCCCCTTTTTGTATTTGAGACTGGCACCTCTGTTTTACAGCTTTACACAGATGCAGTTTGAGTTTTAGGATTTTTGCAGGTTTTCCCATGAAATGTTCCACTTGCATGTGATGATGTCTCATACACAACTTTTGAGCGGTCTAAACTTTCCAAAATTGTTAACTCTTTATTTCTCTTTCACATTTTACGCTTCTTTGACAATTCATTCATCACAAAGCAAATATATTTGTCTTTGGGCGGCTGTGGCTGAGTGGTTAGAGCAGTCGTCCTCCAATGCAAAAGTTGGGGGTTCGAATCCACCAGCAGTGACATGCTGAAGTGTCCCTGGGCAAGACACTGAACCCCTCATAGCCTCTGATGTGTGTCCCATCAGTGTATGAATGTGATAAAGCACTAATTAGTCTCTTTAGAATGATTTGTTCAATTAGCTTTGTAGAGATTTAGTAGAGTGCTGTATGAATGGGTCAATGAGGACACAGATTGTAGTGTAAAGCGCTTTGAGTATCTTGAAATAAGATAGGAAGGCGCTATATAAGTACAGTCCATTTACCATTCTTTCACTGTCTCATACTGTTTTAGAGCTTGCAGGTTTTTTCTCTAATCCCAACAACAGTGCAGAGTGTGCACACCCGAAACTCCCATTGACTTCTATTGTATCTCTTTGTCTGTGGAGTTCACTTTCAAACCACAAAAGGGAACGACACAGACTGAAAAATCCTTTAAAAAGGATCAAAAACGTTTTTCTTTTGTCGTTTTTATGACCCTAAGTGACTGTAGTGATTTTTATTGTCAATGTTACTTTACTTTGTTTTTATGTCTCTTGGAATGGAGCACTTTGAGATTTATACAGGTAATGTACAAACTGAATGCATTATTATTATTATTATTATTATTATTACTGTTATTTGAGCTCAAATTTTTCTCCTCAAAACAGGAATTGAGTAGTCTTCATTTGCCACATTTACAAAAACACTTCAGACACCTCAAAGCTCTCATATTTGACCATCGGATGTGTTTTACAGACGGACCTTTTACAGTTTGAACAGTTCATTTTTCTCTCTCAGCAGTGATGACTCAGAACCTGAGGTCTGTGTTTGGGACTTCATTGGACGGTGCAAGTCTTCCTTTTTAGAGTTAAATGTTTCTAAGACAAAGGAGATGGTCATTGATTTTAGAAAAGACTCTTCAGTTGCAGCTCCTGTCGTCATTAACGGTGAAGCTTTCGAGTTGGTGCATCAATAGAAATACCTGGGAACTGTTCTTGATGATAAACTGACCTTTGACCTCCATGTGAACTCACTTTGTAAGAAGACCCATCAGAGAATGTATTTTTAATAGAAGCTCTGTGGTTTTAATGTTGATTCTACTTTTATGAGAATGTTTTATTGTCTCAACTTTCACCTTCATCTGTTGGTTTGCATTAACATGAAAAAACGGGAACAAACTCTTGGAGATTGTCAGGATGTGCAGTAAAACTGCTGGCATAGACCTACAGAACCTCACTGACCTACAGAACCTCACTGACCTACAGAACCTCACTGACCTACAGAAACTCACGGACCTACTGAACCTCACTGACCAACAGAAACTCACTGACCAACAGAAACTCACTGACCTAGAGAAACTCACTGACCTACAGAACCTCACTGACCTACAGAACCTCACTGACCCACAGAACCTCACTGACCTAGATAAACTCACTGACCTACTGAACCTCACTGACCTACAGAACCTCACTGACCTACTGAATCTCACTGACCTACAGAACCTCACTGACCTACAGAACCTCACTGACCTACAGAACCTGACTGACCTACAGAACCTCACTGACCTACAGAAACTCACTGACCTACTGAACCTCACTGACCTACAGAAACTCACTGACCTACAGAAACTCACTGACCTACAGAACCTCACTGACCTACAGAAACTCACTGACCTACAGAACCTCACTGACCTACAGAAACTCACTGACCTACAGAAACTCACTGACCTACAGAACCTCACTGACCTACTGAACCTCACTGACCTACTGAACCTCACTGACCTACAGAAACCCACTGACCTACAGAAACTCAATGACCTACAGAACCTCACTGACCTACACAAGAAGAGGTCAGTGAATAAGACCAGGCTTATTCTGGCAGATCTTGATCATCCACTCCATGGTGAGTTCAGGTGCTTCCATCTGGACGCAGGTATCTGCTGCCCAGATGTAGAAGGAACAAACTAAAAAACTCATTCATCCCTGAAGAGATCATTCTTCTTAACAAATGATCTCTGTTATTTTAATGTCTCTATGTCTAGTGTGGATGTTTTATATCTACTGACTGTGAAACAAATGGCCCCTTGGAGATAATAAAGATTCTTGAACTTGAACTTTTCACAGTGACGCTTTAATGCTTTATTTATCTTCCTTGTTTATGTCTGCCTGTCTAATTAGGGATGCTGCTAGGGAGTAGGGGCATAGGTTTGCGGTTACCATGGTGACCCAAATGAGCTGCTGGCAGCAGCTTTAAATGTTAGTTTGATTTTGGTTACTTTACATTTCTTGTACAGGGTGAGCATCCAAACGCTGCCGTTACGTCTGCTCAGATTATTAAAAGTTTTATTTTCAAATGACGTTTGAGCTTCAGAGAACAAAGGCAACACCAGTTGTGATTTCAAACAGTGACTATGGGTACAATTCAGAATGCTCTCAGGAATGTTGTGCTTCTGTTTAGTGACTATTCAAAATGTCTTGTACATAATAATCACTTTCATCTTTTGTGTTCGCCCGACATCAGAAGACACTCTCTGTGTTGTAGACCGACCTCTCTTTCAGATGCCTGCTCTACAAAACAAACTGTATTCCCAGTGACAACGACGGGGCAGAACCTTAGAGGATAGCAACAGGCTGCTTGTTTGAGCTGCAGAATCCCTCGTGGGTTTTTTTTATCTTCGATATTTCATTCACAACCCGCAGTAAACAGTGATGCTTCTTCATTTTATTAACAACATCTTCCCCACACTTTGTTTAAAGTACCAAATGTACTAACAACAGGAAGCTGTCGCTCCGTCTTGCTCTGTTACAGTACAGCTGGTGCTCCTCGAGTTAATCATACATTTGGCACCAGGATGCTGTTTGAAATAAAACGAGCGGCTGCCCTCAAAAACTCCCAACGTAGTTTCTCTGCTCAGAAATGTTTCCGGCTTCCTCGTGGTCAGCCCTTGTTCTGTGGCACCGAGGAGTCAGTTTGGTGATGTATTAACAAGCAACAGTCACACGCATCACTGACCAGACTAATAGGCCACCGGGAAGGAAGAAATAAGACAAAACGCTTCATTTATTTAAAAAAATGGACACAAAGTCGTCTACTTTTTCAGTCCAAACTGTCTCTGACTCGTCCACTTCCATCAAAAACACAGCTGGATGAATGTCAAAGGACTCCACTGAGGGAAATAATTGCATTCAGGACCCAGGAGACAAAGAATCATTGTTGGATGGATCCCTCACGACGTCTGTACTGCTTTTGAATAATAACAAGCAAAGAAAAAGATATTTCTGTACACGTTTAAATCACGTTGAATCCTACGTTACCTCTTACAGGAGACGATGTGAGGATCTGGGGCTGGTTTCGAGCCTTCGCTGCTGAGATGGAGGCAGCTGTCACTTTGAGCTCACAGGATTATTTCTCAGAAAGTCCCCCACAGTGTACCGTCTGGCTTCCCTTAGCGTTGACCCGCGCTGCACAACACAAGACAGCCTCTCTGGGACCGTTTTCAGAAAACTGTATTTCAGGGCTTCTGGCTGATTATAAGCACCAGAAAGGGAAGTGGGGAGGAGTGGGTGTGACTGAAACAGCTGAGTAATATCACCATGGATCCGGGTTTATGCAGCTCCAGAGGGAGAGAGGAAGCTCACCTGGATCATTTGTGTGTAGCAACAGGCACTTTACTTTACGGTAATGCACACGTGCAAATAATCAAAACTCATGCAAATGAGAAAACCCAGGAGCAGCAGCACGTACAGAGGCTTTCGGTGAAGC
The DNA here is from genome assembly GCF_014905685.2 of Nematolebias whitei. Classification (NCBI taxonomy): domain Eukaryota; kingdom Metazoa; phylum Chordata; class Actinopteri; order Cyprinodontiformes; family Rivulidae; genus Nematolebias; species Nematolebias whitei. Next base: position 17,509,231 of record NC_056512.1, read on the forward strand.
AGCCGCTGCTTCCAAACGAGAAAGAGTGAAACCTGAGAGCACAAACATGCACGAAGGGAAATGTTTCCAGGAGTAAAAGAGATGGATTCAGCCGGGACGCGCTCGTTGAGCCACTCGGGAAGTTCGACGAACTCGTTCTCTGTGGGGTTTGTGGTTTGGTGACAAATCGTCATGTTGACTGATTATGTGGGTGAAATCTAGTTACACAAAAACTAAAAATAAAGTCCAGAATGAATCACTCAATACGTGAATGAATCATCAGAACACATGACTCTGTTAGGAGCTGTGCGCTGGGATTTTTATACAGCAGAAATAAGACAAGTTGTCAAAATATTGTGAAAGTTTTATATTTGGAATACTTGGAATTTGACTAAACAAGAAAATCCTGCCTTCTAGGAACTCTCTAGCTCAGAGATGGGTCACAGTAGAAACGTTGTTTAAAATTAAATATTTAAAATTTCTAATTCACCTCTGGACTGTGTTCCCTCTCGTCTGTTTAAAGAAGTTTTTAACACTCTTGGTCCATTAGTTCTTGTCCTGATTGACAGGAGTTTTTCTGTTCATTGAGGAAAATGTTCTTCATCTCCAGCTCCTCTGATCTGTGGGGTCCCTCAAGGGTCTATTTTAGGTCCATTGCTTTTTAATATTTACATGTTGCCTTTGGGGTCCATTTTTAGAAAACACAACATCCCTTTTCACTGCTTTGCTGATGATACTCAGTTATATCTTCCGATTGAGTCAGACAGGGTCACTTCACTGGATCCACTCTTGAACTGTCTAAATGACATTAAAGTCTGGTTAAAACTAAATTTTCTGAATCTAAATGAAAATAAAACGGAAGTCATCAGCTTTGGTAAATGTAATACCCTTAATGTGCTTGGCCCCTTGGCTTCATACAGCCACTCCACTGTCAGGAATCTGGGAGTTATTTTTGATAGTGCTTTTAAATTTGACAAACAGATAAATACAGTTGTGAAATCCAGTTTCTTCCAGCTAAGACTCATTGCCAAGGTGAAGTCTTGTCTCCCTTTCAGAGACCTTGAAAAGGTGATTCACGCTTTTATTACATCTCGTTTGGACTACTGTAATTCATTGTATGTTGGTTTAGACAAATCATCTTTGCATCGTTTACAATGTGTCCAGAACGCAGCAGCTCGTCTTTTAACAGCAACTAAAAAACATGAACACATAACCCCTGTCCTGGCTTCTCTCCACTGGCTTCCTGTCCACTTCCGAATTGATTTTAAGATTTTATTGCTTGTTTTTAAAGTCTTAAAAGGTCTGGCCCCGTCATATATATGTGATCTCATTAACATCTACACTCCAGTAAGAGCACTCTGGTCTACCAACCAGTTCCTCTTAGATGTCCCCAGATCCAAACTTAAGTCCAGAGGTGATCGGGCTTTTGCGGTTGCTGCTCCAAAACTGTGGAACAGTTTACCTGAGAACTTAAAGACCGCTCAGACTGTTGAGACTTTTAAATCTTTGCTCAAGACTCATCTGTATTCCTTGGCATTTCATCCACGCAGAGTCTGAGAACAAGTCGAGCTGATTTTATTGTTATGTGTTGTTTTTACTGTCAACTTATGTTTTTGAGTGGCACTAGATGCATTTTTACTCTTTTTTATTTTTTTAATCTGTCTTAACTGTAAAGCACTTTGGTCAGCTTTTGTTGTTTTTATGTGCTATATAAATAAATTGACATTGACAGTAGAAACGTTGTTTAAAATTAAATATTTAAAATGCCATTTTTTAGTATAGTCAATAAGGTTTTCATAGTTTGTTGTTTTTGACATGAAACTTAAGAGTAATTATGTCATAAACTTACTTTTAAGCTGTGTAAATGTCTTTTTATAATTTATACACACAAGGTTATTTCAAGACCAAATCTTTTCAGTAGCCGTCCTGCAAATGAAGGTAGTAAAAAAAATGGTGTTGTTATTATTATCTAGACCAGTTTATTGTGAATTTAATATTCTACCAAGTATTCTTTTATTTTCCTCACCAAAAACCCAGTGTGCATGTGGGTAACAGGAGCCAAACTGCAGGAGGAAGTACATTTTAAAAACATCTCAGAGCCACGTGGATGGAGCCTATAGCGCTATCAGGGAGTGAGACACGGGTGTGTGGTTACCATGGAAGCTGATTAGCAGCTGGCAGCTGCTTCTGATCTAGTTTTTTACTTCAAAACTATTTTTATATTAGTTTGGATTATTACAAAAAGACCACATTACTTTTGGTTTATAGTAAAAAGTTGATAAATGTTGGGATTGTGGGCAAGTGCGTATTCAGTGATATACAGTACACACACACACACATATATATATATATATATAATTTGTGTGTATATGTGTATATATTATACACACATACGCACACACACAGACAGACGCATAGTTAGTTTTTCTGAACTAGAAAAACTTGCTCACGGTAATTGTAGACGGGTCAGAATATCAGAGTCGAGCAGGAGGGAACCTCCCAGATCATCTTTCCACAGCCTGGTGCAACCAGTAAAAGTGTCTTCATGGAACCAAAGCTTCATTTTTAAATATTATCCACACAATAGGAACGCTTCATTCAAAACTCAGCTTCACGTACAAATAATCCAAGTCTAAATAATCACCATCAACGCTCTAATTACCTCTGCCCTTGTTTTAACCACAACCTTTTCTTTCTGAAACGTTTTTAATTAAAGTCTGTTTTTGCTGCGAGACACATTGAGATTTGTGTTAATGAAATTACATTTGTCGACAGCAAACTGTGACACTGGGAGCACTTTATTTGTGGGAAAAATCTATAAAAATACACTCTGGAGTCCGTTTGTGCTCCTAAAATAATGTAAATGTTCAACTGGTACCTAATGGGAGCTGACATCCTTGAACTTAGCCCTCTTATAAATTCATGGTGTGATATTTAAACTTTACAACACCAGACGAAACAACCCAAACAACAAGGTGATATTCTGGACACACTGAAGTGCAGTCCTGCGCAAAGATGAAGAACAGCTACAATCTGTTTTATATGAAGTGTGAACGCTGAGTACAGAATGACTGCTGAAAATACTGCGTCTCCTGAAGTTATTAAACTGAACACTAGCTAACATACTGTACATGCAGACACATCTAAACTGATAGAATGTTGTGATGAAGTTCCACACTGGAAACTCGTGCAGACGGTGTTCACAGTCAGTGGTGGTGTGGGGCCATGCAATCTGCTGGTGTTGGTCCACTGTGTTTTCTCAAGTCCTCAGCAGGTAAGACGCTTCTGTTTCTGGTTCAGGAATGAGACATTTGTAGCTCAGGAGTTAATCAGCTGATCAGCTGTGACACCAGTTCAGTTCAATTCAATTTACCATAATGAACCTCGTCACAATATTCTAATTTTCTGAGAGACAGTTTTTTTAAATAATTATTTATAAGCCATAATCATCAAAACTAGAAGAAATAAAGGCTTGAAATATTTCACTCTGTGTGAAATGAATCTGTATAAGATGTGAGTTTCACTTCCTGAAGTGATTGACAAGAAAAATTGAACTTTTCCACCATATTCTAATTTTTTTAGATGCACCTGTAAGAACCAGAAGGGAAATAGAACCAAAAGTAACAAAAGCTAGCTGAACGCTGAAAGCAACAAACAGCTGGCTAAGAGCAGCTAAATAAAAACTAAAAGCAACAACTTGATAGCTAAAGATAGCGAAATGATAGCTAAGAGCAGCTAAATGATAGCTAAAATAAGCTAAATGATAG
>NC_056512.1:17512986-17514717 GCF_014905685.2 Nematolebias whitei
CTAATAGCAGCTAAAAGATAGCTAAGAGCAGCTAAATGATAGCTAAAGGTAGCGAAATGATAGCTAAAGGTAGCGAAATGATAGCTAAGAGCAGCTAAATGACAGCTAAAATCAGCTAAATGATAGCTAAAGGTAGCAAAATGATAGCTAAGAGCAGCTAAATGATAACTAAAATCAGCTAAACGATAGCTAAAGGTAGCAAAGTGATAGCTAAAGGTAGCAAAATGATAGCTAATAGCAGCTAAATGATAGCTAAGAGCAGCTAAATGATAGCTAAAGGTAGCAAAATTATAGCTAAAAGTAGCATAACGATAGCTTAAAGTAGCAAAATTATAGCTAAAAACATCTAAAAGTAGCTAAATGATAGCTAAAAGCAGCAACAGGCTAATTAACAGCATTCATACTACTATTACTTTAAGCTGGTGAAGACTCTCAGTCATCCAGGACATGATGAATTCAAAAAGCGTTCAATACAAAAACAACTGGACTTTATTTGTAACAGAAGACGTTTCGCTCCTCATCCGAGGAGCTTTCTCAATTCAAAGAGCAGAGAGTGAGAGATACAGGTTATAAGGCTGAGTGAGATAAGACACACACACACATAAGACAGACACACACACATATATGTAGAATGGCAGTTGACACCTAAAACCTAAAACAGTAGGTCTTTGTTCCTCTAATTCACAGTCGAGGCCCCTCTGTTCCCATCAGGTGTGAAAACCGGCTGGGGATCTGTTTTAAAGTTGCATTATATGTTTTAGAAAGTGGAAATCTGAGGCCTCCTCCTCTGTTAAGAGACGGCTTTTCTCTTTTTACATAAATTGCTTCCTTCACCCCCCTCTCAAACCATCTGTGTTCTTGGTCCAAAATGTGCACATTTTGGTCCTCAAAAGAGTGTCCCTTATCTGTGAGGTGGAGGTGAACAGCTGAGTCTTGTCCTGAAGAGCTGGCTCTCCTGTGTTGAGCCATGCGTCTGTGAAGAGGCTGTTTAGTTTCTCCAATGTAGAGGTCTGGACAGTCCTCGCTGCACTGGACCGCATACACTACACCACTCTGTTTGTGTATGGGTGTCTTGTCTTTAGGGTGGACCAGCCTCTGTCTGAGAGTCCTGCTGGGTTTGAAATGTACTGGGATTTTGTGTTTGTTGAAGATCCTTCTGAATTTCTCTGATACTCCAGCAACATAAGGGATGACAATGTTTTTCTGTCTGTTGTTCTCCTTTTTCTGTTTATTAGTGTGTTTTGTAGATTTCCTCGCTGACTTGACAAAAGCCCAGTTAGGATATCCACATGTTTGAAGAGCTTCTTGAAGGTGTTTCAGTTCCTTTTCCTTCCCTTCTGTCTTCGTGGGGATGTGTTCGGCCCGATGTTGTAAAGTTCTGATGACAGAGAGTTTGTGTTCCAGTGGATGGTGGGAGTCAAACAGAAGATACTGGTCTGTGTGGGTTGGTTTTCTGTAAACTTCAATGTTGAGGCTGTCCTCTCTTTCCATCTGAACCAAACAGTCTTTGAGAAAGCTCCTCGGATGAGGAGCGAAACGTCTTCCGTTACAAATAAAGTCCAGTTGTTTTTGTATTGAACGCTTTTTGAATACTATTACTTTACCTTTCATATACAGTTTTTTGAATGTGTTGATAATAAAATGAACCAAGCTAATGGCTAGTTTAGCACTTTGCTGTTGTCTTAAAACAATTTATATATATATATATATATATATATATATATATATATA
>NC_056512.1:17514817-17515138 GCF_014905685.2 Nematolebias whitei
TATATATATATATATATATATATATATATATATATATATATATATAATAAAATAAAAATCAGTCATTTGTTCATCAGTCAAATAGACTTACAAAAACTACTATTTCATAACCTTTCCCCAGAAACCCACTTTATAATTGCTGATTATTCATTTAAACTATGCAACACATTTTAGTTTTTAATAAACAACAAATGTAAGACTATTTTTATGAAATGACCTCATAATTTGAAAGCTATTTGCAACAAAACACATGACCTACATTGATCCAGTAAAGGAGGTTCCATGACACTTACTTCCTTTTCTACATCTGTAAAGTCACAC
>NC_056512.1:17515238-17527456 GCF_014905685.2 Nematolebias whitei
CCACAGAGCATTACATAGGAGGAAACAGTGTCAACAGTGACAAATAAGGGTTTTATGAAAATTATTTAGTATTCTGACATGTCTTTCAGTGATTCAAAGTGAAAAAAGTGCAGCTTCTCAGACGTACAAAAGCAGAACAATAAAAAACGGTAACAAAGAGAATAAAGTTTTCCTGAGAAAGTGTCTCTTGTAACTCCCACAAGTCACTGGGCAGGTGAAAATACACCAAAAACTTTGTTTAGCACAGTTTCTAAAATAAACAAGTCCATCATAAGAAGTTAAACAGTCCTAATTGTCTGTGAAACATTTAATTGGGTGTAGCAGCAGTCATGGTTCTGTTTGAGCTGAAGCTCGGACCTGTGGGGGCGTCACAGATCAGCTTCCACACATCAGGAAAAATAAACTACCGGTAATCTTAGATGCTTGTCGGGACGACATACAGATAATAAAACTTTTTTAAAATTTTTTTTAAAGGTGACAAATAGGACGTAGAATTGGTAAATAGACTGTACTTATATATCAAGATACTCAAAGCTCTTTATACTACAATCTGTCCTCATTTACCCATTCATACAGCTCTATACTAGATCTATAATCAGTGCCTTATCACATTCATACACTGATGGGACACACATCAGAGGCAATGAGGGGTTCAGTGTCTTGCCCAGGAACACGTGACTGCTGGTGGAATCAAACCCCCAACTCTCCAATTGGAGGACAACTGCTCTAACCACTCAGCAGATGTGAGCTTGACCCGGAGTGGCTGACCTCAGCTGGAGGGATGAAAAGATTACACAGCATTCTGCCTACAGGTGGTAAAAATATCAAATTGAGTTTAATTACAGTGGACAAGAGGAAGTTTAGGGACATACAAAGAAGCAAACAGGCATAACAAATAAATAAGTTTTCTTCCCCCCACTTTAAATCATATTTAGTGTTCACATATCAAACAGAAAGTTTGATAAGCTCCAAAAACTGTGTACTCTATTGGGTTAAGAAAATGTTAAAAATAATCTAAATAAAAATACAAGAAAAAGTATTGTTGGTGCCTGATTACTCATTGATTGTTGTTGTTGTTAAGCACTTTGATAACAGGTTCTGTTTTAAATGTGCTCTATAAATAAAGTTGACTTGATTATTAATCATAAACTCTGCCATACACAATAAAAAAAGTACCTCAACACGTTCACAGGCTCTGGACTTTAAAAGATAAGGCATGGCCACTTGAAGGAGAACATGGTACATGTTTACCCACTTCTTCCGTGTCACTGGTGCCCATATCACTGAGAGAGAGGCGGTGGACACCCAGGACAGGTCCAGTCCATCACAGGGACACACAGAGACAACCAGGCACTCTCTCACTCACACTTAGGGACAGTTTAGTTACAGATCAGCCTAACAGCCCTTCAAAGTAATATAATGTACCTTTGATTGATAGCTAAAATCAGCTAAATGATAGCTAAAATTAGCTCAATGATAGCTAAAGGCAGCAAAATGATAGCTAAGAGTTTTTTTTTAAGAGAGCTAAGAGTTTTGTACCTTTATGTCTTGCACAAGCCCCTCGTCTCCCCCCACTGCAGCCGTTTGCACTGGAAGTTTTTTGGAACACAGCTGCTACGACTCGGACAGGTCGTCAAGCTGCTGCAGGTTTTTCTGAACCAACCATAGATTTGATCTTTGCTGTAGTGTTCAGGTCGTATCTTCTCGCTTCGTTTTTGTCGAGGAGCTAAAACGCAGTTAAAGAAAAACGTGCACCTGCTTCTAGTTGACAGCTGTGATCACATGTGGCGGACATATTACTCATTTTACTCACATACAACGCTCGACACCTTTCTAAAACTGTTCAGTGAAACCTGTGTTTGCAGCTAAAATTAGTCTGCTCTCTGATGTGATGGTGGACAACACCCAAACATAAACACTGGTGGAAGTGCTGTTTGCTGTTTGTGATGAAATAAAAGGAAATTAAATAAATTAGAGAAATTGCATTTCCTGTGAAAATGCGTGTGAATACTTATTGCAGAAGAACTTGCTGAAAAACAGCTGAAATTAGCTAAAAACATGCTGAAATGGAGCTTAAATGGAAGAAAAAGCTAAAAATAGCAAAAGAAACTGGAAAGAACACATTTTCCTTAATTAGATATAAATTAGCAGAAATGAGGACAAAAATTAGTAAATTAGCTAAAAATAGCTGCAATTAGCAAATAGCTGAAAAGTAGCTGAAAAGGCAGAAAGAAGCTTAAACTACCAAAAGGAAGCTGAAAGAGCTGAAATAAGCTTAAAAAAAGTAGAATTAGCTGAAAAGGCTAAAATAAGAATAAAAACATCTAAATAGTAGCTGAAATAGCAGAAAAAAAGCTTAAACTAGCAGAAAAAAGGTAAAGCTGAAATGACCATAAAGAAGTTAATTTGGTTGAAAGTAGAAAAAAAATTACCATGAAAAACTTGAATTTATCAAAAAACAGCTGAAATTACTTTTTTTTTTTTAATCTAAAACGGTAGCTGAAAATGTAGAACAAGCTTAAGTTAGAAGAAGAAAGCAGAAAGAATGTGTTTGCCTAATTAGGCTGAAAAAAGAACTGAGCACAAAAATACAGAAATGATCTTAAAAAATCTGAAATGAGCATAAAACAGCTAAATAGTAACTGAAATAGCAGAAAAGGCTGAAACTTGCAGAAATCAGCTGAAAGGTGCATAACAAGCTGAAATTAGAAGAAAGACATTAGAAGAAGCACAAAAATGTTGTAGTTAGCTGAAAGAACGAGAAAGGAGCACAAAACAGCTGAAAAACAGCTGAAAGTAGCTGAAAAAATGTTTAAATTTGCACAAGCTGAAAGAAGCTGAAGCAGAAGGAGCAGTAAAAGGCTGTAAACAAATCTAAACATTTGAAGGATGGCAAATGAGTTCAATTAATTTCCTTTGAGGAAAAAAGTGGCAGAAAAGGCAAAATATTTCAAAAAGCTAAAGTTGCACCGATACCAAAAGTAATAGCAGGATTGTCCTGAAAAGAACGTTTTGATTTATGATTTGTTGAAATGTCTTGAAAACTGCGGGAAGAGAATCACGCTGAACAACGTACAGAAGAAAAATGGATCCCAGCAGAGTGAATGCTTCATGAACGTTCACACAATGAGGTCTGACGGTAGTTTCTGCTGACAATGACAACAGTTCAGTAAAATCAAGTTTACGGATGAAACAGATGCTTAATCGTTCAGAAGGAGCCGAGTGTGGGATCACAAGGGTTTTCACTCCAGCATCAAATACAGTAAATTCTAAACCCAGTCTGTTCTGCCTGGCTGTAAGAGCAGCTCACTTTAGTCGTGCGTGAAACACGATGATGTGGATTTCATCCCAGCCGTATGGAACTCTTCACAGGAAGCTCCTCCCCTCGTCTTCCTCTGGTTTCCTGAGGACCAACCTGAGGGAGCCACAGCGCCTCAGCTGGTCAGCTTCTCTGAATGACTCTTCAGCTTGTGGAACTTCACGCTGTCCAGCTTCTCGAACCTCTTGCTGCAGAACTCACAGGTGTAGTTGTAGTGAGCCTCTGGAGTGTGCTTCTTCATGTGCCAGTTCAGGGAGGCTCGCTGCCGACACTGGTAACCACAAATCTCACATCTGACAGGAAGAGATGGTGGGAGGAAACCATGAGTAGAACGGAAGAGCAGTGAGCTGAGGCATATTATTAACTAGCTTCACAAACTAATAACTACACTAGTTTTACAATGCCCAGTTAGGATATTAATGTGACAAATACACATATACACACACAAGAAGTGTGTTTTGCCTCATCATGGGTTTTATTAATATAAAACACTCGTGTATTTCAGGCCTGCACACAACATAAAAACTTGGGATGGTAAATAATTTACTCCTTGCAGCAAACATTATTTACTCACTGGCACCTTTTGATCAAACCTGGATCATCATCAGACACCCCCCCCCCCCCCCCCCCCCCCCCCCCCAAAAAAGTACTTCTATTCTGTAGTTGAAGACACCGATTCCCAGCCAGGAGGTTTTATCAATTCAAAAAATGTCTGACATTTTTTACCTAGACATAATAAAAGGTGATTATCAAAAACTGAGTTTCCACATCAAGATCCAAGATGGCCGCCTATAAATAAATATATATATATGTATGTATATATATGTATGTATATATATATATATATATATACATATATATATATATATATATATATATATTCAGTACAGTTGGGCTTTTACAGACTACTCGAGTAACCTACACATCGATTCCTAGGAAATCTATCGAGTTTTTAAATTTCACTTTGAGTATTTGTGGTGACGTCATTACATCACCGTTATGTCATTGTGTCACGTGATCCACACCGGGCGCGTGTTACACAATGGATTCCTCCAAGCAGACGGATGGAGCGGAGCAGGCCCAGTCTTGACAAACAGGTAGAAATACATCAATAGCATGGAAATATTTCACTAAAGATGAATCTTCTGAGGGCAGCTGCTGCCTCTCAGCGCGCAGGTCCCTGGTTCAAATCCCGGTCCAGGGGCCTTTCTGGGTGGAGTTTGCATGTTCTCTCCGTGCATGCGTGGGTTTTCTCCCACAGACCAAAAACATGCATGTTAGACTGATTGGTAACTCTAAATGGTCCCTAGGGGCGAGTGAGAGAGTGAATGGTTGTTTGTCTCATTTGTCTCTATGTGTCCCTGTGATGGACTGGAGACCTGTCCTGGGTGTACCCCGCCGCTCGCACAGTGATTGCTGGACATGGGCACCGGCGACCCTCGTGACCCAAAATGGAATAAGTGGGTAAATGATAAATGAATGGATGGATATATATATATATATATGACTGATTAAGAAATATTTTCTTTGAGATGCTGTAGGCCATGCCCACTTTACATGAGCACAATTAACTTTTAGGTTTAAGATCAAGGGCAGGTCTTAAAAGTCTTTGTCCAAATTTTCCTAAAGACACAATTAGAGGGACAAATGTTTTCTGCTTACAGAGACCCCTAAAGGACCGTCTTCATCAAGTTTAGTCCACTAACTCAGAGTCGAGTCCATTAACTGTACTAAAAGTTTCATCTGAATAGGTATCTCAGCTTAGACGGTACGGCTAAATATGTATTTAGCTAGCTTGCAAAAAACAATTTGTCTAGGCACGTCTTGAACACTTTTATTTTATTTTTTTAAATTCTCTCTCTTTAATTTTACTCTCATTGATTGTTGTTGTTAAGCACTTTGATAACAGGTTCTGTTTTAAATGTGCTCTATAAATAAAGTTGACTTGACGTCATGGAAAACTTAGTCTCTGAGGTATCTAGACCGTAAGTTTTATTGCTATCAAATAGGCCTGTCATGATAAACAATAAATCAATTAATCGCATGATAAATTAAAATTATCAACCTCGTTTCATTTATCGGCTTTATCGTTTCTTCATGTCTCTCTTTCTACTGAGGACACTGGATGACAAAAAACTCAACTCCGGTGCTCTTCACTGACCCCTCCCTTTCTCTTTTTCTTTAAACTCCATTTTAACCGTCCTAAATTGCGTTTTTGGATCGTTAAAAGCAGCTAAGCTGAGAAGCTAAGATACGAGCTAAGCTAACAGACCGACCTCAGGAATAAACCTCTGTCTTGTCAAAGCTCCAAAATTCACAGTTGAAACCTGCGATTTTGTCTAAAAATTTGTTTTTCTCTGCAAAAAGAAGCTGAGACCTTGTTTACTAATTTATTTATTAAAAGCTTTGTGTGAAAAATCCTATGTTAAAGAGCTCAAACTAAACCGAGCGTCCGCCATTTTGAGAACCAAAAAAAAAAGGAAGGAGAGACAGCCCATGTCACGTCAAGGGGTCTCCCTCCCATTTTTCTTAAAGAGACACGCTGCTCGCTCCCTCACTATCCATCCTTCAGTTCAGTCTTATACTGCCATCATGGTCAAAAAAGGTACTACACTCAAAATAAAATTTACCAACATTTCTTCTTAAATTTGACAATAATTACTAATTATTGTCAAATTTCAAACAATATTATCGTTTATCGCAATAATTTCTGAGACAATTAATCGCCCAGCAAAATTTGTTATCGGGACAGATCTGTCGAACTTTATCAAACGATTAAAAAACATTTAAATGTAGATTTTCAAATTTTGTAACATAAAAAAAAAGTTTAGGCAGAAATGGGCGTGGTCTATACCAAGTCAGTCGTTAGAGTCTAGCATACATGGTGCTGTAAGCTGTTGTTTGTTGCAACTTACGGTTTAAAGTTAAGTAACCAAATACAAAGTGTACAGTGATAGCGCCCCCTGTAGGTAAACATGTCACAGAAAATCAAGTACTAGTTTTCTTTCTTTTACATCTGATGTACTCGTGTCCAAACAGTAACACCTGAGTGTACTCACTGGAGAGGCGTTTCTCCTGTGTGGGTCCGTCGGTGAACCTCCAGATGATTTTTACGTTTAAATGATTTCCCACACGTCTCACAGATGAAATCTCTAACTCCTGTAAAAAGACACGTTTATATTTTATGATCTCTTAAGAGCCCATCCTGGACATGTTCTGTGCATCCGAGCCCACCTGAGTGGATGATCATGTGGCGGTGCAGGTGGTTGGACAGGTAGAATTTCTTGCCACAGCCAGGGTGAGGGCACACTTTGGTCCTCCCTTTCCTGTGAACTAGATTCACGTGATTCTACAGACAACAAACAGATGTTTTAAATCACATTGTGGAACAAAAGGTTCGATTAAAAGCAAGCCTCAAAGTTGTGACGGTACCTGGAAGCTGCTGATTGCCACATAGACTTGACTGCAGCCTTCGTATGGACAGTGGAACATCTTGAGCATGCCGTCCGCCTCGACGACTGGGCCTCGTCTGCTCCTCCTGGACCTGACGCTGCATGAAGAGTTCAGATGGAAGCATCTTGACAGGAGCTGGATCACAATATCAGCTAGTAATGTATTTTTCGGACTATAAGTCGCTGTTTTTGCACAGTTTGGCCAGTCCTGTGACGTATGGTCCCAAGCGACTTTTTTCCTATTCATGACCATTTTTGACTGACGCTTTAAATGTTCATTCATACTGACATGAACCAGAGTAAACATTAACCTTTGCAGCAACGAGAGGGCCCTCTAGGCTTATGACGACTATATGTTGTTCCTCTTCTGCTACCCCCCACCCCCCCATTCTTCCTCCGGAGTTGGCAGAGTTGTTCAGAAGAAGCGACACCGATGATGGTAACTTGCTTGTCGGACTCGCTGGCCCTGTTCAGGATCCCACGTATGTTCTGTGTGCGCGCTCTGTGCGCAAACATAAAACTGTCGGGAGTGTAAGTCCAGGACAGACGAACTGAGAAAAGGGAGGGGGTACGCACACATGCAACCCAAGTCTCCTTTGACCGACGCACACGGAAAAGGAAAGGAAGGGGCGCGGGGGGTCTGTCTTCCCCGATTGCTACGTTGCAAGCATCAGTGCTTATGTTTACATGGACATAAGTAATCAGATTAAACGGCCATTCAGAATAAAAATGCATCATGCAAACGCCCCATTCGATTATTCTTTGTTGATTCAGCTCGATCCAAAATGATTTGTAATCAGAATGAGACGAGTGGTTTATGCTGATTCATAATCTGAAAGGTGCGCATGTAAACACTTAATCTGTTCATTTCTTTCCCCGATTGTGGAAAACTGACCTGACGGCGCATGTACGACCTATGTCTACCTCATGTATTTCTGTCTGGGTAATGTTAATAATATCAGCATGTTGGGGAAGCAGAACTGGTCGGTGAGTGACACAACATTTCTACTAGAAACTTTGAAAGAACTCAAAATGATCTGTGTTACCTGTAGCTCAGTCAGGGAGTGCAGTAACGTCTCCACGTCATTTTAGTCTAGTAGTTCTAGAATTGTGCCGCTCCAGGTGGCTGCATGTTGGAGCAGCTCTGTTACTTTCATTCTGAGATTTTGCTTTTGGAAACTTTAATTCCTGTTTTTCTGGATGTAAAGCACATTTTTTGGATGATTGTTTCCTCTGGTATTAGATGCTTTGCTGCTGGAAGGATTTTTACTGAAACTTTTTTTAGTTTTGGACATTTGTTATGATGCGTAACCATGGCAACAAGGCAGTTTTCTACAACAACAGCAGCTGATTAACATCTCAAAAGCTCAAATAATATCTCAGCTACAGCCCCAAATCTCAAATGAGTGGAAAAGGATGTTCTGTGGACGCATTCTCATCTACCTGCCAGCTGTACTCGAGTACCTGACCACTGAGATCCTGGAACTAGCAGGAAACATGGCTCATGACAGCGGAAGGACAGGATCATCCCTCGGCACCTACAGTTGGCTGTCCGCAGCGACTAGCTCGGCAGACTGCTGGGAGGAGTGGCCGTCGCTCTGGGAGGAGTTCTGCCTGGCATTCAGCCGGTCCTATGGCCCGGGGGAACCGAGAGGCCAGCCGAGTCTGGGTGGACGGATCGGATGGCTTCTGCAGACAGTTTCTTAGGATCCACTGTGGGATGGACCTTTACAAGAGATCCTTCCTGTCTACAGCCATCAGTATCTATAACATCTCTTAATGAAATGAGGATAATGAGTTACAGCAACAAATAATTTCCCTTTGGGATTAATAAAGTACTATTGAATTGAATTGAATTGAAACCTGTTGCGGGTCCATTTTGGGTGCTCAGATTTGTTTTTCATCTCGGAAATAAACTGAAAGTAGAACTTCTTCTTCTGTGTTTTTTTAAGGAGAGTTTACCACTCTGTGCATGTCAGTACTGCTGTTCTGAATAAAAGCTCGCTGCACGTAAACACTCGTCGTGAATGGACTGTGCCCATGTAAACGATACGCTTGAATTATTTAATCTGAAACATTTCAATCCGGTCAAAGAATTTTGCACATGTAAACATAGCTAGTGAGACACGAGGGAGAACAGGCAAGAGCAGCTTGTTTATTTAAAATAATAAAGCGCAACCTGAACCAAGCCTTTAGTCCTGTCCCTTGGTGACCACTGAGCGCCACAATGCCCCTGCGACCCCCACGGACAGTCAGCCCCTGTGTGTTATCCTTATTTCAGATTAAATGCCTGCTCTTGCACTTTATGAAATACACTTCTAAATAAATGCAACCAATATGTTTTTTTTTGCTCTTCATGGTGCATTTGTTGACTGATGCGACCCATACTCCGGAGCGACGTATAGTGCAGAAAATACGTTATCTGTTTGGCACATACCTGCTCAGACTCCTGTCCAGCTCTTGGTTACTGCTCTGCTCCACAGCGGGCTGATCCAGCTGAGTGTCACTCAGACCTGCAGAGAAACCGTGGGATCAGAAAATGTTTCATGAGCCCCCTTCACACCTTAAACCGAAACTGAGACGCCTTCTGGACGTCTCCAAGTTGTTTAAGAAAGGACTGAGGCAGCACAAAGGGACTGAAGTCGACCTGCTGCTGTCATGCCCATGTTACTGCTGAATGGTTTCTGCTGAAAGCTGCTGAAGGACCTGAAAAGGTTTCATCACTAAACTGTTGAGTATGAACAGCTATTTGATGAAAGCAGGAAAATAAAAGATGAAAGCAGCACAAAAATGGCAGAAAGGTATTAAAAAATAAAATAAAAAGGTGGAATAGAGCAGAAATTTCTGTCTGCACCTGACCTGTTCTGGACCTTAACTATTGGTATTTTTATATTCTTTGTTATTTTTTATATTTTTTAGATCTTGTGTGATTCCTTGTGTATGTTCCTTTGTACTTTGTTGTGATTTGGTGCTAAGTAAATAAACTGAATTGAAAAGAATTGAATTACTGAAACTCTGGCACAACAATTTCCTGCGGGATCAATGAAGTTGAATTTATCTTATCTTAAATGCGCAGAATATGTTGAAATAGGCACAGAGAGGCTGAATACGTTACAAAAGATCTGAAATTAGCAAAATAAGTTGCTCAAAATGCAAAAAACAAAAAAGAAGCTAGAATTAGCAGAAAGAAGCTAAAACAATAACAAGAAAGCTCAAGTTAGCAGAAAGAAGCTGAAAGTAGAAAAATATCTGAAAAAAACTGACGTGAGCAGAACGAAGCCGTAAGGAGCTGGAGGAAGCTTAAATTAGCATAATGAAGCTGAAAAACGCTGAACCAGCACAAAAGCAGAAATGAGCAGTAAAAGGTTTAAAACCAGCACCGAGGGTTTGAAGGATAAGATGTGAAGAGCGCTCCATTTATTTTCAATGAAATTTAAAAAAACACGGTCAAAACTATTTCTAAAAGTAAAAAATGCATAAATATTAAAAGTCATAGCAGGAATGTCCTGAATATCATGAACATTTCGATGCATCAATTGTTGAAATAGCACAAAAACTGCGGAACGAGTTTCATGCTGAAAAACGTACAGAAGAAAAATGGATGTCAAAAGTGTGAATGATTTCAAAACATTCCCACAGTTAGTGCCTAAATGAAACCCTGTCGTTGAGTCGGGGTCAGGACTGTTTTCAGTTTCAGGAGTTTATTTCAGATTCTGCAAATTTAACATCAAAACGTGTTTTCATGTATTTCTGGTCTACAAGCAGCTACTGTTTTCACAGGCATGGAACCCTGTGGCTCATTCAATGCTGCAGCTAATTTATGTTTTTAACAGGATAACGAGCTTCAAGTTGCCAAAAACATTTAGCTTCGTCACACCCGTGCGCTCACATACAGGTCCTTCTCAAAAAATTAGCATATTGTGATAAAGGTCATTATTTTCCATAATGTAATGATAAAAATGAAACTTTCATATATTTCAGATTCATTGCACACCAACTGAAATATTTCAGGTCTTTAATTGTTTTAATACTGATGATTATGGCATACAGCTCATGAAAACCCAAAATGCCTGTCCCAAGAAATTAGCATATCATGAAAAGGTTCTCTAAACAAGCTATTAACCTAATAACCATCTGAATCAACGACGTAACTCTAAACACCTGCAAAAGATTCCTGAGGCTTTTAAAAACTCCCAGCCTTGTTCATTACTCAAAACCACAATCATGGGTAAGACTGCCGACCTGACTGCTGTCCAGAAGGCCATCATTGACACCCTCAAGCAAGAAGGTAAGACAGAAAGAAATTGTTGAACCAATAGGCTGTTCCCAGAGTGCTGTATCAAGGCACCTCAGTGGGAAGTCTGTGGGAAGGAAAAGTGTGGCAGAAAACGCTGCACAACGAGAAGAGGTGACCGGACCCTGAGGAGGATTGTGGAGAAGGGCCAATTCCAGACCTTGGAGGACCTGCGGAAGCAGTGGACTGAGTCTGGAGTAGAAACATCCAGAGCCACCGTGCACAGGCGTGTGCAGGAAATGGGCTACAGGTGCCACATTCCCCAGGTCAAGCCACTTTTGAACCAGAAACAGCGGCAGAAGCGCCTGACCTGGGCTACAGAGAAGCAGCACTGGACTGTTGCTCAGTGGTCCAAAGTACTTTTTTCAGATGAAAGCAAATTTTGCATGTCATTCGGAAATCAAGGTGCCAGAGTCTGGAGGAAGACTGGGGAGAAGGAAATGCCAAAATGCCAGAAGTCCAGTGTGAAGCACCCACAGTCAGTGATGGTCTGGGGTGCCATGTCAGCTGCTGGTGTTGGTCCACTGTGTTTTATCAAGCGCAGGGTCAATGCAGCTAGCTATCAGGAGATTTTGGAGCACTTCATGCTTCCATCTGCTGAAAAGCTTTATGGAGATGAAGATTTCATTTTTCAGCACGACCTGGCACCTGCTCACAGTGCCAAAACCACTGGTAAATGGTTTACTGACCATGGTATTACTGTGCTCAATTGGCCTGCCAACTCTCCTGACCTGAACCCCATAGAGAACCTGTGGGATATTGTGAAGAGAAAGTTGAGAGACACAAGACCCAACACTCTGGATGAGCTTAAGGCCGCTATCGAAGCATCCTGGGCCTCCATAACACCTCAGCAGTGCCACAGGCTGATTGCCTCCATGCCACGCCGCATTGAAGCAGTCATTCATGCAAAAGGATTCCCGACCAAGTATTGAGTGCATAACTGAACATGATTATTTGAAGGTTGGCGTTTTTTGTATTAAAAACACTTGTCTTTCATTGGTGGGATGAAATATGCTAATTTTTTGAGACAGGCATTTTGGGTTTTCATGAGCTGTATGCCATAATCATCAGTATTAAAACAATTAAAGACCTGAAATATTTCAGTTGGTGTGCAATGAATCTGAAATATATGAAAGTTTCATTTTTATCATTA
>NC_056512.1:17527856-17540942 GCF_014905685.2 Nematolebias whitei
GGGGGGGTGTCCTCATGACTCAATGAATCTGCGCAGCACAAGCTTGCAGCAGGAGGAAGATGAACATAGCAATCAATGGCTTTTCCTGGTAGGCTACTGTATTTTTCATTATTTTAACCAGCCGCGTTAAAGGCATAGTTCAGAAAAAAAAAACACATTTAATGTACATATTTATTTATGTTATCGGTATATATTTAATTGAAAGGTTAAAAAAAACGTGTAAATATCTAATGTTACAACGTGGACATCCACGACTTATACACAAGCGTAGCCTAATATGTGTACTTATTTGTTTGTGTGTTTGTTTCTTATTTAGTGTGAGCGGCCTATATTTGAGTGCTCGCCATAGTCTGGAAATCACAGTAAATATTTTAAGGGAAAATGATAGCACACAAAAAAAATCTGATTCAAGCTCAAGAGGTTCTACTTGCAAATGTAGTTCACCTGTCAAGGAGTCTTCATCTGGTGCTGTTGGCACATTTGAGTCCGGCGTGCACACCTGGTTGTAGGTGAGCCCTCCGATGACAGTGCAGGTGACTTCCTCCACATTTCCGCTGCCCATGTTGAGTTGGATTCCTTCTGACGCCAAAGCCTCGTAGCTGGAACCCGTGATGATAATTAGCTAGAAAAAAATCCAAATGTTATGAGTTGGACTGCAGTTACTGCTGTTAACCATCTCATCTGTGCGAGGCATCGATTCACGGACCTGTGAGCCTTCTAAAGCCGTCCTCTGGTTAGGGATCTCACAGCTGGTCACAGCTGTCTGTGGGTCGAACAGCTCAGTCTGACCCTGAGCTGGTGGCGGGACGGACAGCTCATGTTGAGCACCCAGAGGGACAGGATCGTTCAAGCTCTGTGAAAGCACCGAGTCCTCATCCGTCTTCTCCAATTCATCTGCCAAGGATTCCAGCTCATACCCATGCCCCGCAGTCCGGATTCCCTCCTCTCTGTGCTGCTCCCCCACTCCCTCTCCTCCGTCCTCGCCTTGCTTCAGATCCTCTGCAGGGATGGAGTGCAGCGCTGCTGTAAGGGAACCCTGCTGCTGCACCATCTCCACCTCCCAGGCAGGCTGTCCGGTCAGAGGAGCACCCCCAGAGGAGGCCTCTGGGCTGGACCTGCGGTGTAGACCTGAGGCCTCTTCAGTCTGGATAAGGGCTGTGCACTGCTCCTCAGAAACATTCTGTCCAACGTCTACAAAAGGAGCAGATCATAAACTGATACATTTAAAAGAAAGAAGAAACAAAAGCATAAAGTTACGCTGCTGCACCTTTATACAGTTGATGAGCCTCTCTTCGCCTCTGTCTGCTCATGGACTCTATATCCAGAGGTGTGTCCATTTTATCCATCCCCTCTTCATCACTGTCCCCGTCTCCTCTCTCCTCGGGCTCCGAGTCACTTGGCTCCCTCAGCGGAGAGAACAGGTACTGCACAAACGAGTGATTTGAGTCACACTGCCACTTTGCAGCGGTGGAAAAGTCAGGCTGAGGCTCCAGGGCCTGGAGCTGGGGCTCGTGGGGGCAGGAGCCCGAGTGCTCCTGGTACCAACACACCAGACTCTGGAGGCTCGACACGCGCTGCTTCCTGCCTGGAACAAGAAAAAGGAAACAGCTTACCAAGAATATGGGTTGACTCTAGTTTTGATTGACATACAGTGAAAAACAGCAGGTCAAAAACACATTTATGTTAAGTGTAAGAAAACAAGCACAAACAGGAAGAAACTGTCAGAAGATTAGAAGACCAGGTCAACAAGTGGTACACTGATGTCCCCCGTCACTGAGGAGTTAGAGGTTGGTTGTTTTCTAGATGGTTGTTTTTCCAAACTGGAACTAAACAGGAAATACAAGCAGGCCTTAATGGTTTTGGTGCAAGATATTCTAGTGGGTAGTAGGACGTGCACTGTGTGCAAGGACAGAGGTAGTTCTTGTTTTGTTTGAGGCGGTGCAGAATGATGGATCCTGGTGAGTGGAGAGAGCAATTTTAAGAAACAGGAAAAGTTTACAAGACAGTGGTGAGACCAGCTACGTATGTTGTATGGTCTGGAGACAGAGACATGGACAAAAAGGAGAAAGAACTGGAAGTGTCAGAAACGGAGATGTTGAGGTTCTCCTTATGATTGACAAGGATGGAGAAGATTAGGAATGAGATCATCAGAGGTTGAACAACTGGAGATAAAGTTCGAAAGACCAGACTGAGAAGGTTTGGACATGTCCTGAGGAGGGACAGTGGGTATACTGGTAGAAGGATGTTAGAAATGCAGCTGCCGTTCACTTCATTCAATGGGAATCGCACTTCACACACAATCCCTCCTCTTTGCAGGTGTGGGCAAATACATTTTCACACCTCATTACCATACTTGCTGCCTTACAAGTCACACCGCCGTAGAAGTCGCATCAGTCCAAAAATGTCTAATAAAGTGGGGAAAAAACATAAATACGTCGCTTCACCATATAAGTCACATCTATTACGCGTCACCGCTGCCAACCCAGAAACATGGGCCGGTGTTGTGCCAAAAATCAATTGGCTGCTAAATGTCGGATGCTGGAACGTGCACGGGAGAACTAACACGAATTTAACAAGATTAACACTTAAAAACAATTATTTGTTTGCTTGACACTATATCAAAGGTGTATCTCAGTTGAACTTTTCCTTAATAAATGCACTTTAACGGTCAAATCAGCTGCATTTCTCCTGGTCTGCGCGGCAAAATGCAGCTGACTTGACGTTTGCTTCAGGAGTTCCGGTGCGAGACGAAGGTGGCTCTGTATGGCAAGCAAAGTGTCTCATTAATAGCCATTTTACCTACTAATGAGACACTTGGTTTGCCATATTAGTCGAGGGCCCTCTAGTGGCTGAAAATAATAGTGTTCAATATTTTCCATGTAAGAATGAATGAAACCATCAGATCACAGCCAAAAATTGTGTTATAAATATGGGGGGAACATAAAAAAGTCACTTTGCTGTATAAGTCGCAGTGCATGATAATTTATGCAAAAAAACTGACTTATACAGCGAAAATTACAGTACTTATTTAAGTGTCTCTCACTCACTGTCCATTAAATTCCAGTTTCCTGCATCTAGACACCACTTAACGTGCAGACAGAAGAAACACATGCAGGACACGTCTGTATCTGTTTATTTAAATGGAGGCGTGTCAGGGGAGGTGCCTCATGTGCGCTCCTTTCCATGTTTGTTCTGATGTATGAAGGAAAGGTGAGCAAAAACGTGCATGTGCACAGTTAAATAAATATGAATATTTTTGTGCACACGCAGTTTTCACATTTTGTCTGTACACCAGCTTCCAGCATGAAAGCTGCACATTATTTCATACATGCCTCGGGTCTTCAAGTTCTACAGAAGCCAAGTTAATCACTTGTTTAAATCAGGTGTGTTGGAGCAGAGAAACCTTGAAAACCTGCAGGATTACGGTGACATTATTTACATGAATGCTCCTACAAGAACCCTGCAGATGTTGGATGCTGTCTATCACGGTGCACTAAGGGTCATAACTGGCTGTGATTATCGTACCCACCACTGCACCCAGTATTCACTGGTTAACTGGACATCATTAACTTCACGCAGACTCTCTCACTGGTACATTTTCATCTTTAAATCACTTCTTGGTCTGCTGCCTTCATACATCTCCTCCTACATGTCTCTGCGTGAGTGCAGCTACAGCGTGCGCTCTCAGGACATTATTACCTGCAGTGTTCCCTCAATGAGGACTGAACTAGGCAAAAGGACCTTCTCCTACTCCGCTCCTGTTTCCTGGAATATCTTACAAAAACATTTGAAGCTCTCGACCTTGACCTCTCTAAGTGGCTTCAAACATCTGTTGGACTCCTGGCAGGGACCAATGCTGACATGTTCCTGTTTTTAGTTTTCTACCTTAGAATCTAGCTGTTTTTTGTTACTTTTCTTAAACTGGCTTCATATTTTGACTTATTCCCAAATTCTGTGTAAGCAGCAGCTCCTTCAACATTGTGTGATACATGCAGACATCACAAGTATTCACCTCGGTGGAGTTTTCCTGCACCTTCTCCTGTGATCTTCTCTCTGTAACGCAGAACATTTGCAATAAAACTACGAAGAACGTGCATGTAATTGTGTGCAGCCCTGCTTGCTCTCGTGCAGACAGCATGGCTGCAGGGGCTCAGGCTCCCACCCGCAGTGTTTCTGTCGGTGTTTCTCTCCGTACGTGGAGTTGAGCAGGATGAGGTACTCCGCCAGTCCAGCATCACTCAGGCTGGTCCTCCTGCGGAGCTCGCTCCACAGCTTGTGGGACTCTCCGAGGTACACCCGCCTCACGTCGTACTTCTTCCGGGACTCCAGACGTCTCTGGGCTCGGTCGGAGTCCGTGAGCCTCGGCCGTCCCCTGCAGCGCCTCAAAACCCCTTGGTCTCCGGCTCCCTGAGTGTCCAAAGCACCGTCTTCGTCTCCCAGGCAATGCGCCATATTGGTTTCAACAGCTGACTACACCGGAAGTAGCCTCATGTCTTACAGGAAAATAGAAAAAAAGAATAAAATAGAAATTTAAAAAAATACTTTTGTTTTTATGCTGAAGCTTATTAAACAAACAATAGTAAAAAAAAAAAAAAAATTCAACGTATTTGTGTTCACATGCGTTTCAGCCGAAGAACGGATCTGCGACTGTCAGAGGCTGGTGTTGTGTGGAAAAAAGCACCCCCGCAAAACCTAGCACTCCTGTAAGGGAAGCGCATTATAAACTTTTTTTTGTTTGTTTCAGAAATAAACTAAGTAAAAGTGAAATGTGACAGACTTGTGGTTTTATTTTCATGAATAGCACTAAGCTGCGCACCCTCCTTCGAAAGTTTCTTGACTGAAGTATGCATTATTATTTTTAAAAGTGATGCATGCTTACTCCTGTAACTTAAAAAAATAGTTGGGGTTTAAATGTTTTCGCTTCTTGCATTGTATTAAAACATTCATTAGCTTGTCATAACGATGACATAATGTTAACTGTGTCGTTGAGGGTGATGGCGTTACTGAAAACTACGGAGCACGACGAGGGTTCTTTCTTCGGTACAACACCGGTGGCTGTCTCAAAATGGAACCCAGTAATGTTTGTACCCGGACCACTTCCGCCCACTTCAGCTCCACGGCAGCAGCAAACGCGGCAAACTTGAGCTCCACACGTCGTTCTCGCAGTAATGACGGACATTTTGACGCTCGTGTTCAAGACCTTCATGTCCGAGAGTGGTCTTAAGAAGGACCCCAGTGTTTGTCCTCCCTCACCCGCACCCTGCAGCGCCCTCATGGTGGGAGATCACCGCATCAGCCGCTCCCTGCTGCTGCTGGCGGCCGTCACCGCCGCCTCAGAGAGGGGCCTCAAGGTGCTGTTCTTGGCCCAGACTCAAATTCAGAGCCTGCCTGTGTTCCTGCAGAGGTGCAGTCCGAGTCTGAGCCCAGAAAGTCTAAAGGTAGAACTCAAACATGTGCATGTGTATACATATACACGTTTATTTATTTGGTGTTACTTCATTAATCTGGAGTTCTTTGTGTGGGTCCATCACTTGTAATCAAATTATCTATTTAAAATATCAGGTCTCTCTTGTAAATGAGTCCTCAAGGCTCAATGGGATTTACCTGTATAAATAAAGGTTGATTGATCTATTTAAAATAAATAAGGGGGGGGGGGGGGTCTGTAAACCCAGTGTAATGTTTGATGGCACGGCGTCACACGAAGACACATGTTATGATCTAGCCTCTGTTACTGTACATAACATAATTTCATCTGTCTTGATTTTTATTTTATTTTATCTTGATTTTGAAGAAAATCACATTTTCCTACCCGCGGACCCTGGAGGAGCTGCTCCAGCAGGTTGCCAGTCTCCACGAGTCCCCCGCTCCCCCCTCGCTTATCATCATTGACAGACTGGAGGGCTTCCTGCGGGGAGCTGCAGGCCACGGCCACAGTGGATTTCACTCAGGAGAGCAGTCCTGTGCTGCACATGTGTGTGCGCTGCTTTGTGACACCACTGCCTTTCTCACACAGAGGGGGTCCAGTTCAGCCCCCTCCTCCTTCATTGCTTCCTTCCTGTCAGATGGAGACGCTGGGCAAGACGGCAAGGAGTCGTCCACAGATCCGATTCTTGATGTTCTTGACCGTTATTTCCAGGTGCGCTGCACTCTGGACCAGGACAGAAGCTACGAAGCTGTGGCTGCTGCAGCGCAGGAGGCGTGGCACATTTACCTTTCAGGGAGAGGACTCGCAGAGAGCTGTGAAGACGGGCCATCCGTGGCCCAGGAGTGGAAGCTCTTCATTTTCCCAGATGGTTTAATGGAGTTCAAGTTGGTTTGAAAGAGGAAGGACGACTGAATTAACCATAACTGTTCTGCTACAAAGTTATGTGAACTCATTGTCTTTTCAAATATGATTTAAAATGACCATATCATTCTAGATGCGCATTATTTAGTTTGAAATCTGATAAACATACACGGAAGATATGTTAGCTGTGGCATCCTGAATGGAAAATGTTCATAACTGAACAATAATTTTCAAAATGTTGGGCTCCATATCATTTTCTGAATATTGTCTTGCATACACATTAAAATAAAACAAATATGTGGAAATGTACATTTATATTAAAATATTTATTTTGTGACGTCTGTTTTTTTATTGTAATGCAACTTAATACATTTCACTGGTAGAGAGCTTTCAAGACAATAACGCTGCAAAATATAAATTCATCTTCAAGGAAAATATTAACAGATACAAGGTTGTTGTTTTTTTTTAAACCAACGGACAACTGGAATCCTAGACGAGCTAAAATATGGAAATATGTTGCTGCCACAAACAAAAATAAAATGAAACTATTGTCATATAGCATGAAAGGTTTATTTTTCATAATCAATTTTTTATGTTATACTTTATGTTACATTTTATTTTTCTTAGATTATAACAAAACCTCATTGCAATTATTATTTTGTAATTATGTGATAACGTATTCCTACAATTTAATAAAGTTGTGTTTAAACAAGTACCATAATTTCTGGTCTATAAGCCACTGCGTTTTTCACAGGCTTTGAATCCTGCGGCTTATACAATGATGCAACTAATTTATGGATATATATATATATAATATATATATATATATTTTTTTTTTTTACAAGCTTCATGCCACCAAAACATTCAGCCTTGCCATCTGGGCACTCACATAGCTGCCTCAGTCCTCGTGACTCAACGAGACTACCTGTATAAATAAAGGTTAAAAAATCTGACCAATAAAATGACCAAACAGGTCACAGTGGACCAATGAAACGGGGAAAGAGGAGAGAATGGGGACCACATTCTCCCCTCTCCTTAGATATTTAGTTAAATATATGCATTTACATATTATAGTATTATATTGTAGTAGGCCTAAAATTTAATTAGAAATCCAAAAAATCTTTGTATATATATATATATATATATATATATATATATATATATATATATATCATGTTAGAACGTGGACACCCACGACTTCTACACAAGCGCAGCTTATATATGTACAACTTTTGTTTGTTTTGTTTTAAATTTTAGTGGGCGTGGCTTATATTTGGGTGCGCTCTATACTCCGGAAATTACAGTATATCTTATCGTGTAAAACAGTGTTGAAATGTGAATATAATGTAAGAACTTAAACATGTTGCATAATGGGAAAAGAATAGTGTTTGAACAATGAACGTTTTAAATGGTAACATTTATTTTTGCTAAATGTGCTTGCGTAAAAATGCATACTGGATGTAAATTATATGTTTCATTTTGATGACTAAAGTAATAATTCATCTTCCACTTGAGGTGGTGAACCTTGATTTGTCGCTGTTTTTAGTCTATTTGAAATGAAAACTTCATAGATTTGTTTGTATTTTAAAATCCATTTATTTTTCAGATTTTCAAAACATTTTAAGGCAAAAGAAGAACGCTTTTAAAAGAAATGCATTGTAAAATAGAAAACATTAAATTGTGCTTAACTAAATTGAACAAAAATATGATATTAAAAGTAAAATATAGATATAGGTATAAAAAGAGAAAAATAGCACATTCACTTTTTTTAAAATCATTGCTTGTGTCATAATACTTTTCTCCATACAACATAAAAAATGCTTTGAAATGTATGTACATTTAAAGTATTTACAATTTTAATTTCTATTCCACACCATCAAAGAAGCATTAAAAAGTTACAAACAAGATTTGCAGTGCACTGACCTGAAATGTTTTGTGTAAAAATGTTAGGCCTACTTTGCTCTTTAGATGGCAGTGTTCAAAAAATAAAATGTGGAAGAAAAATAAACCAACATCTACAGTTTGTTGGAAGAGAGAGTTGTAATGCACATTCTACAGTAACAGTAATTTTAGGTATTTACTTGAAAATTTTTAGAAATAAAGGCAAAAATTTATTGCTTTGATTTCAAAAGAAAAGAAAAATACTTTTAGCTTTAATTTTCAAATTTAACAAAACAGCATTTAATTATTATTATTTTGTATTTTTGAAAAACAATAGTTTACCATATGTATTATAGGTAATAAACCCAATTGAAAGATCAAAAAACAATTAGTACATGTGTAACACTTTATAGCTTTTAACTCTAAGCTTTAGTTTTAATGTTTCAATTTGTTAAGATCTTTTACAAATTGTGGAAGAATGCAAATTTGTTGCTGAAATGGGAAGTCAGCTCTACTCAAGCTTCTGTTAGTTTTATTTGATCAGCTGATCAGACGTACAACAGCATGAATAATTGTAAAATTGTTCCATCAAGTCGTCTCATCAAAGTTTAAATTTCAGAACTTTAGAGCTGAAAACCTCGAAAGCTAAACATTTCCCAAGTTTATTCAGTTTCAGCTTGTGCTAACGACCAAATGTTAGCATGCTAAACATGATGAATGAAGATTGAATTAAGATTAATGTGTTAGCATGAGATGTGTTAGCATGAGATGTGTTAGCATGAGATGTGTTAGCATGCTAAGATGAGGAACTAAGATTACAACACATGTTATTAGCATCAATACGCTAACAGTTCTCAATTTATCCATCCATCATCTTTACCCGTTTCTTCCTTGTCGGGGGGTCACTGGTGTCACTGGTGTCACTGGTGTCCATACCTAACAGTCACTGTATGAGAGGTGAGGGACACCCTGGACAGGTCTCCAGTCCATCACAGGGACACATGGAGACAAATGAGACAACCATTCACTCTCTCACTCACACCTAGGGACAATTTAGCATGTTGAAATTAGTAGCTTCAAGTACAGCTACTAACATTCTCTTAAGTCTTATTTGAAAAAAAAAAAAGTTAGCATGGAAAAAAATAAGCAACTATATGTAAAGCTTTATACATTTATCAAGGCACTTGTGATGATAATTTGATCCACGCAAAGGAATTTACCCACAATAGTAAAGTATAGGTGAAATAAAGTAAGTTATTTGTTATTAGCTGTCTTGCATTTCAGTGTTTAACATGGATCTGATAGCAATTCTGCCATTTTAACAACAACAAAAAAACAAGCGTACACTTAGCTCATATACGAATATATTGTTTAGTCACACAACTGAAATATAAAATTTCCTATCTAACCTGAAAGACACAGCAGATTAGCATGTAGAATGCTGAATATCAGTATTTGTAGTAACTCACAGCTGATATTTCTGGGCGAGTGTAGTGTCTTGATACATCCAACAAACCCTCCACTTTGAGCCATTTAGCTTACTCTTTGGTGTCAGTCAGCTCCTTGCTTTGATTTTTTTTCTTAACAGTTAATGGAGACTTATGTAAAAAAAAATATTCACCGATCCTCAGTCCACATGTAATTGGTCCAGTCTGACTTCTCGTCAGCCATCATCATGGACAGGGTACTGCCTCAACAAGACGGGTCTTCTGTGAGCTGGAATATCATTTTTATACTCATTGGCATAGATCGTCACTTTCCCTAGGTCGTCGGCTCTGATCATGGGGCTGTAATCCATTGAGACGCCAGAGTCTGCCGCTGCCATGTAAGTGTACCCAGGGCCTTTAGGTGTCCAGGCTTGGTTTGGATACTCAAAGCTGGACTGAGATGAAAGGCGACCTGACCCAGAACTTTGCTGCACGGACCCTAGGTCAGAGTGGGACTCACTCAGTGTTGTCTTCCTAGAGGCAAAAAGCACCTCCAGGGGTAAGGTTTCCTCAAAACTGTCATTGATGTGGTCGTCTTCACTGGGATTGTTGGCACTGAGGGTGACGTATGTATCTTGAGATTCCAGCAAAGAAGCCTGGGAGCAAGGGACAGGGTTCTGTTGAAACGCTCGTAAGCGATCCATCAGCCACTGGTCGTGTGGCATGGCTCTCCACTCATTTGTCTGAGCTGAATCACTTGTGTTTGACAGCTCTCTCTCGATAAGTCCTGTCTTTAGACCATTGTCCTCCTTTTTATTGGCAGTGGTCAAAGCTTTGCAGGCCTTGGGTGGAAGAGGTGGGGAGGGCAGAGAGGGGCAAAGGTTGAGTTCTGAGAGTACTTCCAGAGGAGAAGGACATTCTTCAGAGTAGATAAGAGCTGAAGTCACCCACAAGCCTCCACTGGTCTGGCCTAACCACTCCTAAAGCAAAACCAAGACGTATTAGAGCTTTCCTTGTCAGCGTGGAACTTAATTAAACTTTTTTTCAGGGAATTTCTCAGGGAGATACTGTGCATTTAGACTTTTCTCATTCTTACCTGGAAATCCCCACCATAAACAGTGAAAAGACCTTGGAATTTGCTATCAGGCGTTGGGATAACTGGCCAAATCTTCCTTTGAAGGAACCTGAAAAAATATATAGAAGTAGATTGTTTCACTGGACTGATTCAAACAAACATTCTTTTGGCACTGGGAGGTTGGTATGTTTTTGATGCACTGACCTGTGATGGGACAAAAACATGACAAGACAAAGAAGAATGAGGATGAAGGAGATGATGAACGTCATTGACACGATGAGTGGGTCAAGTTCTGTGGGAAGCAAAGTACGCAGGTTTGACTTCCATCCTTCACTGTACAGTAATGTGCTACTACTGTAGACTATTCAAAATATCCTTGAGCTGCTGTGAGTACAGTGTTTGGACAGTAAATGTATATGAATATTCACCTGCAGGCAGAGTTTCCATAAATACAGGGTCACTCCAGGCACTCCAATAGCCATTGTAGGTGTTACCATCCAACTTCACACGGACTTGTACCCTGTACTTTGTACCAGGCTGAAGATCTCGGAGTATTAACTCAGAACGGCTATGTACCACCTCCACCTGTGGAATAAAAAACCTTGTAAGGAAATATCTACACATCACGGTAGCAAGCGTTGCAAATTCGTCAGTCGTCCTTGCATTACTGGAGTAACCGCCATACCTGGCCAACGTGGCTGTCTGCTGGAGCGTAGATAATCTCATATATCACGCTGTCATAAATGTACATCCGAGTAGGCGTAAGCCAGCTAACGTTCAGCTGACCTTGATGACCCGTGCTGCTCACTGTCACATTGTCAGGAGGGTCCAGAAGAACTGCCAAACAGACAGAAGGGGAATTGTTTGGGAGGATTTTGGAACCATTTCTCTTACAAAATAAATCCTCTGAAATATTTAAATACCTTGTTATATATTTTTTGCAGTTACCATGTTAGTTTAAGCCGCTACACAAAACTTGAATTATGCAGCTGAAACCAAGAGTGGAGGACGACACAGATATTTTATGGCCAACAGAGATCACGTAGCAACAATAGTTTACAAATGTTATTGTTTTCAGCAGACTCAGAGCAAGATTTATTTGGTGTCATTCTTGTGTCCACTCATTTTATGAAAATTGCACCAAAGACCAAGGTTGTGTTTCAACATCAACAGTTAGAGCCACTTACAAACAAGATCGATGAAAAGGCTGCGATTGTAGAGCTGGAGTCCGTCCCGGTGAACCTGGATGTCCAACTGGACGAACATCTGGATCCGGTTCAGATGGCAGATGAAGAGCCGTTTCCCGCTCGCCACGGGGACGACTCTCAGGGGGCACGTGCTGCTGTTTTCATTTCTGGGGACAGACGAAGACGTCGAGGGTTCAGAGAATGGACAGAGCTTCACAACACAAACACGTTGTCACTTTATTTGTTCTCTCCTAAAACATAACGTCAGTGCATAAAGTGAAACATCATTCTGTTGTAAACCTGAATTTACACATGAGGAGGGGACAAAGAGGCGCAGTGACAGTTTTATCAGAAAGTGTCTTACTGGTAGGCATAGGTGAAGGAGTACTGGTCCACAGAACCAGCCCTCTCCTCGTCTTCCTCCCAGAAGCACTTGAAGTCATTCCTGCTCTCAGCAAAGCACTTTGGGTTTTCTGGTTCCTCTTTCAGAAGCAAGGAAGCTGAGCAGGAAAAGGATGGCAACAAGTGAGAGATCCCCACGTGACCAAGAGTTTTATTGACTGCTGTTTTATTACATTAATAAAAAAAATATATACAAAGCAGACCCCTTTAGTTGTGCTTCTGTTTAGATCCTCTCAATAATTCCAATGACGTCACCATTTCATACCTTTCCTTTGGAAATCCTGCGCGCCCTGAACGCAGGACAGCGTCCCGGTGGCGCAGAGGACCAGGCCAAGAGCCCACAGCCGGCGGAGTTGATCACATGTCATCCTTTTGTCCTCTCCGTGAACAGAAAGACTCGGAGCGTCTGCTCGGCACCTGCATCACTAAAACAACCGCTTGACACAAACACGCGCGCTCTTCTTCTTGCCAGGAGTGAAACTATAGTGTGTGTGCGTGTTTTTTTCTTCTTCTTCTGTGTTCCTGTATCACGGGAAGGCGCAACGCGGTTACGCGCCTGCCTCTGAGAGATAAGACGGAGAGACGAGCTGTTTACAGCTCAGGGGAGGTGGAGCCCAAGAAACAGTGCAAGACAACTTTCTACTGCCTGGTTGGTGGTGGTGGTGGGGAATCACGCGCTCATTGATGTTTGCGTGCGTAAAGGAGGTGTCGTGCGTAAAAACGCACAGACAGAGATGGATGGATAAATGGATAGATGGATAGATGGATAGATGGATAGATGGATAGATAGATAGATAGATAGATAGATAGATAGATAGATAGATAGAT
>NC_056512.1:17540952-17561864 GCF_014905685.2 Nematolebias whitei
ATAGATAGATAGATAGATAGATAGATAGATAGATAGATAGATAGATAATGAGGTGACCCTCAGTCTTCTGTTTGGCCCCACTTTCCTCCGTACAACAGAAACCACAACTTGCTCGTGCACAGAACAGACCCACAAACAGTCTCTTATCTCCTCTCTGCACGCGCGTGTTTTTAATCGTTGGTGCAGAATTATCAGAGCTGGGGGGGGGGGGGCTAGTAGCCCATCCCCGTCAGTTTAAATGCAGTTCAGCGCGTCTTTACATCACATGGTGGTTGGAGGCTGCTGATGTAAACAAAAGCAACATTTCATGCACTGCATCAAACCAAGGACAAGCATGATGGAGATACAGCTGGTGACTTTTATTCTTTATGGCCCTGCAGGAAGAGGAAGAGGAAACCTGCGTTACTGTGGTTTTTCTGCTTCTTCAAGATAACATGTGTGACCCTGGCCCGTTGGGGTTAAAGGTTAAGAGGTAAACTGCGTGGTCATAAATGACACCTAAAGGAAGTCAGGTTCTGTGGATGAGCTATGAAGACTCAGTGTCTTACCTGTCGTGGATGGCTCTTTGAACAACCTCAGTTTGGGGAAACAGAGTTTAAGTCCATCAGCCAGTCTGAGCAGAGCCGAGACCAAAGTGGAGCTGTTGCCTTAAAACAGCTCAGATCTTAACATCCTGAGAGGTTCACGCAGCTCTGTTCCATTAACAATTACACAACCATTAATTTCACAATTGATCGAGGTGTGCTGACATCACAAAACATCACAATTTCTGTCATATGGTCAGGAACTATAAACATAATCATCTTAAATAAGCTGAAAAGTTGTTATAAAAACATGGCATGGAAAGCTTGAAGGCGAGATGTGTGGGCCGTCGACCACCTTGTTTAACTCGTTAAAAATACTAATTTTAATAAACATTTTTATTGTCTTCTAGAGCTATCTCAGCCTGACATAAAATTATTAAATTTAAATGACTTTTCAAGAACGTTAACTCTTTAAAGATCTATTGTTTGAAAATTACATAAATAAATTCCACATTTCAGTTTAAAGAAAACTGATATAAAATTAAAGGTTTTATGTACATTTACGTAAATATTTTTGGGTAATAAAAGGCTTTTCCCAGCAATGCTCAAAATTATTATTTTTAATTCCAGTCCACAGTTTAGTAGCAACCCTCGAGACCACTGTTTAGAAGCAACAGCTGAAAACGAGGCCTTGTTTTCATTCAAACTAACTCATGTCACCCAGTCTTCGGTCATATACGCACATTTTTGTCCAATAATATTTTTAATAAAACACCAACAGCAGTCGGCCGCGGAGCGTTTCATGCTGCAGCCTGCATGCATGTGGAACAGAGTTTTAGTGCGAAATGTTTACCTGTGCACATTACAAGTGAGTTTTTGCTCTTTACACCCAAATAAAACAATTTTGTTGGACGAGAGGTGGGACTCCACTTGAGAAAGACAAAACATTTCCGAGGTAAGATGAACTACCGTACATCTTCGGAGATTCGTACAGAAGCTCTCAAAAATAAAAGCAGAGCAACATGTTGTGCGCTAATATACTGTACTGTGAAAATTCAAAGTTTAGTAACAAAGGTATATATAAAAATAAAAAAACTACCAAGAGGAATACATTATTTTATATGATAAATACAGGATTAAATTTTATTTTATAATGTATTCTAATGTGGCCGATTTCGGCCCTCAGGAAAATGAGAGTAGTAAAAGTTATGAGAGTGTTTGAAAAATTCTGACAAAATTAACGAAAAAGATTTTTAGTCGTTGTTGGACAAAAAAAAAAAAGTTTATTGAATGCACCAACATAAATAAAAACAGAACAATACATGTGTGCCTATTTTTTCCTCAAAAGATAATACAAGATTTAAGTAGCTAAAACAATGTTTGTAGAAACTGCTGTGGTTTTTATCGGGAGCAACGAGAGCCATTTTAGCTGCTTTCAACCTTGGCTTGCCATTTATGCAAGAACTAAACCATTCCTCCAAACTGAAACGTCTCAGAAACCATAGGTAAGATGCACTGCCTGGACAAAAAGAAAAGTTGCCACAAAAATAAAGTCACACTAATATTTTGTTGGACCACCTTTAGCTTTGATGACATCATGCATTCACTGTTTCATTGTTTGGATAAACTTCTACAATGTACAAGATTTATTTCCATCCAGTGTTGCATTCATTTTTTTGCATTGATCACTAGACACTGGTCATGATGGGTGCATCACTTCACCTGCCTCTCTTCTTACCCTGATGCACCCATCACTCTGGAACAGGGTCAATCTGGACTCATCAGACCACATGACCTTCTTCCATTGCTCCACAGTCCAATCTTTATGCTCCCTATTGAAGCCTTTTTTTTTCCAGTTAGCCTCACTGGTTAGTGGTTTTCTTAAGGCTGCACAGCTGTTCAGTCCCATATCTTGAGTTCCTTCACATTGTGTGTGTGGAAATGCTCTTACGTTCATTATTAAACACAGTCCTGAGTGCTACTGTTGTTTTTCTTCCATTTGATTTCACCAAACATTTATAAGTGATAGACAATCACGATCATTCAGGATTTTTTTTCTGGCCACATTTCTTCCTCGAAGACGATCGGTCCCCACTATCCTTCCAGTTTTTAATAATGCGTTGGACAGTTCTTAAACCAGTTTTAGTCGTTTCTGCAATCTCCTTACATGTTTTCTCTGCTTGATGCCAATGATTTGACCCTTCTCAAACAGAATGACATCTTTTCTACGACCACGTGATGTGTCTTTCAACATGGTTGTTGAAGAAATGAGAAGCAACTCATTGCACCAGTTGGGATTAAATAACTTATTACCAGCTGAAAGATGATCATCCATGCAGTAATTATCCAAAAGGAGGCTCGTACCTGTTTGCTTAGTTAAATCCAGGTGGAGACTTGCTTTTTTGGCCAGTATAATTATTGCTCATAACTTTTCCACAGAACCATAAACACCAACCAAGCACAAGCAGATGCTTCAGTTTTTATCCCCTGGGACTGATGCATAATAATCACACTGAACACAGAATCGTTGTGAAGTGAATATATTATTTATTTTCCACATAAATGACAACATTATTACATTTATCTGTTTAAAAGATACGTTTGTTTTACTTCGACACATTCAGAGCTTAAAATAGAGAAAACGAGATTCGCCTTTGAGAGATACCCTTCAAAAAAAAAAAAAAAAAAGAAGCAAAAACTAAATAAAAAGCAGAACCAAAGATATTTATGAATATGTTTATATTTGTTACCACTTGAGTTGCAAAGCTGCGTACATTACGTAATATGAGTAGTGTTGCGAGTCCTTCCTTCTCATTACGTTCTGGATTTGTGTATCAAAGTGAGGTGCAGATCGTTATCAGCCATCAGATGTTTGTTAAATGTTATCAGCCGTCAGCAGCCGACACCAACAGGCGAAGCGTTACCACAGGCTCGTGCACGAGCAGGGAGGGGGCTGACCACTGGCTGCACCCTACAAGCCCTGCTCGGAGCGCGGGGCTTTGGAAAGGCAACGTGTGAAAGCCATCATGGTTCAAAGTGACCGTTAGTAATCAGCACACGGGCGGTGGAAACGGTTACAGTTCGTGCACGTTAAGACAGTTTACAGTGACGGTGCCGTCCAAAGATGTTTTCCCTTCATGGAAAGGAAGTTCAATACTGACATGTTGAAAAATGTCCAGAAGGCAAAAACACACGCTTTTAATTTTATTATTAAAATGCGGCTAACGTGGCGTGACACCATCTTATAGTAATTTATTGTTTTCTCAAATAAATGGCAAAGTTGACAGTGATGGGGGTGAACGTGAACAACGCTAAAGTTCTCATCAGTTTCAGGGATCGGTTTTCTTCCCGAGTCACCTCGGACTTCCACTGAGCTGCTCTTCTACAGAACAGGAGCGTTACATCTGCACAGACTTACAACTTTGTAAAATACTCAAGTTACCACAAACAGTAGACTAAGTTTGTGTCAGAGAAAGAATGTTAAGAAAAATGTTACGACCGAGGCCACGGTGCAGATCATGTGACAGACCTGTGAGGTGGCCTGGCCCTGAAGGTTCCCTCGACTCTCCAGGTGAAATCAGACATCAAGTTTATCTACTGACACGCTGAGGAAATGCAGTTAGGACAAAAACTGTAACTTGTCCTTTACTGGTAAAGCCCAATTTAACATGATGTGTGTGTCCTGGATAGGAGTGCACAAAGCTGCTAAAACCCACACGAAATCATTCAAGGTAGAGCGATGGAGACGTTCACCTGCCCCCCCCCCCCCCCCCCCTTCAGTCATGCTGACTGCTGCCACTCATACACATCTCTAGTGAACTATGAAAACAAAGTTATAGTTCGTTATGTGGAAAGGTTATGAAAATATTATCTGTTCAATTTCATCACAACGTCACTCTGTAGAAATGGTTTTATTCTGACCCGAGTGATGAGCTAATGGCTAGTCCGTAACGAGGCCAAGAACAAAACAGATGGACGCTTCCTGACTAGGATCTCAAATGCATGCAAACAGCATCCTATAAATATTTACATCGTTGTCAGTTTTGCAATTTCATCAGCAATTTGCAAGAGCAAACAGCAGCAGGAGTTTCCAGTTCAGCCTGGGCCCTTCCTTCAGAACCATCAGAACATTTTTTGCCAAAATACCAGCGCAACGCTAAACTGACACCGATGCAAAAAATAAAACCAAAAAAGTACAAACTGCTCAAAAAATGTATTATTTTTGTTTGTTTTAGCTCGTTGTAGCCATCATAATTCAAGTGTTTCTACGGACCGATCGCTTAAAGAGTCATCTACAACAGGTAAGATGATGACCGTTCATAACCTTTCCACAAAACCCATTTTAAAAAGGTACGAAGCGGCAGTTTAAGCGCTGTATGACTCAGTTTGTGGCACCATTGTCGTTTTGTGGAACAATATTTGTAAAAAAAAAAAAAAATCTACGATCAAATGATGCATGCAAATATCAAATGCTAAATGGAGGTTGAACTGGATCAACGGGAGGTGAACTGGTTCAGGAAGTTCATGCAAGGACAGAGTTTTGAACAGTCATGGGTTAAAACCAAAGACAGAGACTGGGAGGGCCTGTTGATGGGAAGTGGAGGTCTGATGATGATGATGAAGGTTATCTATGAAACTAGAAGAGCTGCAGCACTTTCCAAAGCTGAGGCACAGACAGGAAGTTGTTCTTTGTGAGTATCAGTGTGTGTGTGTGTGTGTGTGTGTTGGATTCTTGGTAAAAAGGCTACAGGTTTAGCAAGCACAGCTCCCGTGGCTCTCCGACGACGAGTCTTTAAGGCCCTGGTTCCTGTGGTGGGTGGACAGATTGTCGTCTCCTTCCATGCTCTCGTTCATCTTGTCACAGATCACGTCGACGAGACGCTCGAACACCTGCTTGACGTTGATGTTGTCCTTAGCGCTGGCCTCGAAGAACTGAAAACCTGGGAGCGGCAGCACAAACTCAGTTTGACGTTTGGTTGAAGTAAACACACTCGCAGTCATCTACAACAATCGTTTTCTGTTCTTACCCAGATCCTCTGCCAGCCGCTGGCCGTCCTCTGTAGGTATGAGCCTGTCGTCCTCTAGGTCACACTTGTTCCCAACCAGGGTCACCTGAGCATTGTCCCACGAGTACGTCTTGATCTGCGTCGACCTGGAGGACAAAAGCATCTCAATAAAAAGAGCGACGCACTTCCTGCTGGAGCTCTTTCTAAAGCTCGACCCACTCACCAGTCCTGCACAGCGTTGAACGAGTCCTGGTTAGTGATGTCATACATGAGCAGGAAGCCCATGGCTCCCCTGTAGTACGCTGTAGTGATTGTACGATAGCGCTCCTGCCCTGCTGTATCCTGCAAATACATACACACAGGTACATTCTGAAATATTAGTACATTATATCTATGAAACGAGGAAAAATACTGTACTCTGGGCAGCTTATCTAAATATTCACCACAAGGGGGCAGTGTTGTTTAAATGAGTTTTAGCCTGTTGGAGCAGTAGTCTTCTATACACTTTAATGGCTCCCTGAAATGCTTCAACTATCACACTATAGTCCAGAAACCTTCATCAGAATACAGACAGACAGGTGGGAGGATCGAGAGTTAGTGGAGCCCCATATTGTTCTCCTTGATGCAGCTGCAACAGTTGTCCAGTGGGTCCAGCACTCTTTCATCTCCATCAGAAATGATGTTTCAAACATTAAAGTTCTGAACTGGGTCGGAACTAAATATTTTAAGATCAACCTTAACTCGTTCTGATTAAACCACGTCTATGTGATGACCAACTGTATCGGTGACAACTAGAACAATTATGAAGAAACGCTGAAGGGTGCCAATGCAGCCACTTCATCAACTTTCTTAAAAACCCCGAAAGGACTTCTTTCTGTTTTAACCTCCTGAAACCCGAGCTGTGGTTTGCGATGCATTTTTCACATCTCCTAGATATTTGTGATTAGATGGACCTGATGTGTATAAACAAAGCTTCCTCTTTGAACAGGAAGTTGTATTTTGTTACATGGTTATGACATACTTTTGTAAAAAAAAAAAAAAGTCCTCAAACACAACATGAACATGGCTCAAAGTATAAAACACTATTGAACAGAGTGAAGTACACGGTACAGAGAAGTCAAACTGTAACGTCCCCACATGTGGACGCAGGGTCTCAGGAGGTGACAACATACCAACAGTTTGATGAGTAAACTGTAGACGTAGGAAAAATAAGTAAAAAAAAAAAAGAAGCAAGTGGCTCATTTGTATCACCATGGTAACCACTCACCTAGCTCTCTCTCACTCCCTGAGTTATCTTAAAAAAAACAAGCAGACAGAAATGCAGAGTAGAAACTAAGCTTCCCAGTACCTGTGTGAACTCTATAACTCGTACTGTACTGGAAATACATTTTCCATTGACCTGTTTCCTGACACATTATAATATGTACTATATCTGTGGGACGGCTCTCTTTTAGCAGCCAGCTGTTACTGGACCAGAGTGGACTGGTTCTGATAGATCTGAGAGCGGGGGAGTCACTTCCAGTGCTCCCCATAAAGAAGAAAGAAGCTTTGCTTTGGTTCATGAAGCACTCGGACTCAGAGCAGGCTCTGGTTCTGCCTTGATGGATCTCCAGAGCTTTGAGTTGATGAAATTTGATGAAGTGTGCACCTGATCGTTGGCGTCAAATGTTTTCTACGACCGTACGGAAAAAAACTCTTGAAGCGTTAGAACCAGAGAAGTGTCTTGTCACACGGACATTTTTATGTGTCGACAGTGTTTTGTGTAAAATATAGGATCAATAAAAAACACACACTTGACTTGGAAGAGGAAACTCAAGCTCAGATACAAGAGAAGTCTATGATAGTTTGGATGTGTGTGCTGGGGGGGGGGGGGGGGGGGGATACAGTATATTAGGAAAAAACTCAAACTCAATTAAGACACAC
Organism: Nematolebias whitei; assembly: GCF_014905685.2. NCBI lineage: Eukaryota > Metazoa > Chordata > Actinopteri > Cyprinodontiformes > Rivulidae > Nematolebias > Nematolebias whitei. Next base: position 17,548,406 of record NC_056512.1, read on the forward strand.
TGGGTGACAGAAGACTACATGTTGATGTATATCTGCATTGGTGTCAGAAACATTTGTAATGTGTGGAGGTGGACAGACTGGGGGGGGGTCCTTTTCCCAGAAAATTTTGAATAAAGTAGACGCCATTTCCTTCATTCTGGTGTATTTTAACGGGTTGTTAAACATTTATGTTTACCTACATAAGTAAACACTTAATGAAATAACTATTTTAGTTCAATTCAGTTTATTTAAGTAGCTCCAAGTCACAACAGAAGTCGTTTCAGGGCACTGAACAGAAACATTCATATACATAAAAAATAATAATTGAACGTTGTTTATCTGAGGAGCAGACTGCTTTGAGTTTAACTCCATCACAGAACTTTCATCTTGAGCATGAAGGCGACAGTGGAAAGAAAAAAACTCCCTCATGAGGAAGAAACCTTTAGCAGAACCAGGACAAGTGGTCGTCTGCTTCGACCAGCTGGGTTTGAGAGGAACAGATACACAATGGCAGGTCAAGAATCACATGCTAAGATAGAAATAGTATCAAATGAAAACTATTCAATTTTAACAATTCATTTAAGGAAATGATGTCAATGTGTCCTCCAGTAGTCAAAGTTTATAGCAGCATTACAAGCCAACCCTAACTATAGGATTTATCACAAAGGAAAGTCTTAAGCCCAGTCTTAAAACTGGACAATGTGTCTGATAACTGAAAGATCTTCCTCCCATTCTGCTTTTGGAAACTCTAGGAACCACAAGTAAGCCTGCAGTCTGCGAGTGAAGTGCACTCTGTTAGGAAAATATGGAACAACAATATTTCTAATATAAGATGAAGCTAGGTTGTTGAGCGCTTTGTAGGTTAGAAGTAAGATTTTGAATTTAATTCTGGATATGACAGGGAGCCAATGGAGAGAGGCTAAAACTGGAGAGAGATTGTCTGTCTTACTAACTCCAGTTAAGACTCTTTAAAAATATATATTTTTAAAAAGCATGGCACAATGGCTCCCGAGGGCTGGGTGTCCACTCCTCAATAAAGTATTTTGTGTAGAGATGCTTCAGTTTTCACGTGAATTCTCTGCTGCATGACGTATTGCAACTAAAAGTCACAGCACAGTACTCCTGATGGAACACACAACCTGATGTGCTTGGGTTTTTCAAAGAAGCAGTAAGGGAGGCAAATAAAAAATAACATAACGGAAAAAGATAAGTTATTTGACAAATAGTTACAAGAGGGCTTCCATATTTATGCACTAGCACCATTATTAAAACACACGTGGTTTATAATGTACAGGTGCTGGTCATAAAATTTAGAACAACATCAAAAAGTTGATTTATTTCAGTAATTCCATTCAAAAAGTGAAACTTGTATATTATATTCATTCATTACACACAGACTGATATATTTCAAATGTTTTTCTTTTAATGTTGATGATTATAACTGACAACTAATGAAAACTACATATTCAGTATCTCAGAAAATTAGAATATTGTGAAAAGCTTTAATATTGAAGACACCTGGTGCCACACTCTAATCAGCTAATTAACTCAAACACCTGCAATAGCCTTTAAATGGTCTCTCAGTCTAGTTCTGTAGACTACACAATCATGGAGAAACTGCTGACTTAACATTTGTCCAAAAGTCGACCATTGACACTTTGCACAAGGAGGGCAAGACACAAATGGTCATTGCTAAAGAAGCTGGCTGTTCACAGAGCTCTGTGTTCATGCACAGAGCACTAGAGAGGTGAAGGGAAGAAAACGATGTGGTAGAAAAAAAAGTGTACAAGCAATAAGGATAACTTCACCCTGGAGAGGATTGAAGTGGACCACCACCAGCAGATGACATGCCCCCCAAACCATCACTATGGAAACTTGACACTGGAATGACTGAATGAATGACTGCCTGATGTCCTCAACAAGTTCTATGCATGCTTTGAAGACCCGAACAGACCACCCAGCACCAGACTCACCTCGCCACCGGATGAAGAGCATCTCAGCGTGACCTCAGCAGAAGTAAGGAGTACCTTCAGGAGGATTAATCCGCACAAGGCAACTGGCCCAGACAACATCCCCGGAAAAGTGTTGAAGGAATGTGCTGATCAGCTCTGTGAGGTGCTGGCAGACATCTTTAACACCTCACTTACCCTGGAGACAGTTCCCACCTGCCTGAAGACTGCCACCATCATCCCAGTCCCAAAAAGCTCTACAGTGACTGGTCTGAATGACTATCGGCCAGTGGCCCTCACCCCGATAGTCGCTAAATGCTTCGAAAAACTGGTCATGACTCACATCAAAACAACCATCAACATCAACGAGGACCCTCATCAGTACGCATACCGTGAGAACCGATCAACAGAGGATGCAATCTCCTCTGTGATCCACACTGCGCTCAACCACCTGGAGCAGAAAAACTCTTACGTCCGTATGCTCTTTGTGGACTTCACATCCGCCTTCAACACCATGATCCCCCAAACCCTGATGGACAAACTATCCACACTAGGACTAAGTCCCTCCATTTGCAACTGGGTACTAGACTTTTTAACAAACAGACCACAGTTAGTGAGGATCCACAACCTCTCCTCCTCCACCATAACCCTCAGCACTGGCTCTCCTCAGGGATGTGTGTTGAGCCCCCTCCTGTTTACTCTGCTCACGTATGATTGTGCAGCTACCCATCCAGGCTGTCACATTGTAAAGTTTGCAGATGATACAGCGGTGGTGGGATGCATCACAAACAATGATGAGTACAGCTACAGGCAAGAGGTGGAACACCTGGAGAGCTGGTACAGAGAGAATAACCTTCACATCAATGTGAAGAAGACAAAGGAGATGATTGTGGACTTCAGAAGGAACAAATACACCTACACCCCCCTGAATATAAGAGGATCTGCGGTGGAAGTAGTCTCCAGCTACAAGTACTTGGGTGTACACATGAATGACAACCTCAGCTGGAGCAACAACACCACCAGCCTGATCAAGAAAGCTCATCAGAGACTCTACTTCCTCAGACGGCTGAGGCGAGCTGGTCTGGGAAGCTCAGTCCTCACCTCCTTCTACAGGTGTGCAGTGGAGAGCATCCTGTGCTCCAGCATCAACGTGTGGCATGGAGGCTGCACAGCTGCAGAAAGAAAAGCTTTGCAGAGAGTGGTGAAGGCTGCACAGAAATCTGTTGGAATCAGCCTCCCCACCATCACAGACATTTACACCTCCAGATGCAGGAAGAGGGCCACCTGCATCATGAAGGACCCCACTCACCCAGCACACACACTTTTTGCCCAACTCCCCTCAGGAAGGAGGTTAAGGAGCATTAAATGTAGAACCACTAGACTGAGGAACAGCTTCTACCCTGAGGCTGTTAGACTCATGAATCTCTAACTAGAATAATCACTGTGAAAAACCATATCATGTTGCTGCTGATCTGTTTCAATGTTGATGTGTTCATGCGTGCACATCTGCTCACAGACTCTTGTTCATGTTTGTGCTGATGTTCAATGTTTTATGTTATGAGTGCTTAGTGTATATTTAGTTGATGTTTTTCTTAGTTCATATCTTAGATGTTATTACTGTTTTTCTTATACATTTTATTGTTGGATGTAACTGGGACCCCGTGTACATAATTTCGCTCCACCACATGTACCACATGAGGTGCGAATGACAATAAAGAAACTCTGACTCTGACTCTGATTGTGAAACAAAACCCATTCCAAAATGTGGGGGAGATTCACAAAGAGTGGACTGCAACTGGAGTCAGTGCTTCAAGAACCACCACTCACAGACGTATGCAAGACAAGGGGTTCAGCTGTCACATTCCTTGTCAAGCCACTCTTGAACAAGAGACAACATCAGAAGTGTCTCTCCTGGGACTGCTGCGGAGTGGTCCAAAGTTATGTTCTCTGATGAAAGTAAATTTTTCATTTCCTTTGGAAATCAAAGTCCCAGAGTCTGGAGGAAGAGAGGAGAGGCACAGAATCCATGTTGCTTGAGGTCCAGTGTCAAGTTTCCATAGTGATGGTTTGGGGGGCATGTCATCTGTTGGTGTTGGTCCACTGTATTTTCTGAGGTCAAAGATCAATGCAGCCATCTACCAGGAAGTTTTAGAGCATTTTCTGCTGCTGACCAACTTTATGGAGATGCAGATTTCAATTTCCAACAGGACTTGCACCTGCACACAGTGCCAAAGCTACCAGTACCTAGTTTAAGGACCATGGTATCCCTGTTCTTAATTGGCCAGCAAACTCGCCTGACCTTAACCCCATAGAAAATCTAGGTATTGTGAAGAGGAAGATGTGATACACCAGACCCAACAATTCAGAAGAGCTGAAGGCCACTATCAGAGGAACATGGGCTCTCAGAACACCTGAGCAGTGCCACAGACTGATAGACTCATGCCACGTAGCAATGCTGCAGTAATCCAGTCAAAAGTAGCCTCATCTAAGTATTGAGTACTGTATATGTTCATACTTTTCATCTTCATACTTTTCAGTTGGCCAACGTTTCTAAAAAAAACATTTTTTTTTTGGTCTTAATATTCTAATTTTCCGAGATACTGATTTTGGGGTTTTCATTAGTTGTCAGTTATAATCCTCAACATTGAAATAAATAAACATTTGAAATATATCAGTCTGTTTGTAATGAATTAATATAATATACAAGTTTCACTTTTTGAATGGAATTACTGAAATAAATCAACTTTTTCATGATATTCTAATTTTATGACCAGCACCTGTATATTAGCTTTTTTTTGTACTGCATAAAAAAAAAACAAAAAAACAACTTGAATAGTTAGGAATTATATGTTCCTGAAGATATAAACAAACAAAAAAAGTTTCACCCAGCTCACCAACCTGAATGTTTAGCTGTATGGTAGTCCCTCGCTACTCGTGGTTCAATTTTTGCGGACTTGCTCTTTCGCAGTTTTTCATAGTAAGGTTGTACACGACACACGATTGTCAACTTTACGATTACTCATGTGATTAGGACGGTAAGGGATAAAAAGTTAATGGAAAAATAAAACTTGGGGACAGGCGCTGCCATTTTGTAGTATTCTTTCACTAAGCCTACACTGCAACACAAGTCAAAAGAACTACACTACCCAGAAGCCAACAGTGCTTCCGCCTGCTGCTTTCTGAAACGGCAGCAATGGAGGTGGGATCTATCTATTAAACTCACAGAACTGGCAGGAAAGTTGCAAATAATCTTGAAGCTGAACTCATCTTTCAATTTTCTAGTTTCTTCACTGGTGAGTGCCTGGGCTGCAGTTGACGGACTCGATGTGATCCGGATCCTGGGGGATGCAGGGAACAGAAGCGGTGGGGTTCGACCTGGTTCTGGTCACGGCGGTGCTGGTCTGGACCGAGCTGAAGTGGGGGACTACAATCTGGGCAGCCTTGCACGCCAAGTGTCTTTCCTGGAATGGCAGCACGCACACATCAACCTGGACGGGGCAGTGGGCTTCGTTCCTGCAGGGTAGCCGAACAGAAACCGAGCCCGACTAGAACCGAGCTGCTGGTCTGCAGAGCTGGTGAGTACTCACATAAAATTTTGCAGAACTGTACAGTACATATACATATGTTGTTAAAATTATGTAGGTTTAAGAGTTTAGACTTTTCAGTTTTTCACTTATCGCAAGGGTGGGTGGAACGTAACCCCCGTGATAATGGAGGGACTACTGCAATTGTTGCCTCTTGATGCAGGACTTCTGGCTTTCATCAGCGACCAATCAGGAGGAGAAAATGCAAAGATAGCAGATTTATTTGTCACAGTCGGCTCAAAGCTCTGGTACCTTTCTGCCACAGGAAACACCTGCTTATCAAAAATATCTTAGTAAATTAAAGGCTATGTGCAACATCCTTTCCCAGAAATTAAAAATAAAAAACCATTTCAATCCAAGTGAAACCACTTGGTAACCTGTCTCTTTGGTTTGCATTAGGTGCCCGAGCATTTTAGTGTTGGATGTTTTTCTCTATCCAAGAGGAGACGGAGGAGTGGGTTGTCCAGGTAACCAGAGGTCAATAAGGGTTATGAATGTTCCATTACAGTCAAGGCTGCTCTAGAAGGTAGGCTTAAATGGTCTTTTCACAACAAACTGGAAAAGGCACAACATAATTTACTGCACGGAGCTTCCCCTCAGAAAACCCGTGGCTTGATTCATTTATCCTTCCAGGATCTGCAGTCCAGCAACGTTTAGTTTTCTTTTATTAAGACAGGAGTCAGTCAAGTTCTATCTGAATCTCATTCATGCAGAAATGATCAAATATTTGACAGCATAATGGGACAACTAACTAAACAGACAATCCCCAGGGTTGCTACAAACAAACCCAAACAGCAGACAGAACCCGCTTCCTGTGTGTGTGTGTGTGTGTGTGTGATGTCAGATAGGAAAGAGTTTAAATCAGACTTCTGCACAGTCACACACTCGGACGTCACAGGGTCCCTGTTCTTTAATCATGCACTCGCCCTGTGTTTATATTAGCTGCCAACACAAAGCAGTGGAGCACATCCCCCGGGTTACCACACAATATGTGCATGGTGTACAAAAGGTGTGCGTGTGTTTGCACAAAGATCAGAAACACTATTTCCATGGACACAAATGAGGGATGTAAACAGTGTGTGTGCCGAGTGTGTGCTCGAGGTCTGAGTTCATAATGCAAAGGGTCATGTGGTGTGTTCTCAGCCTGGTTTCCATGATGTGCAACATGAGGATAGCAGCTAGCAGCTCATCTACTTCCAACATACAAAGCTCTCAACAACCTAGCTCCATCTTATATTACAGATCTTATTTTTCCATATTTTCCTAATAGAGCACTTTGCTTACAGACTGCAGGTTTACTTGTGGTTCCTAGAGTTTCCAAAAACAGAATGGGATGAAGATCTTTCAGTTATCAGGCTCCTCTCTTGTGGAACCAACTTCCAGTTTCTGTCCATGAGGCTGACACATTGTCCAGTTTAAGACTGGGCAACTTTCCTTTTTGATAAATCCTATAGTTAGGGTTGGCTTGGTTTCCTGACCTACTTATCCTATGCTGCTATAGGCTTAGACTGCTGGAGGACAAATTGACCTCATTTCATCAGATGAGTAGTTACAAATGAATAGTTTGTATTAGTAATTATTTCTATCTTAACATGTTTTTTTTGTCTTTCCTTCTAGCAGTGTTGTAGTCAAGACCACCTAACTCCTTCTAGCAGTGTTGTAGTCAAGACCACCTAACTTGAGACCAAGTCAAGACCAGAGTGTACCGAGATCGAGACATTTAGTGTCCGAGACCAAGTCGAGACCAAGTACTCAAGTCTTGGAGCTCAATCTTTTCACAGATTATCTGTCTTGTACTATACTGTCACAACATAGTGACAGTTTTAACAAATAAGTAAAAAACATACGCGTTTCATTAAAAATATTTTTTATAAAAGTTACATACTGCAACTTTGTTTGCTTTTGAATGAATGTATCAGTTGTTTTAAATTTTCAAAGCTACATAAAGAAATCAGACATTCAGTGGTTTTTGCACAATAATGTTCATGTCATGTGACCCACTGACACAAAACTTCTGTTAAACTCTACTAGACCTGACAGAAGAGGCACCTCATTTATTTCTCATTTTAAAGAATGTTCTAATGTTATATAATTTATTTGTTTTTAAAAAAGTATGGTTTTCTCTCAATAACTCATTATAAAATGTTTTAAAACGAGAAATAAGTGATGGTGTCTTGTGTGTCAGGTCTTTTAGAGTAGTTAAACATTAGTTATGGGTCAAATGATGTAAAATATATTAATTTTTGTTTCTGAAGAGTGTTTGGTTTGGTAATTTGTTGACGGTCCCTAAGTGAACCGTTACGTCTCTGAGGAGGGGCAGACTGAGCTCAGCTGACTGAAATCAGACTGCCTGCTTCAGATCGAACGAGGGGAACACACCGCTGAAGACACAGAGCTGGAATGTCCACAGTGGTAGAGAGTTGAGGCTCCAGCACGAACAGTTCAGAAACAATTTGAAATGAGAAAAAATAATCTATTTATTAACTGAGTGTCATGGTTTAGACTGATTATTGTTGGCTAATCTATTCTGACCCAAAGTGCAGCCGTGACTGGTTCTGAATGAGGCGTTACAGCAGACAGCCGCTCCCCTCTCTTCCAGGTACTGTGTACTGGACAAATAAACTGGACAATATTCTGGCAGTTTAGTGATATTTCCACAGTTGTGGTCTTGACAGGTCTTGAAATAAAATCCCGAGCCCTCTATGTCCGAGACCGAGACAAGACAGACACCAAATGCATTTGAGTCCAAGACGAGACCATCAAAAAGTGGTCTCAAGACCAGTCTTGAGACAAAGACCAGTTTCAAGTACTAAAACACTGCCTCCTAGAGAGGGACCTGCTCGCCTCCATGCTGGACCTGCCATTCTGTGTCTGTTTCTCCTTCCTGTCCTTTCAAACCCGGTCGAAGCAGATGGCCACTCATCCTGAGACTGGTTCTGTTTGTTATTAACTGATTTTTTTTTATGTATGTGAATGTTTCTGTTCATAACTTCTGTTGTGATTTGGCGTTATATAAATAAACTGAATTTAATCTACTTTATTCATTTTGTTTGAGGATGGTAGCTAACATTAACTTAAGATATTTCAGAGTTGATTATTAACGACACATATGAAGGGATCATAGCCACTACTGCTGCATCCACACCCTTTAAATACACTCTTCCTCTAGCACTGCAGTATACTTTCATTGTGTCTCCGTTGGACGCTGATAGTGAACTTCCTCAGCTTCCTGAGGTTAGGAAATACCAGCTTTCTTTGTCATTCAACTACACCATTAGTGGGAAGTCAGACACAATTTGCCCACTTCTCAAAATCCCCTCAGCGAACATGATTACCTTGTACTCAGACTTTTTACCCTTTGTCTCCAACCTCTCAGCTGTTAAAGAATCATACCCTGCTAACACTGCTTGTCATTTATGGGAGCCACATGTTTGGACAGGTAGGTGAGTGAGTGTGTGCTTTGGTGTGGACTCCCCTGGTGACGATAATTTCCAGCCACTGTTTGTGGACCACACAGTGGCTCACAGATTGTTTGTTCAAATGAATCATCTGTTTGAGCTGCTATATACAACTGGATTTGTAATTTAACATGGGGACTCAATAGGTGGTGGAGAATTTTGAGGAGGTTATATAATTTATGCAACATATTTCCTACTTTTAAGATGCAAAATTTATCAATGTGGAAGAAAAGAAAGGCAAAAATAAGTGTTAAAAACTATAAACGGGATTCCAAAAAAGTTGGGACACTAAACAAATTGTGAATAAAAACTGAATGCAATGATGTGGAGGTGCCAACATCTAATATTTTATTCAGAATAGAACACAAATCACAGATCAAAAGTTTAAACTGAGAGAATGTATCATTTTAAGGGAAAAATCTGTTGTTTCCAAATTTCATGGCGTCAACAAATCCCAAAAAGTTGGGACAAGTCCATTTTTACCACTGTGTGGCATCCCCCCTTCTTCTTACAACATTCAACAGACGTCTGGGGACAGAGGAGACCAGTTTCTCAAGTTTAGAAATAGGAATGCTCTCCCATTCATGTCTAATACAGGCCTCTAACTGTTCAATCGTCTTGGGCCTTCTTTGTCGCACCTTCCTCTTTATGATGCGCCAAATGTTCTCTATAGGTGAAAGATCTGGACTGCAGGCTGGCCATTTCAGTACCTGGATCCATCTCCTACGTAGCATTATCGTGTTGAAAAATGCAGGGTCTTCCCTGAAAGAGATGACGTCTAGATGGGAGCATATGTTGTTCTAGAACCTGAACATAGTTCTCTGCATTAATGGTGCCTTTCCAGACATGCAAGCTGCCCATGCCACAAGCGCTCATGCAACCCCATACCATCAGTGATGCAGGCTTCAGAACGGAGCGTTGATAACAACTTGGGCTATCCTTGTCCTCTCTGGTCCGGATGACATGGCGTCCCAGAGTTCCATAAAGAACTTCAAATCATGACTCATCTGACCACAGAACAGTCTTCCATTTTGCCACACTCCATTTTAAATGACCCCTGGCCCAGTGCAAACATCTGAGCTTGTGGAGCTTGCTTAGAAATGGCTTCCTCTTTGCACTGTAGAGTTTCAGCTAGCAACGGCGGATGGCACGGTGGATTGTGTTCACTGACAATGCTTTCTGGAAGTATTCCTGAGCCCATTCTGTTATTTCCTTGACAGTGGCATTCCTGTTTGAGGTGCAGTGATGTTTAAGGGCCCAGAGATCACGAGCATCCAGTAGAGTTTTATGGCCTTGACCCTTACGCACAGCAATTGTTCCAGATTCTCTGAATCTTTTGATGATGTTATGCATGGTTGATGATGATAACTTAAAAGTCTTTGCTATTTTACACTGGGTAACACCATTCTGGTATTGCTGCACTATCTTTCTGTGCAACAATGGTGGAATTGGTGATCCTCTTACCATCTTGGCTTCTGAGAGACACCGACACTCTGAGAAGCTCTTTTTATACCCAATCATGTTGTCAATTGACCCAATTAGTGTTAATTGGTCTTCCAGCTGTTCGTTATATGCTCAATTTCCTTTTTCCAGCCACTTAATGCTACTTGTCCCAACTTTTTGGGGATTTGTTGACACTGTGAAATTTTGAATCAACATATTTTTCCTTTAAAATGTTACATTTACTCAGATTAAACTTTTGATCTGTCATCTATGTTATATTACGAATACAATATTGACATTTGCCATCTCCACATCATTGCATTCAGTTTTTATTCACAATTTGGTTAGTGTCCCAACTTTTTGGGAATCCGGTTTGTATTCATTTTAGAATAGAATAGAATAGAATATAATATAATATAATAGAATAGAATAGAATAGAAACAGCCTTTATTGTCCCACGGATGGGAAATTCCAGTGTATCAGCAGCAACAGATAAAAAGATTAAAAGATTTAAAGATTTCACACAAAAGTTCCTAAATGTTAATAAACAACACAATATATAAGAAATAAGATAAACAATATCAATAATAATGTTCAATATGTATTGGAGCATTGATAATGGCAGACTATTTACAGTACAGTATTACAGGCAGAGTGTATGTTTAAGCAGAGGTCAGCATGTATTTAATCCTTATTGAGTTTGTTGGGAGCAGTGATGGTTGTAGAGTCTAACAGCTGCTGGGAGGAAGGACCTGCGGTAACGCTCCTTTGTGCATTTAGGATGCAGTAATCTGTCACTGAACGAGCTCTCCAGTTTAGCAACAGCTTCATGCATGGGGTGGGAGACGTTGTCCAGCAATGATGTTATTTTAGCTAGAGTCCTTCTGTCTCCCACCACCTGCACTGGGTTGAGGGGGCATCCAAGCACAGAGCTGGCCTTCTTGATGAGCTTATCTAGCTTCTTCTTCTCAGCTGATGATAAGCTGCTGCTCCAACACACAACACCATAGAAGATGGCTGATGCCACTACCGAGTCAAAGAAGGTCTTCAGGAGCACGCCCTGCACTCCAAAAGACCTCAGTCTCCTCAGCAGGTAGAGTCTGCTCTGACCCTTCCTGTAAAGTGCATCAGTGTTGTGAGACCAGTCTAGTTTATTGTTCAGGTGAACACCCAGGTACTTGTTAGAGTCCACAATCTCGATGTTCACACCCTGGATGTTCACCGGGATCAGTGAGGTGGACCTGTGCCTGCGGAAATCCACCACCAGCTCCTTAGTTTTAGCAGCGTTATCAGGAGGTGGTTCTGCTGGCACCAGTCCACAAAGTCTTGAGTCCGCTGTCTGTACTCTGAGTCGTCCTCACCTGCGATGAGGCCGACTATGGCAGAGTCATCAGAAAACCTTTGCAGATGGCAGTGTGGGGAGTTGATGGTGAAGTCTGCAGTGTAGAGGGTGAAGAGGAACGGTGCCAGCACAGTTCCCTGTGGGACCCCCGTACTGCAGACCAGCATGTCAGAGACACAGCCCCGTGTCCTCACATACTGTGGGCGTCCAGTGAGATAATCCAGTATCCACTGGGACATGTGGTGATCCACTCCTAATAACTCCAGCTTGTCCCGCAGAAGTCCTGGCTGGATGGTGTTGAAAGCACTGGAGAAATCAAAGAACATGATCCTCACAGTGCTTCCAGGTTTCTCCAGGTGGGTCAGAGCTTGGTGCCTGAGGTAGATGATGGCGTCATCCACCCCGATGCCAGGCCGGTAGGCAAACTGCAAGGGATCTAATAAAGACCTCACCAGGTGGCGCAAATTTTCTAAAGTTACTTTGTGTAGCTGTCTCTTGCAGCATCTCCAGCAGCAGCAAGTGTATTCAGGCTTGCTTCCATGAGTTTGCACCATCTAACCTTGGAAATTTTTGTTCATTTGAGATGAAACCAACCGTTCCTTCATGTTGGATGGGTGCCGCTTGTGTCCAACAAGCTTTAAATCAAAATAGAGTATCTCAGTTAGATTGAGGTCTGGGACATAGGTGTCTCATCACTTATGTGTGACAGGGACACGTCGTTCAACCCCTAATATATACATATATATATATATTGTAGTGAACTAGACCTCCGACATCAATCTGTCTCTGAAGACCTTCAGGGGACAGGAACTGTTATTTCATTGATTTGAATCCAGAAATACAAATTATCTCATCAAGAGACTATTTAATTGTATCCTGAATTAATCAATTGAAAGAACACTCTTCTTTTTGTTATTATCATTACTATTTTACAATATCTTGATAATCAAAAGTGTGTTTAGTTCATACCATTCCTAATGTTGAAGTAAACCACTCATTTAAATCAACTGTGAAACAGTAATAATGATTTTTAAACCTCATTAGACGTAGATCATACAAGTTAAATGTCTATTTACGAAGTAAGTGTGCATTTTATTCTTCTGTCTGAATGAGGAGTGGATTTAATGTCGGTCAAAAGTCAGAGTACAAGTTATGAGAACGAAGTGCCTTGTTTTAAAACTCTCAGACAGTAAATAAGAAACTGGCACCTGCAAAGTCTGTCATTTCTTCAAAATATTTTTCTGTCTGTACTAAACGTTCTTAAAAACATTTCTGCTTTCTGTTGACTTTTAATAACCCTCTGACATCACTAAAACACCACCCCTGCTGGTTGTGTCAACCAATCAGGAAGTACCACGTAACAGGAAGTGGATACCCTTTAAAAGTCAACACTTCTTGGAACTATTCAGTCTTCCTATAACTTTCAGCCGTACTGGAAGACTCAGTCTTCCCAGTCTTCTTGGAACTTTAAGTCTGACGAGTCTTCCTGGAACTTTCAGTCTAGGATGAGACCCAGTCTTACTGGAAGACTCGGTCTTACGGCGAGCTGATGGAATGGAACCATGTGCCAAGGGTCCGTCCATTCCAGCGGAGTCACAGCCTGCCTCGCTGTGAACTCAACCGGGCGTAACGCCCTACAACTTCTAATGAAGATTCCTTCTAAGGAAGCTTATTCTGTTGAACGGAGTACTTAGTCATGACTTC
>NC_056512.1:17566864-17593516 GCF_014905685.2 Nematolebias whitei
ATATATATATATATACACACACACACACACACACACACACACAAACTAAAATAAACTACTACTTACTACTTGTACGACTATTCCTACTTGGCAGTTGTTCACTTATCGTGGGGCTTCAGGGTACGGATCCCCCTCGATAAACGAGGGACTACTGTGTAGCACCAATCAGCACCATCAATCTTCTTAAAGGAGTTATGAATGAACTTTTTGTAAGAGCAGGATCTAGGCATGTGTCTGAAAACATGAGGAAGTCATGCTTTTTGTACTTGAACAACTTACAAGACAAACTTGCTTAATGGCCAAACCCATGAAGACAAACACTAAGCTTTCCAAAGGAGCTCTCAAAGCACAAACTCACCTTTCATTTATTTCATCTTTTGTTTTTGTATCAAAGGAGAAACAACTCAGTTTAATAAGGATTTTATACGGCAAGGAAACCCTAACATTTACATTTTCTGTTCAGTTGCTAACATCACTGCAGTGATCCAGCTCAAACTCTCCATCACAACCTGAAACATGTTTAATCCACTCACCCAAATCTGCAACTTGATCCTCTTGTCATTGCGGAAGACCGTTTTGACTTTGAAGTCGATGCCCACGGTGCTGACGAAGGCAGAGTTGAAGGAGTCGTCTGCGTAGCGGAACAGAAACGAGGTTTTTCCCACACTGCTGTTGCCGATGATCAGCAGCTTGAACATGTAGTCAAAGTTCTGGTCGGCCGCGTCCTTCTGAGAGGGCTGCTGCTGAAGCCGCGACTCATTTGAGGCCATCTGTACAGCAAAAATTATAAAAGTTATGAGTTTTGTGTGATCTACCTGCCTTATCCATCCATCCATCCATCTATCTATCCATCCACTCAGTCAGTACAGCAGTCCCTCGCTACTTCACGGTTCAACTTTCGCGGACTCACCTTTCAATGATTGTCAACTTCAATATTACTTGTGATTGGGACAGTACGAGATAAAAAGTTAACCAAAAAAAGTACTTCGGACAGGAGACGGCATTTTGTAGTTTTCTTTCAAAAGCCTTCACTGTGTCGCCAGTCAAAGAACTACACTATCCAGAATTCAACAGTGCTTCCAGCCGCTGTTTTCTGTCGAAATGGAGGGAAAGTTTTGATCCGATCCGAACCTGACTAAAAAGTTTGGTCATTATTCATAGCGACTTCGGCGTTCAGTGGATGGAGAGAGCCAATCTGAACCAGACCAGGACTACTTCCAGCCTCAATCAATCTGAGTGCTGCTTGTCAGCCCATGAGGCCTCTCGAGCGGGAAGGCGTTGCTTGGAGGTCCGGTGTCTTCTCTGGAGCTCACCTGGACTTTTTTCATCTGGATTCGTCTGATTATTTGGGCTCGATCTGGACCATTGAGTGGTTTTGTGCTGGCTCTCTGAAGATCTCTCTCCCAAAGCATCCGGTGCTCAACGGCTGAAGAGAGCCGATCAGAACCGGACCAGAACCGACTGTACAGTACATATTAAGGGTTGAATCAACTAGTCGACTAGTCGGTTCTAGGACAGCTTGCGAGCTTTTTAAATTTCATGTCGACTAGTCACAGTCACATGATTAGCGGACGAGGAGGATATGCCCAAAAATCAGAGCGAGCTGGTGATCGGGAACAAAGCCAGACTCGAGGAGGATGTTGTGCAACTTTTTGGGACACATTTCCAGAGTGACAGGAGATCAGCACACTGCTCCACTGCTGCCGAAGAGGTCAGTGACTTTTTTTGTTACAGCAGATTCCCACCATGGCGAACCTGCTGCAGTGGTGGGCCAGCAATCAGGACAGATTTCCCCGTTTGGCAAAACTCAGCAGAAGTCAGAGTCAGAGAGATTTATTTGTCATTCACATCTCATATGGTACATGTGGTGGAACGAGATTTTTTACAGTGTCCCAGTTACATCCAACATTAAAATGTAAAAGAAAAACAGTAATAAGATTTAAGATATTAACTAAGAAAAACATCAACTAAATAATACAATAAGCACTAGAAGCATAAAAACATTGCACTTCCGGCAAGCTGATGGACGGCAGCTCCCTCCGGCTTCTCTGCAGTCTTTTATCATCAAACTGACCCATTTTTCGAACCGGACTTAAGGTGGTCCCACTTCAACTGAATTCGGTGTTCAGTGACTCAGAGAGCCGGACGGGACCGTCCAAAAATATATATTTTGGTCCAGGACCGGCCGCTCCCACCCTACCGGTCACTCTGAGTGCACCCTGCCGGCCAGGTGACCCCTCGAGCTGTGGGGTCGTCACACGAAGGTCCGGTGTTTTTTCCCTCTCTCTCTGGACCCCAACGAACTTCTCATCTGGACCTTTGTGGTTCTACCTGGTTCCGACGAGAATCGCCAGGTGGCATTTCACTGGTTTTCTGCTGGACTGGCCCTCGTGGCATCTTCAATGGTGTGGGGGAAGTGTACCGGTGTCCCCCGAACTGGACCAGAACTGAACCGAGTTGGCTGTGGGGGACTTCGTCTTTAACATAGCCAGTCTCAGCTTCAGTGAGCAGCCCATTACTTTTAACGAAGGACTGTCCACCTCCGTGGAATCTCTGTGTTCGCCTGGAGGAGATGCTCTGATGCTCTGAAGCGCCACCGGAACCGGACCAGAGCAGAACCGGACCAGAGTAGAACCGGGCCAGGGACAACTTCAGCCTCTCCGGTCAGTCTTGTAGTTTTCACTGGGGGTGTCCTCTCGTGCTGTCGGGTGTGGAGGTGACGTGCAGAGAAGAGGAGGAGCAGCGCTGAGTGGTGCTCGAGAGAAGTTTGGAGTTTGTATCAGAGTTGCTGCAGGCCTCCATCCAAACTCACCTGGATAATAATAATTTTTTTTCCGGATCATGCTGTTGTCCCCCGTTGACCTGAAACGAGCTAGGACCATGCCTTTCATTTCAGGAGGAGTTTCTGGCAGCTTGCTCAGCTATTTGCTGCGAATTATCCATTTCTGCCTGTTGGTTCTGGACCCAGCTTCTGTTTCTCATGGGAGCATCCATCCATCTTCACAGTGGGGCCGGAGCCCCCTCAGCCCAACTCAAACTGCAGTTGGGCCACCTCGTTGGATTTGTTTGCCCATTTGATTTGTGACATTTTATGGTCTGAGACTTTCCTGCACCATTCATACTATTGTCTTTATTTTCAGATCTCAAACTATCTGGAGTCACTGAATCTTGTTAATACACCTGGATCTGCCCATCACTGCAACTTTCACGGTTTTTGGGTTCTGAATGATTGCGTCTTCATTAAGGTTTCTCATGGTTCAATTACCGGGGCTAATTGTCACACTGTTAACTCCTGTAATTACACATCAGTCACAAAAAACTCAAGAAAATGTCTGATAATAATGTTGTTAATGCTGTCAGGGATTCAGCCCAACCCTAGACCCCCCATTATTTATAGGATGCCAAATGACTTTAAAAACATGTCAGGACTTCATTTTCTGCATGTAAATGCAAGTAGCTTTCTGAGAAAACTTGATGCCTTGAAAATTCTGGTCAGTTCTTCTGGGGCAGATGTAATCTTCATCTCTGAAACTTGGCTCAACAAATCTGTAATGAATAATGACCTGGCAATCAATGGATTTAACATCTGTGACGCAACATTTGATGCTGTGATCATCAAAAGAAGGGCATGGAGTTACTATTTACATCAGAGATTCTCTGGTTGCTAGTCTTGTGTCTTCTAAAACAATTCCAAACCAAATTGATGCCTTAGCTGTGAACATCACTTTGAATGGAGGCCAGATTTCATCTCTAGTGGGTTGTTATCATCCCCCTTCAGCAACACCTGAGGCTCTATCCTCCCTGATGGAATTCCTTGGTAATTTAAAATTAAAAGAGATTTTTTTGGCAGGAGATTTCAACATTGACTGGGATAAGTCAACCCCCTCTGATAAATTCAAGGAATGTTGCCTGTCTCTCAATCTAACCCAACTGATCGACTCTCCCACTAGACCAAACAAAAACCGTCCTGAAAAGTCCTTCATCTTAGACCTGTTTCTAACAAATATGCCCCACAAATTCCCTGGTACAAGTGTATTCGCTAACATTTTGAGTGATCATTGTGTAATAGCGGCTCTCAGAGATATTAAACTTCCACCTTCTGAGCCCAGATTAATTCAAAAAAGGGATCTGAAACGTTTTTGTGAACAGTCATTCCTCTGGGATCTGTCTCACTTTGACTGGCATCGTATTCTATTAATTGATGACGTGAACTCTGCTTGGAACTATTTTCATAATTGTTTCATTTATTTTGTGAACAAACATGCTCTTTTTCATCAGTTCAGAATAAAGGGACGAGACAGCCCCTGGTTTACTCCAGAGCTAGTTGACCTTCTGCACAGTAGAGATCATCTTTGGGCCACAGTGAGAAAATCTGACTCAGACACTGATTGGTTGAGTTTTTGACAGATGAGGAATAAATGCACAACTGCTGTCAAAGCTGCAAAACGCAACTATTTCTTAACTCAGACCTCCAAAAATCTAAATGACACCAACAGATTCTGGAAAACCATGAAATCTCTCTCAAAACCATGAAATCTCTCTCAGGCACCCCCCAATCATCTGACCTCCCATCACAACTTCTCGTTAACTCTGTTCCTGTGTCAAATCCGAGATCCTGAACTGTTTCAACTAGGGTATTAACAGAGTACTCGAGTAATCTACACATCGATTGCTAGGACATCTATCGAGGTTAAAAATTTAACATCGAGTATCCGTAGTGACGTCATATTATGTGACCACCGTATGACCGTAGGGGGCGGTGTTGCACTGTTGCAGGTCACAGAGTATGGTGTAACACCGGGTCCAATCCACCGAACCAGAACAAGTTTCGGTTTAAGTTTCGTTTTTGACGTGCTGCACGTTTCTTCACGTTTGCAGTTTAACAATAATAACTAATAGTTTAGTTTTTCCTGTAACTTATTTGCAGTATGATAAATGGTAGGAGCATAATATACGCTCCCAATGTTTTGGTCTTTTTTTTTGTAAATAAAAACCTTTTTTTGCGGTTTTATTTATTTATTTATTTTTGTATCTTGCGATCTATGACGTCATCAAATACTCGAGTTCTACTCGGGTTTTATTATGTTAATGTCGAGTTTAAAAATTATATACTCGTTCAACCCCTAGTTTCAACAAACATTTTGTTGCTTCAAGTTCTTTATTTGACAGTTACTAATGGAAAATCAGCCACTTCCATAGGCATCGCAACCATTATATGTGAAGGGGACAAGTCCCCCCCCCCCCCATTAAAAAACCGTTCATTTGGACCCCCCCACTTTTACTATAAAACATTAGTTCAGGCGGCGCAGTTTATTTGTCTTTGTGAACGAATCCATTCCACTTGATTAATAGGAGAATACTCAAACCACTAAAACTCCACTCCAGGTTTTCCTGGTTACCTCCAACTCTCCACCGTCCCTTCCTGCCTCTTGCCTCGGCAGAAAATGCGCATACGTAGAGGAGGTGGAGGTACCTGTGTTACTCGCTCGCCAGTTTAGCAGCTTAATGCGGGCAGTTGTTGGCCAGGGGGTTGATCATAAACATGTATTCATGTTAGGAGGATGTTTGAGAGGAGCTACGTCTATAGCATGTTCTCTTAGCAGTAACTGTGACACTGTAAGAAGCTGCAGGTGTAAGAGACGCTGTGTTTTCAGGTGTATTAAAGTTGAAATGCCTTTAAAACCCCACACCTTACTGTCCTCAAGCTTCATGAGAAACATAATTTAGATGAGTAGTGTTGAACACAAGTAAAAAAGTCCAGTGGAGATGTTTTTTATTTCTCTATAAACACAAATAGTGCCGATCTGATGCTCTGTATTTAAGTGTATTAAAGTTAAAATGTCTTTAAAATCCACGGATGAATTTACACAAACTTGGTGAGAAACATGTTTTAAATGTGTGGAATTAAAGGAAATCTAGGTGAAATGTTGCTTTTTGTTCACTAGTGAACACATTTTTCTTACGTGCGCACAAACGCACGCGCACGCACGCACGCACACGCGTGTCCCCCCATATTACGGATGCTTCTGACGCCCTTGGCCACTTCACTTAATAATCAAACTTCTACTAATCAAATCCCTCCTACAAGTCAATCCTCAGTTAATCTATTTTTCTCCATTCTCAGTCAGTGAGGTAAACAAACTGTTAAAAGATCTTGATCCTAAAAAATCTGCAGGTCCAGATGAACTTCCACCTTATTTCTTAAGGCTGGCTGCTCATATCATCACAGTCCCTGTGACCCACATCTTCAATCTCTCCATAAGCCAAAACTCCATTCCAGGCTCTTCAAAAACAGCCTTTGTTCTTCCTTTGCTGAAGGGAGGTGACCCCACCTCACTGAACAACTATCGACCAATCTCTAAACTCTGCATTTTAGCCAAGGTTCTAGAAAAACTGATAAACTCTCAAATCAAAAATTACCTGGACTCATTTAACATCTTACCTCCCCATCAATCTGGTTTCAGGAAACAACACAGCACAACCACTGCTTCACTGAAGGTTCTTAATGATGTTGTTGAAGCACTGGATGCTAAGGATTATTGTGCTGCACTTTTCTTAGACCTCTCTAAAGCTTTTGACACTGTGGATCATAACATCTTGTGTCATAAGCTCTCAGAAATCGATTTCTCAGAACACACCATTGGTTGGTTCTCTAACTATCTCTCAGACCGGAGGCAATGTGTTCAACATAATGGTACTTCCTCCAGCTATTTAACAGTCAACAATGGTGATCCACAAGGCTCAGTCTTAGGACCCACCCTCTTTACAATCTACATACGTAATGTAGATAAAAACTTCCCTGATGCATCCATACATTTCTATGCTGATGACACAGTTGTTTATTGTCAAGCTAAAACAGTTGAAAAGGCTTTCCAGCTTTTGAAATCTGCATTCAACAACATCCAGACAGATTTGCTCTGTCTCAAACTTGTCCTAAATGCCGACAAAACCAAAGGGATGCTTTTTTCAAATAGGAAGTTGGTCCCAGCAGTTCTTCCTCTGATTTCATCCTCAAATGGTGTCCCCATTGAGTTTGTTGATTCCTATAAATATTTGGGTCTCTTGGTCGACTCGCATCTCTCTTTTAAGCTCCATGTGGAAAACTTGGTAAAGAAACTGAAAGTTAAACTGGGTTTCTTTTTCAGAAACAGATCCTGTCTAACCCTGAATGCTAGAAAACGCCTTGTATCTGTGACTTTCCTTCCCTCCATTGATTACGGTGACATTATTTACATGAACGCTCCTACAAGAACCCTGCAGATGTTGGATGCTGTCTATCATGGTGCACTAAGATTCATAACTGGCTGTGATTATCGTACCCACCACTGCACCCAGTATTCACTGGTTAACTGGACATCATAAACTTCACACAGACTCTCTCACTGGTACATTTTCATCTTTAAATCACTTCTTGGTCTGCTGCCTTCATACATCTCCTCCTACATGTCTTTGCGTGAGTGCAGCTACAGCGTGCGCTCTCAGGACATTATTATTTGCAGTGTTCCCTCAGTGAGGACTGAACTAGGCAGAAGGACCTTCTCCTACTCCGCTCCTGTTTCCTGGAATATCTTACAAAAAGATTTGAAGCTCTCGACCTTGACCTCTCCAAGTGGCTTTAAGAATCTGTTGGACTCCTGGCAGGGACCAATGCAGACATGTTCCTGTTTTTAGTTTTTTACATTCGCCTTAGAATCTAGCTGTTTTTGTTACTTTTCTTTTTTTTTTTGCCATCCTATTTGTTAAAAAAAAAAAAAAAAATTGTATGACTTTTCATAAGTGTTTATTGTTGTCGCTGTTGTCCATTGTTGTCATCATTCTTTGTTGAAATCAGGTCTCTTTTGTAAATGAGTCCTTGAGGCTCAATGGGATTAACCTGTCTAAATAAAGTTTGAATGAATGAAAAATTACATCAAACAGCAGCACGAACATGAGTCTGTGTGAGCAGATGAGTAAGAATGAACACATCAACATGAAACAGATCAGCAGCACCATGAAACAGATCAGCAGCAACATGATGTGATTTTTCACAGTGATTATTCTGGTTAGATATTCATGAGTCTAACAGCCTCAAGGTAGAAGCTGTTCCTTAACAGCGTTTCCCTTACCATTATACAAGCAGGGTGCCCCGCCCCGTCAACAGAACTGAGCGCCCGGTCTACCGAACCACCCCCCCCACCTCTCGGCACTGACGTAATGCTAAACTAGTGGCTCGCAATGCAGGTCTGCTAGCTAAAAAGCTAAAGGCAGCCTCTTCCCTCATTCTGAACACTCACGCTGAATGCACCCCTGCCACTCGAAAACTGTCGGTTCAGACAGCGCGTGGCTGAGATGGATGTCTGTCTCTCTCCTCTCACACACCTAAATACTCCACCTAAATACTCAAACTGTCTCTGTGTCGCCCACTTTAAAACTGTTGGTTTAAACAGCATGCTGTGCTGCCTAGGACCTGTCCGTCTGTCCAGAAGTAGCTGTTCCGGCAACCAGCATCCCAGCGAGAGAATTTTCTTTCTTGTTGGGAATACAAGTATGTGAAAACGGGCAAGCCTTCATCCTGCTCATGTTTTCTTACACGTAAACAAAGATCAAAAACTTACAACTGTAAAGGAGGAGACTACCGACAGCGAGTGAACTTTATTTAATCCACTGGTGGATTAAATAAAATAAAAATTAAAAAATCCACCACCACTCGCCCCGCTGTTTTTAGTTTAGTATTTTACACGTCATACGTTTCTTTCACTTCTGCAGCTTAATAATAGTTTTGGTTTTCCTGTTACTTATTTGCAGTACGATAAACGGTAAGAGCAGAAATATATGCTACCAATGTTGTGTTGTTCTTTTTTTGTAAATAATAAATGACATTTTCTTTTGCAAATATGATATAGAGTCTTGAGTTCCTTCGACATCACAGCGATTAGTCGACGTAGACTTTTATCATGTTGAAGTTGACTTAAAAAATATGAAGTCATGCAACCCCAATACCCCGTACGTATATTGTTAAAATTACGTAGATTTAAGAGTTCAGAATATTGCAAGAACGTGGGAAGGGTTTATAAAGCCTTAATATATATATATATATATATATACTCAAATAAATGTAGCATTCCTACTTTGCGGTTACTCACTTTTAGTGGGGGTGTCTGGAACGTAACCCCCGCGATAAACGAGAGACTACTGTACCTGAAGAAAACCCACACATGCATGGAGAGAACATGCAAACTCCACCCAGAAAGGGCAGAATGGTTCATAATTAGTAAACACCAAGAACGTAGCAAAGATTTTCCAAATTAGCAGTGACCCAGTCGTGTTTTGATAGTTTGTGGGGTGTGAAGAGCGTGGTGTGGTAATCATCCAGTGTGAAGGGGGCTAAAAGTAAAATATGTTTGTGTCTTACCAGAGGTGGAAAGAGTACTGAAAATTTGTACTCAAGTACAAGTACTGTTATACTGATTAAACTGTACTCCATTAAAAGTAAAAGTACTGGTGTTATAAAAAAATACTTAAGTAAAAGTACAAAGTACTCTTCTCAAAAACTACTCAGTCTTAATTACTTTTTAACCAATTGATGTTTTGCTCCATCTTATTTTAGTACCAGACAAACCGATGGCAGTGACAATATCTAAGATCTTTGCATACTTGGCCAAACTAATAACCCACACAAACAATAAAAAAGCAATATCATACAGGTAGTTGTAAAACCTCATACCGCAATATGTTTGTTGAGATTAGATGAAGTCTTGTAAGGTGCTATCACCGCAGAGATCAAACAAAGTTTGCATCTGGACTCCGTCTCCTTTCCACCCTCTGTACATGAAACATTCCTCCAGGTACGGCCACGGGCACTCGTCCTCAGCCTTTACCTCGTCATTTTCTCTGTTCACAGTGCTGTCCTCTTGTCTCCATTTTGGCTGTTTTTCCAAATCTTAGGTCCATAAATGACTCTCTACGGAGTTGTCCTTTGCTTACGTCATAGGTAATTGGCGAGTTCGCGATCTGAAAGCCTTATTGGCTACAAAGATGCAGATGAACGGTTTGAATATTAATTCAAATTGTGGCCGTACTCAGTAGAGACTAGGGCTTTAACAGACTACTCGATAATCTACACATCGATTCCTAGGACACCTATCGAGGTTTTTAATTTCACGTAGAGTATTCGTGGTGACGTCATTACGCCGTCGTTACGTCATCGCGTCACGTGATCCACACCGGGCGCGGGTTACAAAATGGATTCCTCCAAGCAGACGGATGGACCGGAGCAGGTCCAGTCTTGACAAACAGGTAGAAATGCATCAGTAGTCTGGAAATATTTCACTAAAGATGAAGCTTCTAGTTCAAATACCGTAAGGAAACAGAAAATGAATAAACGTCCTGACTGACTGGAGCTCTTTGTGAACCGGTGTTACACCATATTGTGTGACCGTAGGGGGCGGTGTTGCACGCACTGTTGCAGGTCACAGAATATGGTGCAACACCGGGTCCAAACAACCGAACCAGAACCAGTTTCCTCTGACCTTGTTTCACAAACAAAAAGCAAAAAATATTTATCTCTAAACCTATAAAAAGCCTATAAACATATTAATCTTCTTTTTTTCTTTTTGACAAATAACTGGTAAAAATGGACAATGAGGAGATATTATTTTGTCAAGCAACTCTTGAATTATTTTCCGCTCTGCTTTAAAAGAGAAAAGACAATTTTCTTTTGCTATATAAAAGTTAATTAGCAAACTGATGTGAACATTAGGACAGCTCTAGGGTCACTCAGGTCTCAGCTAAATTGACTCACAATCTTTACGTCATAAGAGAAGGGCACTACTGACCACATCACCTGCTGCATCTCTCATACAGTCTTTTATTGCAGTGACCGGTTTAAAGGTTCTCTGGAGAAAAGAAGCTGAGAATAATTTCCCCTGACTACTTGACACCACAATTAGCAGTGTACAAAGAACAGATCAAACTAAAGAAAAAACAGTTAAGTCAGGCTGCAGTACACACAAAATACAAGCCAAATAAAGTTTTTTTCCCCCCCTCAAAATAAATTGAGCACTTGCACCCTTGAACACCTAAAAGATCTGTGGCTCCTAAAGTTGATGTTGAAACTACACTGCAAGTCATCTGATGCCAAATGTAGGAACTTACAATGACCTCAATAAAATAAAATTGGCCTTAAAAAAACCTGGAGTCATAAAGAGAAAATATTTGTAAAGGTTGTGGGCATATTTGAGTTGTCATTATAGTCATATTTCATGATCACGTAGTCATGTTTGTACAAAGAAGTTGAAGTCACAAACGTCTTGTGGGTTAGAATACTAAAAACATTTGGAAAACTAAATTCATTTTTATTTAAAATGTACCCATTTGCTGCATAAGGCAACTAGGACACTGTATGGGAAAAGTAGACTAAACCAGTTTAAATCCTGTTTGTCTGGAACTATAAAATTCAAATTTGCAAAAGTTTGTCCAAATAAAGCTTAGGCTAAATTAAATATTTGCCCTCAGGCTAAAGATCTGTTGAAACTACGGATGCCCCAATCAGGTTTTTTGCTGCCGATCATCAATACCGATCACATGGATTGGCTGTAAATGTTTTGATTTAGTTAAGACGAGTGCTACTTGATACGTGATCTGGAAAACAAACAAACAAACAAACAAAAAAAAAACTTAATTTGGACAAAAACATGTTTTTATTTTTCAAGGTAAAAAATATTTAAAAAAAAAACCTTGCAGGCACAATACAGCAACTATTCAGTCAAAAGGACAACTGAAAAACACTTAAATTTCAGTTGAACCCAGAAGTTTACATACACTATTTAAAGATACATACAGGTGCTGGTCATAAAATTAGAATATCATGAAAAAGTTGATTTAGTTCAGTAATTCCATTCAAAAAGTGAAACTACCCGTCCAGGGTGTACCCCGCCCCTCGCACAGTGATTGCTGGACATGGGCACCGGCGACCCCCGTGACCCAAAAATGGAACAAGCGGGTAAAGATAATGGATGGATGGATGGATTCTGACAACTAATGAAACACCAAAATTCTGTATCTCAGAAAATTAGAATATTGTGAAAAGGTTCAATATTGAAGACACCTGGTGCCACACTCTAATTAGTTAATTAACTCAAAACACTTGCTTTGGCCTTTAAATGGTTTCTCAGTCTAGTTCTGTAGGCTACACAATCATGCTGACTTGACATTTGTCCAAAACACAACCATTGCCACCTTGCAGAAGGAGGTTAAGACACAAAAGGTCATTGCTAAAGAGGCTGGCTGTTCATAGAGCTCTGTGTCCAAGCACATGAATAGAGAGGTGAAATAAATGATGTGGTAGGAAAAAAAGTGTACAAGCACTAGGGATAACTGCACCCTGGAGAGGATTGTGAAACAAAACCCATTCCAAAATGTGGGGGAGATTCACAAAGAGTTGACTGCAGCTGGAGTCAGTGCTTCAAGAACCACCACGCACAGACGTATGCAAGACAAGGGGTTCAGCTGTCACAGTCCTTGTGTCAAGCTACTCTTGAACAAGAGACAGCGTCAGAAGTATCTCGCCTGGACTAAAGACAAAAAGGACTGGACTGCTGCTGAGTGGTCCACAGTTATGTTCTCTGATGAAAGTAAATTTTGAATTTCCTTTGGAAATCAAGGCCCCAGAGTCTGGAGGAAGAGAGGAGAGGCACAGAATCCACATTGCTTGAGGTCCAGTGTCAAGTTTCCACAGTGATGGTTTGGGGGCCATGTCATCTGCTGGTGTTGGTCCACTGTGTTTTCTGAAGTCCAAGGTCAACGCAGCCGTCCACCAGGAAGTTTTAGAGCACTTCCTGCTTCCTGCTGCTGACCAACTTTATGGAGAT
This sequence comes from Nematolebias whitei, assembly GCF_014905685.2. NCBI lineage: Eukaryota > Metazoa > Chordata > Actinopteri > Cyprinodontiformes > Rivulidae > Nematolebias > Nematolebias whitei. The sequence goes on from NC_056512.1 coordinate 17,579,713, forward strand.
GCAGATTTCATTTTCCAACAGGACTTGGCACCTGAACACAGGGCCAAAGCTACCAGTACCTGGTTTAAGGACCATGGTATCCCTGTTCTTAATTGGCCAGCAAACTCACCTGACCTTAACCCCATAGAAAATCTTTGAGGTATTGTGAAGAGGAAGATGTGATACACCAGACCCAACAATTCAGAAGAGCTGAAGGCCACTATCAGAGGAACCTGGGCTCTCAGAACACCTGAGCAGTGACAGACTGATCCACTCCATGCCACGCCGCATTGCTGCAGTAATCCAGACAAAAGGAGCCTCAACTAAGTATTGAGTGCTGTACATGTTCACACTTTTCATGTTCATACTTTTCAGTTGGCAAACATTTCGAAAAATCTTTTTTTTAATTGGTCTTAATATTCTAATTTTCTGATAAACTGAATTTGGGTTTTTCATTAGTTGTTGGTGATAATCATCAACATTAAAATAAATAAACATTTTAAATATATCAGTCTGGTTGTAATGAATGAATATACAAGTTTCCCTTTTTGAACGGAATTACTGAAATAAATCAACTTTTTCATGATATTCAAATTTTATGACCAGCACCTGTATGCATTTTTTTTCCACATTGTCTGATGTGAAATCAGAATAAACTTTTCAAGTTTTATATCAATTAGGATTACAAAAAAATGTTTTTCTATTTACAAAATGCCAGAATAGTGACAGTGAGGATTTTTTAATGCAATTATTTTACTTTATTCAAAGTCAAACGTTTAAATACACTAAGATTATTATGCCTTTAAACAATTTGGGACATTTGATCTAATGTCTTTGGAAGCTTTTGATAGGTTTATTGACAACATCCGAGTTCATTAAGAGACACACCTGAACACCTGAAACACACTGCTTCCTTGTGTAACATCATGGGAAAGTCAAAAGAAATCAGCGAACATACCAGGAAGAGAATTGTGGACTTGCACAAGTCTGGTTCATCCTTGGATGTAATTTCCAGATGCCTGAAGTGCCTTGTCCATCTGTACAAACAATTGTACTCAAGTACAAACAAGATGGGAATGTCTAGCCATCATACCGCTCAGGATGGAGACAGGTTCTGTGTACCAGATGAATGGTGCTTTGGTCCAAAATGTGCAGATCAACCCAAGAACAAAAGCAAAAGACCTGATGAAGATGCTGGCTGAAGCTGGTAAGTGTCATTATCACAGTGAAACATATCGACATGGGCTGAAAGACCACTCTGCCAGGAAGAAGACATTACTTCAAAAGAAACATAAAAAGCCAGATTAATGTTTGCAAATGCACACAGGGACAAAGACCTTAGTTTTTGGAGACATGCCTTGTGTCTGATGAAACTAAAATGGAACTGTTTGGCCATAATGACCATTGTTGTGTCTGGAGGAAAAAGCAAGAGAACACCATCCAACTGTGAAACACGGGGGTGGCAGCATTATGTTGTGGGGTTGTTTTGCTGCAGGAGGGACTGGTGCACTTCACAAAATAAATGGCATCATGAAGAAAGAACATTATGTGGAAATCCTGAAGCAACATCTCAAGACATCAACCAGGAAGTTAAGGCTTGGGCACAGATGGGTCTTCAAATGGACAATGACCTGAAGCATACTGCTAAACTGGTTACACAGTGGCTCAAAGAGAACAAAGTCAATGTTTTGGAGTGGCCATCACAAAGTCCTGATCTCAACCCTATTGAAAATTTATGGGCAAAGCTGAAAAGGCATGTGTGAGCAAGGCAGCCTACAAACATGGCCCAGTTCCACCAGTTCTGTCAGGAGGAATGGGTCAAAGTTCCTGCCAACTATTGGGAGAAGCTCGTGGAAGGATGTGCAAAATGTTTGACCCGAGTCATACGGTTTAAGGGCAATGATATCAAATACTAATTCATTCAACCAGCATAGAAATGTATGGATGCATCAGGGATGTTTTGACCTACATTACGTATGTAGATTGTAAAGAGGGTGGGTCCTAAGACTGAGCCTTGAATGAATGAAGTGTATTTAAACTTTGGACTTGGAAGAAAGTAATAAAAACTGTCTTAAAAATTCTCACTCTCATTATTCTGGCATTTTGTAAATAGAAAACATTTTGGTGATCCTAACCGACCTAAAACAGGAAAAATTTATTCTGGTTTCATGTCAGCGTGAAAAAAATGCATACGTGTCTTTTTAAATAGTGTATGTAAACTTCTGGTTTCAACAGTACCTGCCATCAGTAACTCTCAACAGGCTAGATGGTGCAGAAAGTCAAATAAATCTCAAAACATTGCTTAAATATATAAACCACCGGACCTCTGCAGGCTGCAACGGTGATCGTTTTTTGTGATCGGCCCTGAAAGGCATTGATCGGTATCGGACGATCACATACATTTGAACTGAAATCGGACGATCACGATCAGTGGCCGATCGATCGGAACATCTCTAGTTGATACGACAGAGATCATGTTAACGCCCATTACTCGTCTTAAAAGTGAGTTTTCATTCTTTACTAAAATAAACGTCAGCTCGAACCTTTCTGACGACACACTAAGAACAAAAACGGAATTTTCTTCACGTTACTGGTTTTACTACGAGTTCAAATGTTGAACTGAATCGCTGATTAAAGTTCATAACTATGCTCCGATATGACACACGGAAATAAGAATGAATAAAATGTCATTAAGACTTTGTGAAGTTAAACGAGCACTTTTTCTGCACCACCTGAACAAACAAACAGCAGGTGTTTTAGTTTTAGCTGGTGACAATTTAAAACTTGTTACAAATTCTTCACAAAGCTCACATACAACTCTTTTAATCGGTACAGATCATAAGAATTTGTGTCAATTCTTTTATTTTACATTAAACTGTTTTACGATGAAGAAAGTCATTTGGAGCATTACATCGTAGCTTTAAATTATGGAAAGCTGTGCCATCTGTCCATCCACCTTCTCAGAACCATAAATCTCTGTAATCTTTCCTGGAGGCAGGTATGACATTACCTGCCGGTTGACCTTTTTTTATTGTCCGTCGTCCAAACGGGAAATTAACGAGCAGCTGCACAGCTCTGAGTGTTCAACGGGGAGCAGACGTTTCTCTGGAGCAGCTGATCAATCGCAGCAGCTCTACGCTGCCTTCGTCTACTGGGACCCGTCTCCGTGGAGACGAGAGCAGCCTCAGCTGCACACGAGACCCATTAGTGGTCAGAGTAGTGAGCGTGGTCGGCTCTCAAACGCCTTCAGGTTAGGACAGAGACATCTGTGATCTCACTGCTCTGAAAGGCAACGGAGAAAAAACTGGGAGGAGGAAGATCAATAAGAACTTAACGGAGCGGGACTCTAACGGTTACCACACAAACCTAAATATTCTCACAATAATTACAAAACTGAGTAAAACTAGTCCTTATTTATTTCTTGCGTAAACATTAAAAGCCTGGTTAAGTTAACTTTTATACACAATTAAAAAAACAAAGAGTAATCTTTTTTTTATTTTTAATATAACATGCGTTACCACGTGTTAAATTAAATTATATGTTAAATAAAACATCCTCAAAAAAATAACGTTAAATCTATACAAATGCTGTCAACATGAATCCAGACATAAATCATAAAGGAATATATTGGCCATTTTAAGGGGGAGGACGTGAACATCTAATGAACAATCAATATCTTACCTGTTGTAGATGTTTTATTTTAATGACCTCATTTGGGAGAACGTTTATTCTGACCATACTGGTTAGTTAACGGCTGGTCCGAATGCTGCCAAGACCAAAGTGAATTGTTGTTTTCTTAAAACAGCTCCAATCTCAGAATTTTTATACTACGATGTTTCCACTTTTGCTGGCTGGGGCTGGAGACAGAGGTGACCGAGACACGTCGGTGTTGCACGCCATTTGTACCAACAGTTTTTGAGCCGGGGGGGGGGGGGGGGGGTGACGGCTAAGTGTGAGGAGAACAAAGGTTTTTTTTTTATTAGCTAGTGTGTCTGTATTGCGCACCACTAGCTTAGCGCTACGTCAGTGCCAGCAGTTTTCAATTGGTGTGTGTGTATGGGGGGGAGGGGGGGTTCAGTTTGGTTCGGTACCATACCATACCATACCAATTTATTTATATAGCACTTAAAACAGCAACAAGGCCAACCAAAATGCTGTACAAAAGAACACAAACATGCACAGCAGACAGGAAAACATAAAATAGAAATACAGATACAAATAGCAGCAGAAGCTAACTAAAATGGCCAACAGAGTAGAGAACAGACCGGACCAAAACAAATCACACCGTGTTAAAGGCAAGCAAATAGAAGTGGGTCTTCAAGCGAGACTTAAAGACTGAGAGTGTGGGAGCCTGCCGGACACTCAGTGGCAACTCATTCCACAGTCGTGGACCTGCAACAGAGAAAGCCCTGTCACCTCTGAGCTTACGACGGGTTTCTGGGACTGAGAGAAGCATCTGGTCTGCTGACCTCAGAGAGCGCGGTGGGACGTAGGCAGGGTGGGACGCCCTGCTTGTATAAAGGTAGGGGAAACACTGTACTAGTTACACAAACATACTTTTACAGACTTTTATATTGCTACAATCAATTTCACAGTTGATTACATAAAGATATGTGGGGTAGTTGCGAGGGCAAAACGTGGCAGCATCAGCTGGCTGTGGCACTCCTGCTGTAGACCGAGTTGGATGTTGGCAACAGTTTTATATTTTTTGTTAAATAAACTTGATGCAAAAATGACTGTGGTGTAAAAATTTAAAAGTTGGCATGAACCACTGTAAACTGTCCACAATCTGAGTTGCTTTATCAAAAAAACAAAAACAAAGGTCCATGCTCAATAATCCAGGTATACAATCAAACAAATTTCAGTCAGGTACAAATTTCAGTCAGGTCATCTGGACGGTTTCATTTTTTTTTTTTTTTCTGCTGAAACGTTTCACCGTCCATCCAGAAGGCTTCATCAGTCAAGGAAACACACAACACAAAACGGATTCTTCCCCCAAACAGCTTATTCCAAAGTGGAACAAACCAGTTCTGTTGGTGCTAAGATGGTGTCTTTGGCACGCCCCCTCCTCTGTGGACAGCCCTCTTCCTCGTCGACAGTCATGTCAAAGCATGAGTTGCTTAATGATTTCAAGAAATACTTTGAAAACACATTAAGTAGCAAATATCTGAAGAGATCCATGACCAAAGCCAATTTAGCCATAGCTCAACACTGACATTCAAAATATGACGCACTTAAAGCAAACCGTTATTTAAACCCTTAAACTGACATTAATTTTGCATTATGTGCTTTTTAGCAGAAATATTATGAAACTCCTGCCAAATCCCAGGCTGAGCCCAGGCTCCATAGGAAGTGATACAGCTAACTGCTGCTGCTTTCTGTGCTTGAATTAACCAAATAATTCTAGGTAAATAACCATGTAATACCAATTGATGTTTGTGTACAGGTCTATAAACTAGCACTAGCTCAAACTGGCACCATTTGTTTTAGATTAGAGCTGTTTAAAGATGGCAGTAAACCACTTTGGTGTTAGCTGCATTTGGACTAGCCACTCGCTCTCCAGTCCTGTCAGACTTAAATGATCTCTTGAAACTGAGGCGGTTTTAAAAAGCTATTTACAATAAGTAAAATATTATGTTCATAACTTTTCTATAAAACGCTTTAAAATTGCCAAATCCTTTAGCTTTAGGTTGAGCGCCCATCTATTCTCCATCCCCCCACATGTCCTGTCTAGAGGCTCTAAGTCTCAGTCTATGTGGGGGGTACACCTTGGACAGGTCACCAGTCCGTCACAGACTTTTAAGGCAAGTTTAAAAACAATTTAGCGATCAAAGGATCTTTTTTATCTTTCTAGTACATAGAAATTCACACACAGACCCGTGTGTGTTGTCGATGATGAAACGTTGCCGCTAACAGTGGTAAAAAATACCACAATACTCTTTCACAACTTTTCTTGACTGTTAAAAAGGAAGCCACGTCAAATTTTCTAAAAGAACAAAACCATTTCTGCACTCAGATGTGTCCTCATCATTGAAGCCTGTGCTCAGGTCCCAACCCTGAGATCTCTTTAATCCCCCAAGACATTGGCTGTGAAATCCCCAATCACATGATGTCTGGTTTATGTGAGGGTCTCCGAGGAACATGTTCACATGTCGATAAAAAAACCACACACATTTAGTCATTCGGAAATTATATTTCTCTTCTTGAACAGCTTAGTTTAAACCTGAGGTAAACAGCCATAACCTTTATTTGCAGCACAACTTAGGATATCTGTAGGCAGAGAGCCAACAAATGATACCTAAAGCTTACGATTTCAGCAGTTTAGAGTTGAGATGAAGATACTGTATTTTCTGTACTATACATTGCTTCAGAGTACAGGTCGCATCAGTCAAAACACGCCTCATGAAGAGGGAAAAAACATGTACAGTTCCAAAAAATTAGAATATCATGGAAAAGTTGTTTAACTTCCATATTTCCATTCAAAAAGTTAATCTTTAATAGATGATCGATTCAGGGCCCACAGTTTAAATGATTTCAAGTATTTATTTATTTATTTATTTTTACATAATTTGGGCTTCCAGCTCATGAAACATACAAAAACAGGATTTCAAAAAATTTGAAAACTGTGAAGACATCAGCACACACTAAGTTTTTGCAGAAAAAAAAACAAGAAATTAGGATCACAACAAATCAGTTAAAATATGGTATTTTCAAAATGATATGTCAATCTTCAATACTTGGTTGGAATCTCTTTGCCTTAACCACTGCCTCGATGTGACGTGGCTTTGAGACAATCAGCCTGTGGCATTGACTGGGAGTTATGGAAGCCCAGCTTTCCTTGATGCTAGATGTCAGCTCTTCTTTGTTGTTGGGTCTGGTGCCCCCTCCCTCATTTTCCTCTTGAGAATACTCCATAGTTTCTCAGTGGGGTTTAGGTCCGGCGAGTTGGCTGGTCAGTCAAGCACTGTGGCATCAAACCAGGTTTTGGTGCTTCTGGCGGCATGTGCAGGGGCCAGGTCCTGCTGGAAGATGAAATCTGCATCTCCATACAGATCCTTAGCAGAAGGAATCAGGAAGTCCTCTAAAATGTTCTGGTAGACTGTTGCGGTGACCTTGAATTTAAGAAAATAGCGTTTACCAACACCTGCACTGGACATTGCACCCCAAATCATGACTGACTGGATATTTCACACTGGACCTCAAGCAGTATGGGCTCTGTTCCTCACCCTTCTTCCTCCAAACCCTTGGACCTTGATTTCTGAATGAAAGGCACGCTTTACTTTCATCGGAAAAGAGGATTGAGGAACCCAGCAGTTGTAGTCCATCTCCCGGATGCGTCTGAATGTGGTGGTTTTTGAAGCTGTGACTCCGCCTCATTCCACTCTTTCTGGATCTCTGACAGATTCTGGATCTTCTCTGTATGATGATCTGCTGAAGCCCACGGTCATCTCTTTTGCTGGTGCATCTTCTCCTGCCACATTTTGCCCTTCCACTAGACTTTTCATTGATGTGCTTGGACACAGAACTCTGTGAACAGCCAGCCTCCTTAGCTATGAACGTTTGTGGCTTACCCATCCTATGGAGGGTATCAATGATGGTCTTCTGGCCAGTTATGTCTGCAGTCTTCCACATATTGAACCGAACTGACTCAACTGAACCAAACTGAAGCGATTTAATGACACCTGGGGAAACCTGTGCAGGTACTTTGAGTTTAGTAGATGATTAGTGTCACACTCAGTTTAAAACATTCATGCCCTGAAAAATTTGGGCTGATTTCTCCACAGTATTCTAATTTTTTGAATTCCTGTTTTCATGGGTTTCATGAGCTAAAAGCCCAAATTATGTAAAAATAAACAAATAAATACTTGAAATTGTTTAAACTGTGGGCCCTGAATCTATCTATTAAAGATAAACGTTTTGAATGGAATTATGGAAGTTAAACAACTTTTCCATGATATTCTAATTTTTTGGAAAGGGTCTGTATAAGTCACTTCGGAGTAGAAGTCGCATTTATTATACGTCACCACTGACCCCCAGGAAATGTGGAACTGTGTTGTGCCAAAAATCGATTGACGGCTGTGGATGCGTGCACGGGAGGACTCGCTGTTGCAGTTCTTAGAAATTTAACAAGATTAACATTTAAAAACAATTACTTGTTTGCTCGACGTTATAGCAAAGGTGTGTCTCAGTTTAACTTCTCCTTAACAAATGCACTTTAATGGTCGAAACAGCTCCATTTCGCTTGGGTGTCATGGCGCGGTCACATGGCACTGAGAACAGTCCGTCCCCGTCGGCAGCCTTGCCCCGCCCCTCCGCCGCCGGAGCAGGGAGGAAGGGCACAGCGAGGCACGTGGTCCGCAGCTCCGGGAGGCGGTGAGGTGCAGGCGCGGGTGCTCTGTGGATCTTGCACCAGGAGCTGTGGGCTCTGCAGCGTTCCTCTGCAGCCGGAGAGGTTCATGTTCATGTTCGGTTTGGTTCATGTCAGTATGAATAAACATTTAAAGCGTCGGTCAAAAATTGTGTCATGAAGAAGAAAAAAGTATACAAGTCGCTTCGGATTACCAGTATATGTTGGGCAAACTATGAAAAAAAACAGCGACTTATACTCCGGAAAATACGGTAATTCAGTGATTTCGAGCACAAATGACTAAAAACAACAGGAGTTTAGTAAAGCGAAGTGTCTTCTATTGCACGTTCAAATTCACTGGTGATTTCTAGGAGCTTGGCAGAGTGCACGACATCATCAGCAATCAAACACAGACATTCAACAGAAGTGGCTGAACAGATCGCACAAGGCTCCAGCGAGAGACTTGATCCAACACCTAATTGTCTGAAGAGATAAATACGCTTCCATGCAGCTAGCTCGGCATTTTAACTGGGCAAACGTTGGGATGTTGTGTAAAGTCTAAATTAAAAAACAAAATGCAACAATTTGCACATCTCATAAACCCATATTTTATTCACATTGAAACATAGTAAGCATATAAAATGATTCGACTAAGGAATTGTACTATTTTTTTTTTTAGATATAATTAAAGATTTTACAGTTGATTGTAGCAACATTCCCTAATAAAAAGATGGGAAAGGGGTAACAAAAGGCTACACAAGTGAGTGGTACAGATGAGAAACAGCTGGAGGAGCATTTTACAAACTATTTCAATTAATGGCAACAGGTCAGCAAGAGGTGTGGTATAAAAAGAGCAGCTTGGAGACAATCCAGCACAGTTCAGTCAGGTCCTCTGGATGGTTTATTTGTGTTGAAATGTTTCATCCTTCATCCAAAGGACTTCATCAGTCCAAGGAGGCACAACAAACTCAGTCCCACAAGCAGCACATTCACATAGTGAGCCAACCAGTTTGATAGTGATGAGATGGTTTTTGAAGTCCGCCCTCTCCCCCGTCGACTTGTCAGTGGCAGCCATGCCGAAGTGGTTCAAAACATCAAAGTTCAGGCTCAATAATCCAGGTAAAAAATCCAACAAAGTTAAGTCAGGTCCTCTGTACTAAATGGACGGTACTTGTAAATCACCTTTATATCTTGTTGAAATACTCAAAGCTCTTTACAATCTGTGTCCTCATTCATGCAGCACTCTCTTTACACAGAATAATCAGAGCTTTATCACATTCATTCACCGGTGGGACACACATCGGAGACAATGAGGGGTTCAGTGTCTTGCCCAAGGACTGCTGCTGGAATCGAACCCCCAACTCTTGCACTGGAGAACGACTGCTCTAACCACTCAACCACAGCCGCTCCCAAAGAGAAGAGCGGTTTTAAAATCACATTTCAAAAGCCTGCCTCTCTGAAGGTATGGGGGTGCATTACTGATGATTGCATGGGCAGCCCACACATCTGCAAAGATACTTTATCATTATTGCAGAAAAAAACATACAGATTTAGGAAAAGACACGCTCCCATAAGAAAATAATGCTAAACCACAAACTGCATCATTGGTTTGGGAGGAGAAGAGTCAGGGTGCTGAAGCGGCGTGCGTGCAGCTCGGACCGCTCACCAACTGAAACAACATGGTGCACGACGAAACCAAACATCCAGCAAAGATCCAGGACTGCTGAACAGCCTGAATCCTGCATCAGACAAGGATGGGACAGCATTCCTCCAAAAACTGCAGCTGGTCCCTTCAGCTCCTCAATGTTGAGAGAGTTAAAAAAGATGATTCATAGTTAAAAACATGAGCGTCGTCACTTTTTAGAGATGAGCTGCTGCTATAAATTCCTAAATTACGCTTTAAAACAAGTTACGGTTTCTTGTGTCTTTCTTGATGCTGCTCAATAATCCAGGTAGAAAAATGGAACAAGGTTAAGTCAAGTCCTCTGGACAGATTCTTCTTTGATGAGACGTAGAATCCGTCCAGAGGACCCGACTTAATGTTTAATCTGTTCCATAGAACATGTTTTGTAAAGCATTGCACTCTGTTTCTATTTGCATTTTACACAACTTTTTCAGAACTGGGGTTGTAATAAAAGCTCTTTAATGGCCCAGTGCAGCATCACCTCTTTACCTGCTGTAAAACAAACACAGGTGATGGAGGCTCTGTTTGCTGAGTCGGCAGCCTGTCTGCTCCAACAACAAACGACCACTATCCATTAGTGACAGACGCATGCTTACCAATATCCATTTGGGCGGGACAGTCCTAAATTTTGCACCCCCTGTCCCATGTCTCCCTTAAGGAGGGGCGGGACACCCAACGTCCCGCATTTGACAAGTGCTGGCAGGACTTATGTCTGTGTGGGAGGAGGGTTGTGTCACCATATTCGCCTATTTAATAATGGATGTAAAGCACCATTTCTCAGCTTTCAGAAACTGTTGGAACATTTCTGAAAACACAAACTATCACAACACACACACACACACACACACACACACACACACACACACACACACACACACACACACACACACACACAATTAACATGTCACTGGCAACACACTTGGGAGGAAAAAAAAATATTTGTTGACGTTCAGTTATGTTTATTCACTGATTCAGCCATAATTTATTAGGTTGAAGACTCTTCTTAGAATAAATATTGCTTGGGGGGGGGGGGGGATAATTTAAATATCTAAAGGTTTACAGTAAAAGTAAATAAAGGTGGACTCATGATCTGTAGACACAGATGTGGTGTGTGTAGGGAAGCTTATTTCTTTATATTATTTGTATGTGCACTTGTTCTTTTTGACCTGCCTGTAGGTTTCTCAGGGCAGGGAATAAGGTAAATAAAGATATTTTGTGATAAAAGTACAGTCAAAACAAACAATGGTGTTCAGTGTGTAAACAAACAACAACAAATAAGGGTAATGCAATTTTCAAGTTTGATCTCATATCAGCTTAAAGGCCAGTTAGGGTTCATTGTTCCACCTTTAGCACAGTGACTGCTGGATATGGGCACCAGTGACACCCCCCACCCCACCCCCCCGCGCGACCTAAAAGGGAAGAAGCGGGTAAAGATAAAATGGATGGATGTTCCACTTTTCAAAAATTACATAAAATCCTGTTTTTGTTTGGTCCTGGGACTTGAGTACAATAAAATAGGAATGGCTGGAAAATGCAGCTTTGAGTAGATGAGTGGGACATGCCCTCGGACCCCCTCGCGTCTTCACGCCCCTGGCGCTCGTGAAACCCTACAGGTGTCCCTCGTTGCATCAGCAAATGTAGGCAGGTGTGCAGATGTGACCTCTGTAATTACTTGTAGAGTCAGAAACAGCTGGCAGGAGGAAACAAGCTGTCCTCTGTGAAGCCAACAAAACAATGACAACTGTTCGAGAACAACTCAGACCTGACCGGAAGTAGGAATTTAACCCACACACTCACCTTATTGTCGTCCAGCTCGGCTCCCTGACTGTGGTCTTCTGGCCGGGGGGAGCAGGATGTGTTCACAGAAAGTGCTGCTTCAATAAATCCCTTCCTGCTCCGCAGACACGAGCCGCGGCCACCGACGAGCTTTGGTCCCGTCCGGTGTTACGGTGCTGCAGCTCCCGGTCCGTCACACGCAACTGTGGAGGAGCTGGAGCTCGATGCTGCCGGAGGGAGGAGGCGAGGTGGAGTCAGGACACAGCAGCAGCAGCAGCGCGAGGGAAGGAGGCGGCGCGGAACAGTGCGCGCGAGCACGACCGACTCACACCCCGCAAACAGGAAGTGCTCCTGTATCTCTCCGCTGACTACAGGTGTCTAATGTGTCAGGTAAGACTTAATTCAGTTTATTAATATAGCTCCAAGTCACAACAGAAGTCATCTCAGGGCACTGAGCAGGAACATTCATAGATATAAAAAAATTCAGTTAATAATGTTGTTTATCTGAGGAGCCAGCTTTGAGTCGCTTCATCACAGTCTCCCATCCTAAGCGAGCACAAAGGCGACAGTGGAAAGGAAAAACTCCCTCATGAGGAAGAAACCTCCAGCAGAACCAGGCTCAGGACAAGCGGCCATCTGCTTCGCCCGGCTGGGTTTGAGAGGAACAGGAAGTAGAAAACAAACACAAGGGCAGGTCCAGGACGGAGGCCGTCATGTTTTCTCTACGAGGAAAGACAATAAGACAGAAATTACATATAAGAAAGAATAATTACAAACTATTCATTTCAGTCAACAAAGTCCATGCTCAGTAATCCAGGTATACAATCCAAACATTTTCAGTCAGGTCATCTGGACAGTTTCTTTTTTTGTGCTGAAACGTTTCACCTTCCATCCAGAAGGCTTCATCAGTCAAGGAAACACACAACACAAAACTGATTCTTCCCCCAAACATCTTACTCCAAAAAGTGGAACAAACCAGTTGTCAGCCTAACCTGACTGAAAATTGTTGGATTGTATACCTGGATTATTGAGCATGGACTTTGTTGGTTTTGAACCAGTTTGACATGATTGTCAACAAGGAAGAGGGCCGGCACCGGAGGAGGGGGCGTGCCAAAGAGACCATCTTAGCACCAACATAACTGGTTTGTTCCACTTTGGAGTAAGCTGTTGGAGGAAGAATCCGTTTTGTGTTGTTTGCTTCCTTGACTGATGAAGCCTTCTGGATGGAAGGTGAAACGTTTCGCACAAAAAAATAAACTGTCCAGATGACCTGACTGAAAATTGTTGTATTCATTTCAGTGTTTCCTCTGTAACTTGCCATGGCAGGGCGCTCATGTCAGCCGTGATTTTTCTCGACGGGTTGTTCGCTTTTTGTACTGGCAGTTTTCGAGCAGGGGGGGGGGACACAACTGAGCTGTTCCCTATATTACCAGCAGTTTTCAAGCGCTTGGGGTGTGGGGTTCCAGTGTGATGGAAGAAGCAGCTCATGCTGCCTTTAGCTTTTTAGCTAGCATGCCTGTATTGTACGCCGCTAGCTTATCGTTATGCCAGTGCCGACAGGTAGGGGGGGTGTTGCACGCAGTTCTGTAGGTGGGGCCATAGGCGTCGCAACCATTATATGTCAAGGGGAGGTGTGCCCCCGACATTCAAAAAACGTTCATTTGGAAACACCCCCCCACTATAAAACATTAGTTCTAACGGCGCTGTTTCTTTCTTCGTGAACGAATCCATTCCACCTAATCAATAGGAGAATACTCAAACCACTAAAATTCCACTCCAGGTTTTCCTGGTTACCTCCAACTCTCCACCAGCCTGCAGAATGTTTCCTCTACGTCTCCTCCTCCTCGGTAGAGAACGCTGACAGGTGGAGGAGGTGGAGACACCTCTGTGCTGATCGCTCGCCAGTTTAGCAGGTTTAGTGTGGGCAGTTGTTGACCGAGGGGTTGATCATAAACATATACCTGTGTATATATATATATATATATATATATATATATATATATATATATATATATATA
>NC_056512.1:17593616-17600312 GCF_014905685.2 Nematolebias whitei
TATATAATTTGTTTTAAAAAAACACTGGAGTATGACTTTTTATAACTGTTTATTGTTGTCATTGTTGTCATCATTCTTTGTTGAAATCAGGTCTCTCTTGTAAATGAGTCCTTGAGGCTCAGTGGGATCTACCTGTCTAAATAAAGGTTGAATGAATGAATATTCATGTTAGGAGGATGCTTGAGAGGAGCTACGTCTGTAGCATCTTATCTTAGCAGTAACTGTGACGCTGTAAGACGCTGCAGGTGTAAGAGACGCTGTGTGTTCAGGTGCATTACTGTCCTCGAGCTTCGTGACAAACATCATTTAGATGAGTAGTGTTGAACACAAGTACAAAAGTCCAGCGGTGATGTTTTTTATTTCTTTATAAACACAAACAGTGCCGATCTGTAGTGCATTATAGTTCAAATGTATTTAAAACAGCTGAATTTACATAAACTTGGTGAGAAACATGTTGTAAATGGAATTAAAGTAAGGAAATTTAGATGAAATGTTGCTTTTTTGTACACTAGTGTACAATTTTTTGGACACTGGCATGCGTGCACGCACACACACACACACACACACACACACATCATAGTGTCCACCCCCCCTGGCGCCCATGGGTAGGGCGATCGGTTCTGTTAACAAGGTGGTGCTCCCTGTTTGTATAATGGTAGGGAAACACTGCATTTGTATGTATTTGTTCATTTGATGAAATGAGGTCAATTTGTTCTCCAGTAGTCTTAAGGTTATAGCAGCATAGGATAAGGAATAGGTCAAGAAACCATGTAGGATTTATCAAAAAGGAAAGTCTTAAGCCCAGTCTTAAAACTGGACAATGTGTCAGACCTACAGACAGAAACTGGAAGTTGGTTCCACAAGAGAGGAGCCTGAGAACTGAAAGATCTTCCTCCCATTCTGCTTTTGGAAACTCTAGGAACCGCAAGTAAACCTGCAGTCTGAGAGCAAAGTGTTCTGTTAGGAAAATATGGAACAATAAGATCTGTAATATAAGATGGAGCTAGGTTGTTGAGAGCTTTGTATGCTAGAAGTAAGATTTTCAATTCAGTTCTGGATTTGACAGAGAGCCAATGGAGAGAAGCTAAAACTGGAGATACAGTATGATCGCCCCTACATTAAGCATCAACCTGTAAGCTTTTAGCAAACATATATTTTAACTCCTCTATTCCATCAGTTGTATTCTTTATTTCTGTACTGAGCTTTGGCAGAAACAAACTGTGTTACCTTCCTCTTTTATTGTGTTACCACTTTGTAATGTTCATAATTTAGTTTTTCAGAAACAGACTCCTATTAAAAGAACAATTAGACCACTTTTATGGGGTGAGCTGTATAGTCAATTTATGTTTTACCTGTTAGCTTCTTTAATGACTGACAAGCTATCAACTAATACATTCAGACTATTGTGTTTTTAACAAGATGTGTCAGAAAAAGTTATTTTGTTGTTCATTCAGGCATGTTGTTCATTAGTGATGGCAGGATGGAGCTGGAGATGGGCCGAGGGATCAGGGCCTCATCCGCTGTAATGAGGGAATTCTATCGTTCGGCTGTGGGGGGAAAGTGAAAGGTAAAAATTTACTGGTCTGTCTATGTTCTAACCCTCACCTGTGGCCATGAGGTATGGCTCATGACCAAAAGTATGAGCTCCCACACAAGTTGTCGAAATGCGCTTCCTTCGTAGGCAGGCCAGGCTCAGCCTTGGAGAGGTAAGGAGCTCTGACATCCGGGGGAGCTTGGTGTGGAGCTGCTCCTGTGCAACGACAGGAGTCAGTTGAGGTGTGGTTTGGGATGCCTCCTGGATACCTATTTTTGTTGCGTATCACTGGGAAGAGGCCTCAGGGCAAATCCAGAACTCACTGGAGGGATTGTGTATCTTCTCTGGCCTGGGAACACCTTAGGGTCCCCCAGGAGGAGCTGGAGAAGATCACTGGGAAGAGAGATGTTTGGGTTTCTCTCCCAAACTTGTTGCTCACCTTAACATTCTATGATGGCTCCTCTTGTTTTTCCTCTTCCACCTTGGGTTTCTGCTGCTATCTGAAACATTCACTCATCAGTTCATCATCAGGGGCTTTCCTTCAGGTGCACTCCAGGATCTTAGTTGTTTCATCCTGTATAGTAGCTTGGACACTCACTAGTCCTCTGACTCCTTCCTTTCTTTTAGCGTATAATCCTTTTCTTGCAGCCTCATCATGATTGCCGTTTGCCTGTGGAATTCCAAGGTATTTGTAGCTGGCCTGGACACCTGCAGTGTTGCCTTCAGATAGTTCAACCCCTTTAGTTATGATCACCTTGCCTCTCTTGCATACCATTTAACTGCATTTATCCAGTCTGAATGACATTACAATGTCCTTGCTGTATTTTCTTGTGAGGTGGATCAGTATGTCAATGTCTTGCTCATTTTTGGCATACAGCTTGATGTCATCCATATAGAGGAGGTGACAGATGATTGGTCCACTTTAGAACCGGTATCCATAGCCACTCTTTGCAATGATCTGGCTGAGGGGGGTCAGGCCTATGCAGAACAGAAGTGGGACAGAGCATCACCTTGGTAAATGCCACACATTTGATGCTGACTTGTGTAATTGGCTTCAAATTGGCCTATAGAGTTGTCTTCCACATTCCCATTGAGTTCTTCATGACGGCTCTTAGTGACCTGTTGATGAGACAGCTGAGAACATAATTCCCTCCTGCTTTGAGCCCAAAACATTCTCTTATCTAAACCTGGAGGCCGTCTCGCTGACTCGCAGTACCTCCTTGGTTTGGTCACCATGAGAACATGCTCAAAGCAATCTCTTTTTTTCCATCTGGAGGCCAACTCGCCGACGACCATGGATCATGTCCACGTGTCTGACTATATCTGGCTGTGATGGAACATCTGCTGGACTCTGCTGCTGTAAAAGTCTGCAGAAAACTATTTGACGCTCATTCCGTGACATGTTCCATGCATCATGTATCTACAGTATCTTGAATGAGTCCTTGCAAGTAAAATGCTGGTTAAAAATCTTCTGCCATTGAGTGTGGTTCTTTTTGAGTAAGTAAGATTAAGTGAGAATATTTTCTCCAACACAAGCACTCCAGTATCCATGTGTGTGGCATCAAGTCATAGACTTTCTTGTAGTCAATCCAGGCAATGCGTAGGTTCGTGTCTGGTCTTACAGTCTTGAGCTGCAGTTCTGTCAACCAGTAGCTGGCTTGGCTTTACTACCAAAATGTTAGGATAATTTATTATTATTATTTCAGGTATTGGTGCCAATTCCTTTCTGTGCCTTTTTTAGGTATTGACCCATGTGCCTATTCATCTTAGCTGCTATAATACCTAAAATGAGCTTCCATGTTGTTTAGAGGCAGGTGATTGGCTGATAGTTGGATGGATTGCCCCTTTCTGGGTGTCTCGCTCATGATCAGGACTGTCCGGCCTTGGGTCAACCACCCTGGGAGGGACCCTTCCATTAGCAGGTGGTTCATCTGTGCTGGCATTCACGGAGAACAGACAGTTTCTTAAGCCAGTAGATGTGGATCATGTCAGGCCCAGGTGCAGTCCAGCTCTTCACTCCTAGAACTCCATCTTGGATGTCAGCCACTGTGATGGTCACTGGTTTCTTGTTCTGGAAGATTGCCGTGTCAAGATCTTTGGTCTTGTAGCCATGGTGCATCATTACTGTGTGATGCCTCCTTCTCCCATATGCTTCTCCAGTATTGCTTAATCTCAGCTCTGGATGGAGCTACTGTCATATTGTTCCCCTGCCATTGAGAGTATGCTCTGGATGGAGTGGTGAGAAAACTCTGTTTATACTCCTGGCTTCTGCTTCTTGAGCGTACCTCTTTAGGAGAGTAGCCAGAGCTTTGAGTCATTGTTTGGCAATCTGTAGAGCAGGGGTGTCAAACTCACTTACAAAAGGGGGCCAAAATTAAAAACTTGGTTCAAACTAAGGGCCAGTTTTAAAAATTATATTAACTGAAGTCAGATACCAAACATCTTCTCTTGGTCACAGGTTCCTCAACAAGAGTTTGATTGGTCTCATTTGACGTTCTCTGTTGCGCTTTCCACATCATAATCAAAGATTACTGAAATAATTTGTGACAAAAGTATTTTACGTTTAACATATCATCTTGGGGGCCAGAGAAGATGTCAACAAGGGCCACATTTGGCCCCCGGGCCTTGAGTTTGACACATGTGCTAGAGCTTCAGGTAGGATCATGTTGCAATATTTTTGTGGTGGCTCTTTATTCATTGCACCTTTCTGTTGTTCTGACAGCTGGTTGATTCCTTTCATATTATTCAAGTTGCCCACCTCACATGCACGGATGGACAGACCGAGGGTATTTCCAATTCCTCCTTTTCACTTTGTGACGGGGCAACAATGCTCATTAAGTTAGCAGCAGTTTCTGCTTGTGTGTACAACTACATGGATTTAATACTGAAAATTATTCAAATCCAGTTCCTTGTGTTCTGGTCATGAGGAAGGAATGGGGAAACTTTCCTGCTGCAAGGTTTTGAATTTATTCTTTGTCTTTACACTTTCTTATGATTTGGTTGTCCCTTTTCAGCTTTAAGGAATATAATCAGTATATACTGTTATTTTTATTCCAACGTTTTTCTTGCATTCCTGCTTTTGACATTTTTTGCATTAACATTCAAGTTACAATAAATGTGGAAACAGTCCATGCCATGAGCAGCTGAGTGGCTGAACTTGTTCTCTGATCAAACAAAGTGCACTTCCTGATGCTACAGCAACACATCGAGCACAAGAGCATTTTTAACATGTACCATAAATATATAAAATACAGTTTCTGTTTCCTCAAAGACCAGTTTCCTTATGACAAAGTGTGTAGAAAAGCACAAAGATAATCTGAGTTAAGATGGGACTCACGTTTGAGCAGCTTGAACATTAAAAAGAGCAAGGCATTAATTCACATTTGGGACAACCTCGTCCATTTACTTTCAGTTCATGTTTTTTAAATGGAAATGAATCCATTACAGTCCATTAGTGCTGCCATAAGAGTAATGAGACAGTCTCGTAGCAGGTCTGACTCCAAGGCTGCTCCTCTTCTAACGTGATGTAAATCAACAGTAATTACACTAAAACCTGCCTCCTCTGAGTCCAGACATTGTCCACTTGTTGTGGATTTACTCAGCAACAAAAAAACAAGAAGGTGAAAGGTCAGCATCTTTTAGAAATCTATTCTTGCACCTCATAACGTGTGATTCAAGTTGCTTTTGTCATTAATTAGGTGGGGGTTGGGGCAGGGTAACTTCTGTATTGTCTTTTGGTGAAAAATCAGCCACGCATTTATTTTTGTTGTGCTTAAGTTTTTGGCTGCAGTCAATAAATAAATTTTTTTTCTGACAAAGCCTAAAAATCCGTCGACTTTTTTGTGTCAGAAATTTTTCAAATGCCCTCACATAACCTCAGAGTAACTTTACTAAACTCTCGTGATCCGTAGGAGAAAACCCACCACATTAGAATACACTGGAAATAATCCCATATTTATCATATCATAACATCACGCATTCCTCTCAGTGATGTTTTTATTTATGTTTACATCCGTCTTTATACTTTTGAGGTTTATATTGGATCACCAGGTGGTGCCTGCTTTTACATTTGAAGGACTCTGTAAAGAATTTCTGACAGACTTCAACTCAGACTGAAGAAGTAAATGGACTGTGTTCATATATCACTTTTCTATCTTATCAAGACACTCAAAGCTCTTTACAGTCTGTGTCCTCATGTACCCGTTCATCCAGCACTCTACTATCTGTATTCAAATAATAATCAGAGCTTTATCATATTCATACACTGGGACACACATCAGAGGCTATGAGGGTTCAGTGTCTTGCCCAGGGACACGTTGGCATGTGACTGCTGGTGGAATCGAACCCCCAGCTCTTGCACTAGAGGATGACAGCTCTAACCACTCTGCCACAGCCGCCCCAAGTCTTTTGGATAAAAGACGAAAAGTTTCATCAAGACGAATCCGTCCAGAGGACCTGACTCAACCTTGTTAGATTTCTCTACCTGGATTACTGAGCAGCATCAGGACCTACAAACAGAACTTCCTCTCAGATAAACGTCCCTGCTGAGTCCCACCTCTCATCTCGTCCAACAAAATTGTTTTGGTTTGGATGTAAAAAGCAAAAATTCTCTTGTAGTGTGCACAAGTAAACATTTCGTACTAAAAGCTGTTTCCCATGCATGCAGGCTGCAGAATTGGATGTTCCACCGCTGATAACAACGGACTGCCGCTGTGCTCCTGCAGCTCGCTAGTATATCCAGGTCGGTAAAAGAAAAGAAAAAAATCAGAAACTGGCGTTGTCCACGGGTAGGGTTAAAACAAATACATAGAAGCAATGATTAAAAGAAAAAAAATGATAAAAAAATAAAATGTCCAATCACTGAGAGACAGGAGACGTTTTGAAAACAAGGCCTCATTTTTGGCTAACAGGCTTCGGTGGAGGGTCTTCATGAAAGTCCGGACTGGAATTTAAAAAAAAAGGCAACAATCATTTTGGGCGTACTAATGAGGAAAATGCCCTTTAAAAAAAAATGCTATAAAAGAAATACTTTGTCGATTTAAAATAAAGTAGCGTTTTATAAAGACTTTTAAAGATTAAAGTAAAAAATAAACAAAATTAATATTTTTATTTCAGGCTGAAATAGCTCTAAAAAGACTAGTTTATTGAGTTTATGTATATAT
>NC_056512.1:17600712-17615144 GCF_014905685.2 Nematolebias whitei
ATATATATATATAAATATATATATATAAATATATATATATATATATATAAATATATATATATATATATATTTAAGGTGAACAATTTTCCCCCTGAGGAACATGAACTGTCTTAAAGAATACAAAAATTAAATAATCAGAGTGCAAAAAGAACAGTCCAAAAATCTCTGTTTAATCTGATAATGACAATGATAATCCAACAATAATGACAATAAAAATACATTTTTATGACTGAAATACTTTTAATTCTGAGAAACGATGAATATATCAAAGTCTCGCCACCTGCTGGAAATATAAGGTAACTACAACAGAACAAGAGTCTGGTTCATTGTGCTTTAAGACTCGTTAACAAGGTAATTGTGATTAGTTCAATCAAATATATAAAAATAAACAATTACATTGTACCTTGTGATTGATCAAATAAAGACTGACAAACAGCCACATCAGAAAACATCAACTGTAAATACGTCACAGCTTGGTACATTCCTTAGTTTTAGCGTCCTATTTGCAAATGTATACGTAAGTTTGAATACAACGGGAAAATAAAAGAAATGTTACCTAATTTCTTTTAAAGAGACAATAACATTCCTAAAATAAATGGTGTGGAGGCTCTAAGGCAGCAGGTCATGTACAGGAACGTAGGGTTTAACAACTGGTAACTTGTTAAAAAGTAAAAAGTCACGTTGTGCAGTGTTAATCATCCAGATGGACCTGTAAACACTTTCCTTAAGACCATCATAGAAAGTGTGATGAACTCAAAGTGAAACTCTTTTGTTAAGAAAAATAGCACAAAAAACTATAGTTTCAATTGACTTGATTCACTTGATGAAAGATAAAAGAAAATACTAAACTAAATCAAATCTGTTGTTGTGAAAAGAAAACCCAAAATAAGAAAAATGTAAAAAAAAAAAATAAAATAAAATAAATAAACTTCACATTAACCTTTCCAGTTAGCTGAATGTTAGTATGCTGTTCATACACCAGTGGTACTCAAACACTTTGTGATGTACCGGCACTTTACTGACTTTATTAGACACCAGTAGGGTTGGGCGATATGGACCAAAATGAATATCTCAACATTTTAAGAAAAATGGCGATATACGATATATATCTTGATATTTTTGCTTTCCATAAAGTACTAATAAAAATATATTTCTGAGTCAAAGCTTTGTCCCACTTGTCACACAGGCACATAAACAGTTGTAACTGTATAAAATAAATGTCTAAAAAATAAACTATTTACATATATTACACAGTTTATTTTTTAGACCTTTATTTACATATATTAAATACTAATCCTCTTCAGCTGCGCCGCCTTCACGACGTTAGTAAGACTGTGTGAAGGTGCAGCTGCACCTCCAACTGTGTTTTCAGCCTCCTTCCCTGAAACAAACCACAGTATAAAACTCATTTAGCCGTGCTGTGCCTTACGAGAGGAACAGTGAGAGGTGTTGCATCAGTAATAAATCAGCAGCTTATATCACTAAAGACATGGTCCCAGTCTCGACTGTGGAACAAGATGGCTAAAGCACTAGTCCCCTTGTTAGCTGCTAAGGACCGTGTCTTTAGTGATATGATAAACAAGTTGTGTTTACTGCTGATTTATTACTGATGCAACACCTCTCACTGTTCCTCTCATAAGGCTCAACACGGCTAAATGAGTTTTATACCGTGGTTTGTTTCAGGGAAGGAGGCTGAAAACACAGTTGGAGGTGCAGCTGCTGATTCGCACACGCTTCATACTCCACTTATACTGTTTTAAAAGGTGAAAAAGACTCGTAGTTCCGACCTTTTGTCGGGACTTGTTTTCGTCATTGTCTACAGAAAACATTTTCTGCCCCTCTTCTGACAATTTAAATCCAAACTATCTCTGAAAGAACAGCCATTGTTTTTCTTTTTGTTCATGAGCTCAGCTGCTCTTCATATATCGCCCGTGTTTACTTGTGCCAAACGTCTGACTCCTGCCCACCTCCTGGAGAAGCAGGAAGCTGTGGGGAGCGCAGCTGAGGGGCTGGGTTTGCATTCAAGGAGGGAGAAGGAGGGGGCCGCGTGGGAGGAAGAAGACAGCCGGCAGATTTTCAAGTATAACACAATATCGTTTATATCAATATAGTCTCATCTTATATTGCAAAAATAATTACCTCGATAATTACAAAAATATCGAGATATCGCCCAGCTCTAGACACCAGATGAAGTTTAATACATATGAATTATGGCCTACCTGGCTTTCCTTACAGCTACATGTCTCTCTCTCTCCACTGCTGCTGCACAAATCTGGGAACGTGACACTTCTCTTCATTTCAAACAAACAGGACGATCTTCAAGCTCCATGTTTAATCTGAACTATTCTTGCTTGGCTTTGATGCAGAGTGCTTTAGATAGTATTTTCTTCTGCTCCTTCTCTGTTGTGGTAAATAGTTAAAAGCCAAACAAGCATGTGTGCCCTCTTGTAGATGAAAGTGGTGATCCCATTGACTAACCATTTGGCTGCAGGTGCAGGACCCTGACATCTGTATAAAGCAAGGGTTCCCAACCCTGGTCCTTGAGGAACACCATCCTGCATGTTTTAGTTGTTTCCTGCTAAGACACACCTGATTTTAATAAATGAGTGATTAATAGGCTTCTGCAGAACGAGAGGAAGTAATTAAATCACTGACTCAGGTGTTGGAGCAGGGAAACAACTAAAACATGCAGGATGGTGTTCCTCAAGGAACAGTGTTGGGAACCACTGGTATAGTGAAAGTTTATTATGAACAAATGACCCGTTACACGGCTAGTGTTTGGTGGAGCGGGTCCTTGCCCATAAAGATATTCAGGTTGAAAACTCTGTGTAATTAAATCTACATATTCTCACTTTGCACATTGTTTGCTTGTAGGTGCTCTTGTTCTAAAAAAAAACCATCTCACACATTGATGACTACTAATAATAACTCTAGTCCTCGGATCTTTATCCACTAAGTTTGATCTGATCAAGATCTGAGGACCTGAAATGTTGCCTAACCTAGTTTTTAAATGGTGGATAAATTCAGAGCCGTGTAAATCAGGTTGGTTGTGGTGCAGATGAACCCTATCAGGTTGCAGATGCTGGACAGCGCATGGTACCGCCCAAACGTGCTCCTGAAGGCTTTGTACTTTGGATCCTGCTCTCTGAGCTTAGCGTAGGCCTCTTTCTGGCTGCTCAGGCCCACCTGGTTCCCCAGGCCGTGCTCCTCTTCCACCTCCCTCATCTGGAACATCACCTCTGTCGCTGCTGGGCCGAACCACTGTCCATTCAACCCCACCATGATCAGCGCCACAAAGAACATCGCCATCTGCAGGATGAGAGGAATGTAAGGACTCTGTTCTTTACCAGACTAAACCTATACAGTAAACTGACACTAGCATGATGATGCATGTTCCAATATGTGATCTTTGACCTGCACACTCTCATGCCAGTCCAGTAACTCTCTTGGGTGGTACACAGCATACACAGCCAGGCTGACAAGGTTACTTCCCAGCAGGCAGTAGAAGTACACAGGAAACAGCTTACTCTGGACCAGTCCAAAGGTGTGCCGTGTTACCTGTCGCACCAGAACAAAACCTGCAGGCACACAAACCGGACTCGGTGTTGAAACAGAATGTTCTGCAGCCTCAGTAACATGTTTGTACCCCTCTTACCTCCAATGAAGGACACCCAGACTTGCATGCCCCAGGCAAAGGAGAGTGTCAGAAGGTGCAGCACTTTGATCAAGTCTGTTGGCTCTCCTTCTGCTGCCATGATGTTACTGGGGGGAGGGACAAAGCAGACATGGAGTATGTTCATGTCCGTGTTACTTTCATTTGTTGCTCAACTGGTGCTGCATATTCAGTTTCCTACTTGGTAATTGATTAAGTATGTGCAGGCACAGCCGAATGTTGTTTTTGAAGTAGCCAATATTGGCCGAACCACCCGTCTATTTTTAACTAAAACGTAATAATTTGTAAAATATATCTCTGTCACAATTGAACATACAAACAGTTAAATGATTAAAGTCACGTTAAAATAAAAAAGAAACGAAAAGTGTTGTGTTGTCATCACTGTATGTTTCTATAAAATGACTGAATTAGTTCTCTGCATTTAACCCATCACTTGTGAGAAACATCCAGGTGGAGCAGTGGGCAGCTATGCAAGCACCCGGGGAGCAGTTAGGGATTAGATGTCTTGCTCAAGGACACCACGGCATGTGGGCATGGTAGGGAGTTGAACCTGCAACATTCTGGTCTCAAATTGGCTGCTCTGCTACACCATCTCAGCCCCAAATGTCTATCTCTAACTATTACTGTGGACATCCATCCATTATCTTTCATCTGCTTCTTCTTTTTCAGGTCAGTGGTGCCCATATCCAGCAAACACTGTGAGAGGCGGGGGACACCCTGGACAGGTCTCCAGTCCATCACAGGGACACATATAGAGACAAATGAGACCAACAACCATCCACGCTCTCACTCACACCTAGAGACAATTTAGATCCGGCGACCTTGTCACTGAACCACCTCGAGAAGTTCACGTAATCCAAAATCTTGTTTGTACAAAAAATGTAAACAACACATTTGCTTAAGAGTTTAGTATAACCTGAAAATAATCTAAAAAAACAAACAAACAAAAAAACAACAACAGTGCTTCTTTGAGCCTTAGGATGTGACATAAAAATAATAAAGCATAACTGATGGTAACTCTGATGACAGAAATAAAGATCAACAGCAAACTCTAACATTTAGATAAAACCAGACATGGACAGAGATAATGGTTACAGTTGAGGCTGGTCTGAGCTGATAAACTCCCAGAAGAAGATAAGAGGGGAGGCAAAGCAATAAAAACACTTTAGATTATACATTCAAAATCCTAAAACGTATAACTATCCCACAGTCTGTCCTTCAAACTAAAGAAACGAAGGTTAAAACATAGAAGCTGTAAACCTGTACAGCGATTCTGTAATAACTGGTAAGCTAACCAGCTTTAGCCGCTCACAAGCTAATAACTGCTCTGGCTTCACTTCCGGCTTCACCTGGATAATAATATGAACTTATATCACAGGCCCGGAGTCGTAGTATTCACCTTGTTTCTGCACGTTTCACGGAAAAACAACCGCAACTTCTCAGCCTTAAAGCGCCGTTCCGAACACCACCGAACAATTTCAACAATTTTCTATGAATCCACACGCCCCGCCCCTTTTCTGGTCAGCGACCAATGATATTCTTTGTTAGTGTGACACGTTTGTGTTAAACAAGTTTTGATTGGTTTCACGCTCACGGCATTTCCTGCTGTTTTACAGCATACATTATTTACATTATTTATGTACCACGTGCCAAAATAAAACATAAACACCACCTTCAAGTTGCGTCTATGACCTAACATTAAATATAATAGTGACTGAGAAGGTGGGATGAAATAAGCACAATAATAAGCACTTTATTTGTTTGTTCTACATGTTTGGTATTTGTAAACATCATTGATGGTGATGTTTGACACTATTTTGAATTTTTTCAAGTAGATATTTTGTGTTGTGATGTTATTTATTGTATCTAACATAAAAAAAAGTTTAATTTATTTGTATACTAGAAATTTGTATACATATACAGTATTTTATATCATAAGCTGCGTCTAGTCAGAAAACCGTGTACAAAGGAATATTGTGACTTTCTTCGTCTGAAGTTTTTAGCACGCCAAATTAGTTCTGACCTTTTATTTTTTTATTTAAACGCACCTTTAACAGATCTATTAAATAAACTGTTTTTTTTATTGTTTTTTTTTTTACTTTATTGAACTACTGAACATACAGAACAAAAGAACACAAATAGAACAACAAATGACAATCTCAAATTACAATGATACATATAAACATATACAAATATCTACAATCATACCTCCTAAGGTCAACATATTCTAAAACGAATTATATCAATCATCATAAACTTAAAAATTAGGTAATAATACTATTTGAGAGTTTGCAAATAATAATAAACTGGTTTTATTTCAGTAGTACTTGTGAAGCGTCTTTATTTGGAGGCGGGGCTTATAGAACGACGTCCGCAATTGGTCACTTTTGAACCAACCAGAGCTCGTTCGTATCCTGCACCAACCAATCAGAGACGTTCTCTTCGACGCTGCATCCGGATCGAGCTGGAACGAGCATCCTTCGCTGCTAAGCATCATTCATGTAAGGCAACGATCACTTTATTCAGATAGACGAAATTTAAAACGTGGAGGCAAACTAAAGCGGCATTTACACGTGAACGTATTTGTGCTACAGGAGTGGGAAAAGCAAACATTTGAGTCTGTTACATGGAACAGTTAGTGATACATGCTAACATCTGTTAGCTTTAGTCGTCGCTTCAGCCTTTCTGTTGGGCTTTTCAAATAAGTGCAAGGCAGGATTTACAAAAACAGGTTTAGGAGTTTAGTTTATCTTGATTACAGCCTTGTTATCAATGTAACAAAAAAAACGTAAAAATATGTCTGAGAAATAAAATGAATCAGTCTGCTTCATTCATTCATTATTCACACACTAACATACAGAGAGGATGGACAGTAACAAAGTGACTAAAGTGTGTGAACAACGATCACATCCATGTCCTTTATTTAACTGTATAAGTGAAAGTTTTTTCCCCTATTGCTTTTTTCATGTCAAGTTTCTTTATTGTCATGAAATTATGTACACAGGGTCCCAGTTAAATCCAACAAAAGTATAAATTGTGAAGAAAAACAGTAATAAGATCTAAGATATTAACTGAGAAATATGCTAAAACTAAGAATACACTAGCACAAATAATACAAAACCAATACGCCGAACATCAGCACAAACGTTTTTAAAGTGCTACAGTTTTTATGAAAAACAAATGCCACTTAAAGCCAGAAATAAATATACAGTATTCAAAAGGATTATAAAAGATATTTAAACCTAATTAGATCTAAAAACTTTCATTTGTTTCTTTTGTATTTCCTTTTCTACAGAGATAAAATGGGGCGCAGGAAGTCAAAGAGAAAGCCACCGCCCAAGAAGAAAATGACGGGCAACCTGGACACCCAGTTCACCTGTCCATTCTGCAACCACGAGAAATCTTGTGATGTCAAAATGTGAGTAACTTGGTGCGATTTCTGTTGCTCTTTGAAAATCACAGATCCGTGGGCTGTGTGATGAAAGTGGCTGTTTTCCAGGGAACGAACACGCAACACAGGGATCATATCATGCAGTGTCTGTTTGGAGGAGTTCCAGACTCCTATAACATGTATCCTTTTGGACCAAGAAAAGATCAACTGTTATTATACTTTAACTTTTTCTAAGTATTCATATTATACTTAGAAAATGTGAAAAAATCCAGGAGCTCCTGGACTCAAGGGGCTCAGCAGGTTAACCGTTAACGTTCATAAGAGGACAGTTCAAAAGCCTTTCCTCTGTAAAACATTCTCCCTAAAAGACATTTTCCAGATGACATGATTTAACCTTGTTTGTATTCATGGCTTCATTTTCAAAGTTGCATCTACACCCCCCCCCCACCGCAGACTCCCCCCCCCACACACACACACACACACAAGACTTGATGATATCCTTTGATCAGATAAACCTAAAGTAGAGATGTTTGGTCATCAAGCTTGGTATGAGCCCAGTCAAAGTTCAGGCCTCAACCCAGTTAAAAACCTGCGGTGGGACCATGTACACAAACAACTGTCCACAAAACTGAGCTGTTGGAGTGGTGTGGGCCAAATTTCACACAGAACTCACTACTTGAGTAACTTAAAAGAAAATTCTTACATGTTGTTGCTCATTATTGTGGTTCTACAAGGTTTTGAATTATATTTTCCACACAGACTACATAAGTATTTGTCTTAGTTTTAGTTTAAAAACGATCACGAGTGGTCAAATTCAACTTGTTCATCTTAGCTCAGGGGTCCGCAACCTTTTTGATCACAGAGCCATTTCTGCTCTTTCACTCGTTCGATAAAAAAAGAGCCCGGAGCCACGAAACCTGCTACAACTGTCCTGATGCATGCTACAACTGTGATGATCAACTGGTGGCCCATGGGCCACTTTGAGTTACCGTATTTTTCAGCCTATAAGTCACAGTTTTTTGCATAATTTATATGCCCTGCGATTTATAGGCCAAAGCAACATATTTATGTTTTTTTTCCCATATTTATAAACCAATTTTTAGCTGAGATATGACCGTTTTCATTCATTCTGACTGAAATAAAATAAAATAAAAATTGAGCAGTATCACTTTCAGCCACTTGGTGGCAGCAGCGTAGTAGTAGTGTGGCATACTGTTGTATCATGTAATAGGTAAACATGGCTATTACGACAAATAAAAAAAAATCAAAACAAAAACAACTGGATTTTATTTATTATACTTTATACTTGATTGTTTATTTCTTGAACTTTTTTAATTTACCATGTCCTGGATGACTGAGAATCTTCACCAGCTATTAATGATTCAATTGGCTTGCCGTATCCTCCCCATCTTTGTTCTGCTCACTGCTTGAACAGTCTATCCATCTGCACCGCCCCGGCGTAATGCAGCTAATTTGACCATTAAAGTGCATTTATTAAGCAAATGTTAGACTGAGACACACCTTTTGCTATATTTTCGACAACAAATAATTATTTTTAAGTGTTAATCTTGTTAAATTCCTGTTCAAGTTCTCCCGTGTACGCTCCTGCGGCCGCCATTTGGCAGCCCATCGATTTCTGGCACAACACCGGCCCACATTTCCGGGTTGTCAGCGGTGATAAATAATAGATGCGACGTATACGGTGAAGTGAAATTAATTTCAGCATTTATTGATATTTTTACATTTTGAGACAAAAAATCAAGTCTAGGATGCAAAGAAGTGAAGTTTCTGCCTTTAGATGAAAATCAAAACACTGAGCTCCGTAGACCCATGTGGTCTTTGATGTGAGGAGAAATGAAGTATCCCACTTTGAAGTGATGAAGCAAAAAAATAGTGTCGTTCAAACATTTGCATAAAATGTACAAAAAAACCCAAACAAAACTAGCCTTTTGTGTTGTGGGTGTAAAACAAGAACAATAAAATTTCCTGTAAGTTTTGGTCAAAGCTTCGTAGAGACGCAGATCAGGGACTAAAGAGCCGCATGTGGCCCCAGAGCCACGGGTTGCAGACCCCCGTCTTAAGTTGTGTTTAACTAAAATGAAATCTTACTCGAGATATGTTTTTTACAGTTTAGTACATCGAGAATGTTTTTTATCTACAACTATAAAAGAAAAGTTATTTTACCACACCACCACTTGAATGGTCAAAAGGAAACTGCGTGTTTATCATGACACTTTGTACTTCAACAAGTTCAGGAAGCAAAAGCTGATAAAACACTTTATTCGTAAAGAAAACCCAACAAAGGCGCCACTTTCCTCAACGTCCTTCCACCCAGATCTTTCCGAACCTGTTGATGTTTACAGCGACTGGATCGACGCCTGCGAAGCAGCTAACCAGTAGTAAACTCTTCCCAGCGAACCTCCTCCGTCACCTGGATCTGGTCCCAGTCGAGCAGTTTTTGTCACCACTTTGTATCCAAACAGTTTTCTTCTCAAGTGTCACGGTCTTAGTTTTACTGACACTGATGTTGACGCGTTCCTCTGGCTGGGTCAGAGTGTTGTCATTTTGGCAGAAGCCTGTCTGCATCCCAGTTCTCAATGTTAATGTTTTAATTATGTCAGCAATCTTTTTGTGTTGTCATGGACCAAATTGTCATCCAAGACTTTAGAATGTACCAGTTATTTCCAGCTGTGTCCTAAACCTAATCGTTGTCCTCTAATAGATACTTTTGGATTTCTAGAGAGAGAGAGAAAGGTTTTTACTGTATCATGTAACAGATGCACTTAAAATGTTAGTTTTTCTTAAATCATTGTGTACTGCTAAAACCATAACCGTCTTTTTTGTTGTTGTGATTTTTCTTTTTCATGCACACGTTGAATAAATAATGAAATAAAGAAGTCACAGTCGCCAATTTTAAGTGTTTTATTGCACAAATGTCATGTTCAGTGAAAGGCATGGGGGGAGAGAGGCCAGCCAAAATGTTTCAACAGAAACGATCGAGTTAGAATTTAGTCAACATCACAACAAATTATTGCAACGATAAAGTTTAATACAATTAAAATTTTTAGATCGATAAGCAGAAAAACATTTGGTGAATCGGCAAAACAGCAAATCGGTGTCATACAAGCAACACTTGATGGCACATTTAAACACAATATGACTGCTTTATATAAAAAATGCCATTCAAAGCATAAAAAATAGCCTTTTGTTCATAGCTGTGTGCGTAACGAGTCCTGTGAGTGGTACAGTCAGATGTTCAGTAGGATGCAAACAGTTCTTGGCTTAGTTTGCCTGATTAACATTAGTAAATATAGAAAAGGACAAGTGTGCTCAGACATTTGGGTAACACTTCCACAATGTACAAATACTTCATTAAAAACCTTTTTTTAAGAGCGTTTAAGTGAATGTAAAACTTCCTTTATGACAAACGACTGGAGAAAAAAACTCAATCTCTCGTATGGTAGAGGTAGGAAGTAATCCATTCTAAGTACCTCAAAGTTGTAACAGTATTTGAGTAAATATATCTGAGTGAATGTACTCGGTTCCATATTTTGCACACAAGGTAAAGTGCAAATAAAGCAGCACTATAAACCAAAGTCCACTCAGGCATTAGGCAGAAAGAAATGGGCAGTTCACAAAATGACTAAACGACTCAAACGGCTAAGAAACTACTGACTACTGAGCAAACTTCAAACTAAATACCACTACACACATACAGTATGTGCTCCTTTATGAAAGCACATCACAGAAACCTCTAATAAACTGTCTCAGAACTAAATTGTCCATAAACATCCCACATGAATTACCCTCAAACTGACGTTTATTTTTCTGGTTACATTAAAATTAGGGGTGCACCGATAAATCGGCCCCGATTTCCTTAATTTTGGGAAAGCGTAGATCGGCCGATACTTGCATGAGAAACCGATTTTATCGATTTGTTTGTAGTTTGTCTGAACTTCATTTATATTTCAGAGCACTACCTCATGGCCAGTTAAAACTAGTTTGTATTATTTCTAGGATATTGTTCAAGGGTATGTTATTCAATAAAATAATATTGGAAAATCGAAGGTGCATTGTGAACTTATAACATCTGACAGTGTCGCTTATAAAACAAAATTGGAATTGGCAGGTCGGCCAGACAACTGCAATCGGTTCACCCCTAATTAAAATGATAGTTCAGCCATTTTGGCATGTTTCTGTGAAAAAGTCATAAATTAATATCCTGCTTGTTGTTGACAGCTCTTTGAACAACCTCATTTGGAACAAAATGGAGTTTAAGATGTAAAGTGACAAGCTAAAGGCTAGTTCCAAGTAGCCAAAACCAACGTGGACTGCTGACATCTTAAAACAACTTCAATTTTCTAAATAGCCCTTCAAGCTAATGCTATTTCATAAACTTTAACACGGCTGTCAATTTTGTGTTACATGCACATTGTTTACATGCACAAGTGAAGTTGGCAGTTGGAGTGGCATCAAATTTTTGCAGTTTTCAAAATTTCTGTTTTGTCTGTGGCCCATGTGCCAAACAAGCATTTTTCAACAATGGACTCAGCATGAGCGGAAGATGAGGCAGAAGACCATGGAGAATGTTGTTTTTCCACACAAGGTGGCTGAGACGGCTTCGTATCAGGTAAGAGAAATGCGCATTTGTTTTGGTTGTATTTACCCAGAATGCCCTGCACTGTATTCCACTTCCTGCTTTTGGAGCGGTCCACTTGTATTTACAATGCATTCGAACCGCGCCAGAGTTCACATCACTCAAACCGTAGGTTTTTAGGCGGACCAGAGTTTGCTGTTTTGGTCCACATCAGAGTTTGATTGCACATTCACACCTCCCCAAACGAACTGGACTTTCTAGGCAAATGGACAAGAGTTTGATTAAAGTGGACTAAACGGCTGGTGTGAATGTACCTATATGTGTCTCTGTGATGGACTGGAGACTTGTCCAGGGTGTCCCCCGCTTCTCGCACAGTGACTGCTGGATATGGGCTCCAGTGACCCCCATGACCGAAAAACGAAGAAGCGGGTAAAGATGATGAATGGATGGTTCTTAATAACCATAATATTTAAACCTTTTTTTTTTTTTTTTATCACCGTTCATTTCACATCATGGCTATTTTAGCAGAAATGTTCTTGCAGTAAGTGTGCACTTGAACGCCCCATAGATGCTACAGCTAGCTCCTGCTATGCGCTTCTGAAATTATAAATTTTTGTGTAATTAACAGTGTAATACAAAGTTGTCAGAGATTTAAAGCTCTATAAACTAAACTTAAAAACACCCCACTAGAATGAACCACTAAAAATTCAGAGAAATTGACGCTGTTTTAGGACGGTAGCAAACTTCTTTGGTCCTAGCTACTCTCAGATTAGCCGTTAGCTTATAAATCCTGTCTAATCTAAACGATTTCTTCAAAGTGAGCCCATTCAAAATCCTTCTACAACTTCAACTTCAGAAAAACCTAAAAGCACTTGTGTGTTCTGCACACTGATCGATCTGTGCACCTGGAACTTCTCCTCCTACCAAAAAGTTGGAACTCTTGAGCCCACGGAGCTCTAATGTGAACGTGGGCTCTTTTTCAAAAGTTCAATAACTCAATTATAAGTTTCCTATTTCAGATTCTGCTTCAGTGTTCTAACTGAATTGTAAAATTAAAGATGATAAATAATAAAAAAAAAAAAAAGATTTTAAGCATAGAAAGCTATTAAAAATAAACTACATATATATAAAGTTAAACATCCCAGCTTCTGAGTGTTGTGTGGGTATTTTCTAACTGCAGTAACATTAACCAGAAGTTGGACACAGCAGAAAATGTTTCGACAGGTCAGTAAATACTTTTCTTTTCTTCTTGTGCTCATGGAAAGTCAAACAAATTCCTAAAAGTTAAAACAGCATTAGAAAAAGATGAGGAATGAAGACAAAAATGACGTATTTCAGAGTTAAATAACAGTCTGGAAAGTTTGCTAATCACAAAGACAGCTGTGGTTGGTTGTCTAATTTTAAAGCAGAGGAGGGGGACAGAAGGAGAGATTGTCCGTAGCTTCTTTTAATCAGAGTACTGGTTGTAACCATCAAACTCGACCTCGCTCCCATTGTTATAGTAGGTCTCAATAGGGTTGGTGCAGTACTTGTTGTCATAAACCTGGCGGGGCAGGCCGTAGGTGGTCATCCCCTGCTGGGAGGCCACTTTGTTGGTGCCCATCTGAAGAGAAATAGTGGAGGTGTCACATTTCTCCAGCTGCAGGTTCTTATCAAAGATGTGCCTCCTGGTTCCAGGTGCCACCATGCCAGCCTGAAAGACAAAACAACAACAACAACAACAAAAATATATTTATGCTAAAGTATTTCACACAAGTTTTTGTTTTTAATTTTAATATAATCAAATCTGTTATGAAGATACGATTAAAAAAGCCACCACACGAGGGTGCTTCAGTCTGTATGGTATGACAGACTTGGTGGCTCAGCATGTTGTGGACAAGCTTGCAGTGGTGGGGAAAGTACTCAAACACTGTACTTAAGTAAAAGTACACATAAACAGACAAAAATGTACTCTAGTAAAAGTAGAAGTACCACATTAACATTTTTACTTAAGTAAAAGTAAATAAGTACTTGCTTTTAAAATATTTAAAGTATTAAAAGTAAAAGTACTTTCTGAATGTATTACCTAATGCAATGGTCTACATATCTTTGTCTGCGTACCGTATGTATATTTTCTGTAACACATTTATAGTGTTGAGCATTTTAATGAACAATGCTGCAGATAATACAGGTCCTTCTCAAAAAATTAGCATATTGTGATAAAGGTCATTATTTTCCATAATGTAATGATAAAAATGAAACTTTCATATATTTCAGATTCATTGCACACCAACTGAAATATTTCAGGTCTTTAATTGTTTTAATACTGATGATTATGGCATACAGCTCATGAAAACCCAAAATGCCTGTCCCAAAAAATTAGCATATTTCATCCCACCAATAAAAGACAAGTGTTTTTAATACAAAAAACACCAACCTTCAAATAATCATGTTCAGTTATGCACTCAATACTTGGTCGGGAATCCTTTTGCATGAATGACTGCTTCAATGCGGCGTGGCATGGAGGCAATCAGCCTGTAGCACTGCTGAGGTGTTATGGAGGCCCAGGATGCTTCGAAAAAGGCCTTAAGCTCATCCAGAGTGTTGGGTCTTGTGTCTCTCAACTTTCTCTTCACAATATCCCACAGGTTCTCTATGGGGTTCAGGTCAGGAGAGTTGGCAGGCCAATTGAGCACAGTAATACCATGGTCAGTAAACCATTTACCAGTGGTTTTGGCACTGTGAGCAGGTGCCAGGTCGTGCTGAAAAATGAAATCTTCATCTCCATAAAG
>NC_056512.1:17615244-17621400 GCF_014905685.2 Nematolebias whitei
GTCCCTGTTCTGCACTCTGGGTTCGCTGCTAACCTCAGACTACGACAATTTTAACTGCAGTAAACACATTTAAGTTAAAGTTATCTGCCTGAACAAAAGGGGCATTAGACACAACTGACAAAGGAATCTGATCATTTCCACTGATATTTCAACTCTAGTTAAAATACTGTCTATTCAACCTTGCAATGGGTCAATATTGAACTATATTTTAACTTCCTGACCATTTTTAAAACTTGGACCTGAGTGTCGAGCCATTTGGAGACATGTCTTGTTTCCTAACATCCCATGAACTGACACATTTTAATTTTGCAGCAAGAATTTCTAGTTCAAGTTCAGACGAAGTTGGTTTTCAAAGATTGTTGAGTTCAATTTGGCTCTTTTGGGAGAGAGAAGCTGTCCTGTTGTACTGAGCCTTTCAATAATCTTTCAATAATCATTCAATAAGGCCATGGGTGGAGCAAATCTTCTGGCTGACTCTCTTGTGGTGGAATACATTTTGGGTGTGCTAGTGGTGCTGCGGGTGCACCCAGCTCAGTGACATATATACTAGAATATATGTCATTGGCCCAGCTCTTCTTGAAGGCGGGCCTAATGTTACCTGCCCACTTTGCAGTGATTCACTGGACCAGCTCCCCTCTCACCGTTG
Source organism: Nematolebias whitei (assembly GCF_014905685.2). NCBI lineage: Eukaryota > Metazoa > Chordata > Actinopteri > Cyprinodontiformes > Rivulidae > Nematolebias > Nematolebias whitei. Next base: position 17,615,891 of record NC_056512.1, read on the forward strand.
GTTACTTTCAAAGTAACAAATCAAAAAGCCACAACATGAATGTAACTTGTAACTCAACGCATCATAGAAATGTAGTGTAGTAGAAAGTACAGATACTTGATGTAAAATGTAGTGAAGTAAAAGTATAAAGTACCCACATTTAACTCTACTTAAGTAAAGTACAATACATGAAAAATGTACTTAAGTACAGTAACAAAGTATTTGTACTTAGTTACATCCCACCACTGCAAGCTTGTTGATATACACTCACTAAAAATAAGTGAAGCGCCCAGTCAAAATGGCTGAAATTAAACAAACTGCATGTGCTGACAGGCCATGTGTGACTGTATTGCAAAAAATCAGATCAAACATTGTTGGCATGGGCAGTATTGGCGTACTGCTGGTACCATGTCAGTAGGGTAAGCCTGGACACAAGCGGTGATTTGGTACAAAACAGTGTCAGACATGTGTCCTTTCCTGGAGAAATTTGGCCCCCAGTTTTTGTAACTGACCCGGAAGATCTTTTTGACTGGCTCAGAGTTGGAATTGACAAACGAGCTGATACAAATGTCTGATTGGAGAAATACTAGGGGACCTGGCTGGCTACAAGGAGACATCAACATGACACAGCAGTCCATGGATACAATTGATGTGTTTGGACAGGTTGTCTTGTTGAAAGACTGTACCAGGGTGCTGTCTTGGGAAGGTTAAGACATACAGATGCAAAATGTCACTGATGTAGAGCTGTGTCATTATGGTCTCCTAAATCATTACCAGAGATGGATCTGAAGTCAGACCCTACATCTGCCCACACCACAGTGCCAGGAGTATCTCAATGAGTCTATCCACGAAATTGGCAGAATTGGTTCTCTTCCCTCAACGCTGCTATGCCATCTAAAGTCATAAACTGAGATTCATCTCTGACCTTGGTATGACACCGCTCATCCTCAGTTCATGCCTGCTCACAGCAGCATAAAGTAGTGTGGTAAACCAATTGAAACATGATGAAGAGTAACGCGGGGTGTTGTAAAGAGTCCAGTGCCTGTGTCTGAATGGCAGGGGCATATGTCATGAAGTTCTGTTATGCTTGGCAAACAATACCACAATTCTCCCTTGGCATAGTCTATTGTTGGTGAGTGGAACATTCACAACTTGTGTGAGTGCTTCACATACACGTTGGTTCCAACATCAGGCCACTGTGACATTTATACACACCCCATGCTGGGCATTTACATGATATACCTGTCAGGACCAAGCCTTACGCAAACCCTTAGAACTCCATCAAGGGCTGCTATTGCTGTCTAATGCATCTATGAAGCATCCTCCCTCCGTGTCTGCTGAACTTCACTCACTGTTTTGGCAATCGCGTTATAATTATCACTCCACTTGTGACACCACCTTTTGTGTTTATTCTAGACATGTCAGGTCCTGGCAAATCCCATCATTTATCATCACTGGTCTGCATGTGGACCAATTTATGTTCAAATCAGACCAATCCTCCTGGGAGCCTACTTTTTATTTATTTATTTGTGTGTGTAAATTCATGTCAAAAAAGAATGGAGGCTGAACTGGCTCCTGGAGTCTGACTGTACAAATAACAGAACATACAATGAAGAATGTCTTGTGATGTTTTCTTTGTGGTATTTATTTGTAATCTATTTTTGTAGTGATGAAAAATAGCAACAAAAATGGGTTCTGCCATCTTCCTTTTTAAAAAATAGAACTGAATCCTTGAAAAGTTTGTGCTGAGTTCTATTTTTTTTTTATCAAATGCTAAAATGGACGAAGACCAAAACAAGAAGTTTCACTTCACCTGACTGGCTCCCTTGTTGGTGCCCATCTGTAGGCTGATGGTGGACTGGTCTGCTGGGTTGTCCATACCTATCTTGGCATCGTACAGATGGCGTCGCGTCCCGTAGGAGGTCATGCCTTTTTGGCTGGCAAGCTTGTTGGTGCCCATCTAGAAAAATGAAAAGAAACAAACATTAGAAAGTTGATGGTATACACTGTTGTTGTTGTATTTTTGCAACTCAATCACAGCAAAGGAAACAAAAGAACTACTGTTTATGTCGCAGGTTTTTTTTTTTTACATTTTGTTACTATCTTACAGGTTAAAATCTGAGGTTTTCTTGAAAATCAAACATTACGTTATGTCTAAAATTCTAATTAAAACCTAAAATAATAAAGTTAATATAGAGCATTTCTAACCTGCAGGCCTATGATGTTCCTCCCCTCCATAAGCTTCTCAGGAGCAAAGTGTCGCTGCTGTTTCTCAGCATACTTGACTCCCAGATCATACTTTGAGTTGAAACCTTTGGATTTGGCCTGAGACAGCAAAAGGAAAACAGTGATGGAGGAGTGAACTTTGCATAGTTCTGCTCCTTGCATCTACAGGTGGATGAAATTATAGCTGGGCACATAATCCTGCAGATTTTCTCCAGAGCTGTACGCTCACCATTCCAGCCAAAGCGATGAGCGAACACTGGACTTGAGTGTGGTTGACGTTCTCAAACAGATCGTTGGCCTCGAAGATGTCGTGAGGCTTCAGGCCATATTCTGTGATGGCACGAACAAAGTTCCCGATATTTTCCAGCTAAGGAAGACCACAGGCAGGATGCAAAGGTGAATTAAAGGATTAGAGGCAAGTCAGATATAAGGCTGCTTCACAAAACACCTCAAGCTCCAACGTCAGTGCTCAATTTGAGCTGGTTCTTGCCGGAACGTACCAGACCTCCTCTGAACACCTACCAGAGCTGTATCAGCTGACACCAACATCTTATCAGGACTATGATGCTATCTGGAAGTGCTCCATGGACAAATCTCACTGTCTTCTTGTCAAATGCATATGTAATGTAATGTGTCTATAAATGTGCTTGCTTGAGTATTTTATGACTTAAATCATGCCCTGACAAGGAAAAGGTGTGAAGAGATCTTGTTTGTAATACCACTATCCTCTCCTCATGGTCTTTCCCCTTTTGCACCCATCTTTCGGACGAGTGTACGAACATCTCACTGTACTTCGGTGCAATGATGATAAAGCTTATTCTGATTCTGAATTGGAGGAACAGTTTTGTGAAGTAGCCTACAGTCAGAGTTTGTCCTTTAGGTCAACATTAATCCAGATTCAAAACAATGATCTGTGATGTCTGCTGTGTTTAATGCACACTGCTGCAGGGAATTAAAAATCTGAACTACCGGTACTGCTTTCAAGTCCAAGTCTTCTGTGTTTGTAACAGTGTCTCATCACAAAAGTGTTTTATTTCACTCTGTAAAAGGCTAATTGAAGAACTGAAATGTTTCCTTTGACAGGGTGATGGTATGCAAACAAAAGTGCACCAATAAGCAGAGTTGGAGTGGCTACATTACCTGATGCCAGTTCTGACTAGAGTGATTGATCTTCCTCACAGAGCCTGGCTGGAGAATATTAATCAGCCTACAAAGATTCAAAAACAAACGATTTAACTTTAGTTTTATTAAAGGATGATTTAGTGTAGCTGGAGTTTCACACACTCGCACAACAGGACTCCATCCTTCAGACTCTCCATGAAGTTTTCTCCAATTCTTTTGCCCGCCACATCTTCCATCCACAGCCTCAGCTCCTCTTCCTTCTGTGGGTCATATTTCCCAGCAAGCTGTGGGGCACACACATTTAAGGGATACTTCAGTCAACTGTGAAGTGAGGTTCGGTCAAATACCAGTAGCTTGCAACAGTTAGTATCTTATCAGCCATGACATCTGTCATGGAGCATAGAGAATGTTGAAAGGGTCTTAGTCCAGGCTAGGCTAATAGCTAGCCTAACGAAGGCCTGTCTTACGGTTTTTCAGACTTATGAACTGATTACTTCTCAAAAAAAAAAAAAACCCACAACACTGGTGTGAAAGAATGCAGCTTTAGCTGATATCATACCTCTAAACCTTTACGGCATTGTTAAGTTTGTTGCCGTTTTCTCAAGTAGTGTCAGCATGTAACAGTCTAACTACGTTCAAGCTACATTTGAAAAATGCCACAAATCAAAATGAAACGTTTCTCACTTAAAAAAAAAAAAACACTAGTTCATATGACAAGATTTAAGCGTTTTTGTTGCCACAAATCTTGTTCAGTTGAGACAACAGCGTCAAATTAAGAAAACAGTGTCATGCAAACGTGCAGAGGTTTAATATGAAAATCATTAAGTGTTAAGTGCTTAAAAATCGATTGGGCCAGGCTAGTCTTTAGCCAAGCCTGGACAAAGACGTTTACCTCTTTCTCCCTTCTCCATGCTGTATGATCAAAATCATTGCTGATAAGGTACTAAATATGATAACTACTTACAAACCGGATTCCAAAAAAGTTGGGACACAAAACAAATTGTGAATAAAAACTGAATGCAATGATGTGGAGATGGCAAATGTCAATATTTTATTCGTAATATAACATAGATGACAGATCAAAAGTTTAATCTGAGTAAATGTAACATTTTAAAGGAAAAATATGTTGATTCAAAATTTCACAGTGTCAACAAATCCCAAAAAAGTTGGAACAAGTAGCAATAAGTGGCTGGAAAAAGGAAATTGAGCATATAACGAACAGCTGGAAGACCAATTAACAATAATTAGGTCAATTGACAACATGATTGGGTATAAAAAGAGCTTCTCAGTGTGTCAGTGTCTCTCAGAAGCCAAGATGGTAAGAGGATCACCAATTCCACCATTGTTGCACAGAAAGATAGTGCAGCAATACCAGAATGGTGTTACTCATCGTAAAATAGCAAAGACTTTTAAGTTATCATCATCAACCGTGCATAACATCATCAAAAGATTCAGAGAATCTGGAACAATCGCTGTGCGTAAGGGTCAAGGCCGTAAAACTCTACTGGATGCTCGTGATCTCCGGGCCCTTAAACGTCACTGCACCTCAAACAGGAATGCCACTGTCAAGGAAATAACAGAATGGGCTCAGGAATACTTCCAGAAAGCATTGTCAGTGAACACAATCCACCGTGCCATCCGCCGTTGCCAGCTGAAACTCTAGAATGCAAAGAGGAAGCCATTTCTAAGCAAGCTCCACAAGCTCAGACGTTTGCACTGAGCCAGGGGTCATTTAAAATGGAGTGTGGCAAAATGGAAGACTGTTCTGTGGTCAGATGAGTCACGATTTGAAGTTCTTTATGGAACACTGGGACGCCATGTCATCCGGACCAGAGAGGACAAGGATAGCCCAAGTTGTTATCAACGCTCTGTTCAGAAGCCTGCATCACTGATGGTATGGGGTTGCATGAGCGCTTGTGGCATGGGCAGCTTGCATGTCTGGAAAGGCACCATTAATGCAGAGAACTATGTTCAGGTTCTAGAACAACATATGCTCCCATCTAGACGTCATCTCTTTCAGGGAAGATCCTGCATTTTTCAACACAATAATGCCAGACCACATTCTGCAGCAATCACAACATCATGGCTACGTAGGAGAAGGATCCGGGTACTGAAATGGCCAGCCTGCAGTCCAGATCTTTCACCTATAGAGAACATTTGGCGCATCATAAAGAGGAAGGTGC
>NC_056512.1:17621500-17623105 GCF_014905685.2 Nematolebias whitei
CATCCATTATCTATCCATCCATCCATCCATCCATCCATCTATCCATCCATCTATCATCCATCCATTCATCCATCTGTCAATCAATCCATCCATCCATCCAGCCATCCGTCCGTCCATCCATCCATCCGTCCGTCTGTCCATCCATCCATCTGTCCATCCGTCCATCCATCCATCCATCCGTCCATCCATCCATCTATCCATCCATCTATCCATCCATCTATCCATCCGTCCATCTATCCATTATCTTCTGGTTATACTGAAGCAGCATGAGCAGGGAGGCCCAGACATCTCTTTTCACCGCCACCTCTTCCAGCTCTTCTGTGATGATTCCAAGGTGTTCCAAGACCAATCAAGAGACGTAGTCTCTCCAGTGTGTGCTGGGTCTTCTCCCAGTCATTCATGCCTGAAGCACCTCCCTAGGGAGGTGCCCAGAGAACATCCTTACCATAGGTGAGGGTAGGAACGTAGACTGATTGGTAAACAGAGAGCTTTGTCTTCCAGCTCTGCTCCCTCTTCACCTTCACAGATTAATTAATGTCACCTCATAAAAAGGAATGTATTTGAAAGCTACATAAATGGTAGGTGGCATGGTAAAAGTTGGAGAAATTCCAAATAAGGCAAAAGCAACAAAAGCCATTTGATTTGTTCAATGTAGATTTTTTTTTTCTTGTGCTGTAAAATCTGAAAGTACAGCAAAAGTATTTACCACTTGCTAAATTATTTTTTTATTTTTATGCACTGTAGCTTTGAGTTTAAACACAATTTATTTTTGATTCAAATTACCCTACTCAAAATACTATATTTATAAAGTTAAATTGTTTGAAATATTTCTGAAAAATGTCTGAAAAGTGGTGGATGCACAACTATTCACCCCTCCAATCAGTGCTGTGCAGAGCCACATTTTGCATGGATTAACTGCAGATTGTCTCTTTGGGTTTGTCTTCTTGACCTTGGTCCATCTAGACTCTTTGTCCATTCTTTATTATAAAACTGCTGCAGCTGCTACAGGTTGGATGATGCCTCTTGTGTAATATTTTAATAATACCAGAGATGCATTTATTTTTATTTAAAATTTTATTTAACCAGGTGGATCCCGTTGAGATTTTTTTTTTTACTCTTAGACAGAAATGGCCAAGAATAGCAGCAACACACAAACATCACCAATCAAAAGTCCAGTTATCAAAAATGTAAATACATCATAGTAAGTAGCAGAAATAAAAGAACAAGCACTACGTCGATGTCCCTCATTAAGGGGTTTGAAGAGTGAATATTTGTCATTTTTGAGATGAGTGTTTTCCTGGACTGGAAGTGAACATGGCAAGTAAGCCTTAATGTTTTTGGTGCAAGTTATTCAAATGGTGGACATGCAACATGTTCAAGTGTCCCCCGCCTCTCACACAGTGACTGTTGGACATGGGCACCAGTGACCCATGCGACCCGAAAAGGAAGAAGGAGGTAAAAAATGAATAGATGTTAGAATTATATTAATAGAATAGAATAGAATTCAAATAGATGAATGAACTGATGGATGGATGGATGGATGGATGGATGGATGGATGGATGGATGGATGGATGGATGGACGGACACCTGAGTGATTATTTCTG
>NC_056512.1:17623205-17634401 GCF_014905685.2 Nematolebias whitei
CAAGACCCAACACTCTGGATGAGCTTAAGGCCGCTATCGAAGCATCCTGGGCCTCCATAACACCTCAGCAGTGCCACAGGCTGATTGCCTCCATGCCACGCCACATTGAAGCAGTCATTCATGCAAAAGGATTCCCGACCAAGTATTGAGTGCATAACTGAACATGATTATTTGAAGGTTGGCGTTTTTTGTATTAAAAACACTTGTCTTTCATTGGTGGGATGAAATATGCTAATTTTTTGGGACAGGCATTTTGGGTTTTCATGAGCTGTATGCCATAATTCAATTCAATTCAATTAAAAAATACTTTATTAATCCCAAAGGGAAATTATTTGTTGTTGTAACTCGTTATCCTCATTTCATTAAGAGATGTTATAGATGCTGATGGATGTAGACAGGAAGGATCTCTTGTAAAGGTCCATCTCACAGTGGATCCTAAGAAACTGGCTGCAGATGCCGTCCGATCCGTCCACCTGGCTGGCCTCTCGGTTCCCCCGGGCTGTAGGACCGCCTGAATACCGGGCAGAACTCCTCCCAGAGCGATGGCCACTCCTCCCAGCAGTCCGCCGAGCTCCTCGTCGCTGCAGACAGCCAACTGTAGGTGCTGAGGGACGATCCTGTTCTTTCGCTGTCATGAGCCGTGTTTCCTGTTATTTCCAGGATCTCAGTGGTCAGGCACTCGAGCACAGCTGGCGGGTAGATGAGAATGCTTCCACAGAACATTCTTTTCAACTCATTTGAGAGTTGGGGCTGTAGTTGAGATATTATTTGAGCTTTTGAGATGTTAATCAGCTGCTGTTGGTTGTAGAAAACTGCCTTGTTGCCATGGTTACACATCATAACAAATGTCCAAAACTAAAAAAGTTTCAGTAAAAATCCTTCCAGCTGCACAGCATCTGATACCAGAGGAAACAATCATCCAAAAAATGTGATTTACATTCAGAAAAAGAGGAATTAAAGTTTCCAAAAGCAAAATCTCAGAATGAAAGTAACAGAGCTGCTCCAACATGCAGCCACCTGGAGCGCACAATTCTAGAACATAATCATAATCATCAGTATTAAAACAATTAAAGGCCTGAAATATTTCAGTTGGTGTGCAATGAATCTGAAATATATGAAAGTTTCATTTTTATCATTACATTATGAAAAATAATGACCTTTATCACAATATGCTAATTTTTTGAGAAGGACCTGTGTATATATATATATATATATATATATATATATATATATATATATATATACATATATATATACATTTTTTTATTTTTAATGAAGTGGGCTGGATTGGCACGCGGGCCGCCAGTTAAATGGTCCAGTCATAAACAGAGTTCATGTCTCAGCTTTGCTCTGTAGTTATTCTGACACTGGCCACGTTGCACATTGAGGACTTTTCACTATCACAACGTGAATTGCAAATAAAGCAAATTCATAAATACATATGTATAAAAAAGAATAAAAAGCAGGTGTAAAAAATAAAACACTAGACTTAAAGGCCAAATTTGAATACTGGAAATAGCTTTGAACTTTTCTAAGCATTTTGATGCCTGATTTTCCACATGCACATTAATAAATGGACAATTGTGGATAAAGTTTTTTTTTGTTGTTGTTCATAAACAGAAATAATAATAATAATTTTAAAAAAGTATCCTGAGTAGATGGAGCATTAGCCGAAATGTGATTTTGGTCTCAATGTTGGAAGTAACGGGCAGCACGGTGGCGCAACTGGTAGAGCTGCTGCCTCTCAGCGAGCAGGTCCCTGGTTCAAACCCCGGTCCAGGGGCCTTTCTGGGTGGAGTTTGCATGTTCTTTTCGTGCATGCGTAGGTTTTCTCCGGGTACTCCAGTTTCCTCCCACAGTCCAAAAACATGCATGTTAGACTGATTGGTAACTCTAAATTGTCTCTAGGTGTGAGTGAGAGAGTGAATGGTTGTTTGTCTCGTTTGTCTCTATGTGGCCCTGTGATGGACTGGAGACCCGTCCAGGGTGTCCCCCGCCCCTCGCACAGTGATTGCTGGACATGGGCACCAGCGACCCCCGTGACCCAAAATGGAACAAGCGGGTAAAGATAATGGATGGATGGAGTTGGAAGCAGCTGAGTCATCCTGAACACAAGTACAGATCACACAAGATTTGTGTTTAAAACTTTGCAAGTAAAAGTAAAGTCAAAAATACATTTTGAGGGTTAATTTTATCATAAAATATCTGGAGGAATTCACACATTTGTAAGTCTGATTTTTAGTTTTTGTCCCAATTTCTTCCCTACTTCTGTTAAATATATTTCTACAAAACATTTTGTCATCCTTGTAATAAAAAGTGTTAATTTTTAAACAACACTCACTAAATTATGCGAAAGAGTACCCGGTAAGTTCTTTAAATTATACAAGAGGCTTTGTTTTTATTTTTAGGTTCTAAAATAACTCTGGCTTCACTTTTCTCATAACAGCATAACTGAACATGTTCCAGTGTAATAAAAAGCTCTTTGAGGATAACGTGTTTAAAGAGAAAATGAAAAAGGCCTGTGGACATTCCTGCATGCAGAACCTCTCTGCTATGAGTCCTTACTGGCTCAAACGTGCTGCTCTGATACTTTGAATTCTCCACAAACAAAAACACACACGCACATTCTCGCCCCCTTTTTTTCCGGAGCGTTCTGCAGATAAAGTCTGCTCAGTGAGAAATTAGCAGCCAACGCAAACACGCATTAGAAAGCAGCAGGGATGGTGGGGCGTCCAGTCCATCACACCAAACTTGGGAGAAACAGCTCAACAGCCGTCACCCCTCCCTCTGACTGCTCCACATCTATTGGGCTCAGCTCATATTTCTCCCAGTCCCCCCCCCCCCCCCCCCCCACCCCCCTTGTCCCTGTGGATTTTCCAGACTTTGCCCTTTTACAGTGAGTTTACTATCAGGCAGCTCCCATCTGATACAGATCCACAGGCTTTGCTTCCCCTCAGGCCTTTAATTAGACCAGATTTGTTTCATTTCATGGTGGAAACACAGTCTGAACCCTTTTGTTGTTTTAGGCTGTTAATTTTTTTCCCCCACTTAAATAAACAAAAGACATTGGACATGAATAAGAACAGACCAGGTATGACTTTAAAAAAACACCTATATAGAGACCAAGAGTAACATTATTAAAAAGAACAACTGAGTTTATTCCTGACCAAAGTGACGTCATGGTTAGTTTGTTAGTTCATCAACGAAACAATCTCAAAATATTTAAAGCAGTTCATGTAAATGCTGTTTTATAAACTTTTAACAGTTTCCTCCCAGTGGTATTCTGGCGGCCCTGTGATAGACTCGTAACCTGTTCAGAGTGCGCCTCTCACAGTGACTGCTGGATATGAGCACCAGTCATAGGTGTCGTAACAATTATATGTGAAAGGGACGTGCCCTCCTCACATTAAAAAAATATTCATTTGGACCCCCCCCACCCCCACATACACACACATTTACCATGAAATATTAGTTCACCCAGTGCTGTTTCTATTTCCATGTGAATGAATCCATTCCACCTGATTAATAGAATACTCAAGCCACTAAAAATCCATTTCAGGTTTTCCTGGTTACCTATAGCAGCTCTCCACACTGCACGTAGTGTTTCCCTGAGGTCGCTTGGATTGGCAGGGTGCTCATCTCGAAGGGAGTTTTTTTCTTTTGTCGACGAGGCAGAGGGGGAGACACTTCTGTGTTGCACGTTAGCTTAGTGCTACGTTAGTGCCGGCAGTTGTTGACTGGGGAGGCGGGAGGGGGGCGGGTGTTAGGATGCATGAGAGAAGCAGAGCACCACATCTGTAGCATCTTAGCTAGCGCATCTGTATTGCGCGATGCTAGCTTAACGCTACGCTACTGCCGGCAGTTGTCAATGTGGGGAGAGCTGTTGGTCAGGCTACTCTAAAATAGTTATTGAATCAAGTGTTTACTTATGTAGGTGAACTTAGATGCTTTACAGCTCGTTAAAATACAGTAGTCCCTCACTTATCACGGGGTTACGTTCCAGACACCCCCACGATAGGTGAAAATCTGTGAAGTAGGGAAGTTATATCTATTTTAGTAAGGCTTTATAAACCCTTCCCACACTCTTGCAATGTTCTTAACATTGTTCTAAACTCTTAATGCTCTAAAAGAGCACACAGTATGTCACTCCTGTGTCACTCCCATTCTCCCTCCTGCTGCACCTGTGTGCGGTGCTTCTTATGCGCTCCCCAGTCGCTGCCTCCCTGCCAGATTGTCTGATTGCCTTGTGTCTGAAGTAATCCAGCGTTCTTGTTCCTGCTCTGTTCCTGACCCACTTCATGACCACGGATTCCTCACCCTTTGCCTCCCCAAGATGGATATTTATGCCCGTCAGATATTTGGACCTCGACTTCTGCTCTGCCTTCAGACCACCGATTCCAGCTAAAACCCTCGGATAAAATGAGCTTTTTCTGCCTCTGTGTGGATGACCCATGTCTGTATTTTTGACCATGAACTCAGACCTCAGACTCTTAAGATTTGAGCTCTCAGAACCAAGCTCCACATTCTGAAGAGAAGTGTTTTGTTGGACCTTCCAGATTCACTCGCATATCACATGATCCATCCAAACCTCCTTTCTTTTTGATGTCACCTCAGCTTTGGCTTTTCCACCTGTGATCAAGCTCTACAGGGTCACAGCTGACTTTCTCCTCCTGATTAAACTTTAAATAAATATTTTTGTTCACGCCTGTTAGTGGTTCAATTTCCAGGTCCCCTTTGTAATTATTTACACAGTGAAAGATGCGCAGGACGGACTGGGCATCTGGAGCACCGGGACATTTCCCGGTGGCCTGACCCGCTCACTGTTTGCCGAGGAGGACTAAAGGCTCAGTTTGGGTCACACTTGATTATTTTAAATAAATAATCCATGCCGCTCGTGTGGCTCACTCCATCAATCAGCCAATCGTGTGACATGTAGAATCTTACGTTGAAAACCCGCGAAAGAGTGAGTCCGTGAACGTCGAAGAGCGAAGCATTGAGGGCCTACTGTACACCAGAATACAGGAAAGGGCATCTACTTTATTCAAAATTCTATGGGGGAGGACCCCAAGACCCCCCACCAGCGTGTCTCCCCCGTGTCTCCACAAATGCTTTTGACGCCACTAGCACCATTGATCCCCATGACCCAGAAAGAAAGAGATGATTCAAGATAATTGATGGATGGATGGATGGATGGATGGATGGATGGATGGATGGATGGATGGATGGATGGATGGATGGATGGATGGATGGATGGATGAATGGATGGCTGGCTGGCTGGCTGGATGGATGTATGGAAAGTAGGTATTCTGGCAGAAATTTTATGATGTTACAGCAGGAGGTTCATCCAGGCTGCACCAAAAGTGCTAAAGCTAGCTATGGCTAGCTGTGGCTAGCTTTAGCACTTTGTATGCACAACTACAGAATTCTGTGTAAATAATATGTAACTTCAAACTGCCATTGATGTAAATGTTTATAAAACATTATTCACACGAACTACAATTTTTTTAATTTTATTTTTTAACTTTAGATGTTTTATGTCAGAAGTAATTTACCTTGGTATTAACTGTGTTTGAGCTAATTGTTTTCTTGCCAATACAATTTCTCCCCCAAACGTACATCATTTAAAGAGTTATATGTAGGAAAACTATTAAATGTTCCAAATATTCCCATAGAACATTCCCTCACAAAATTTAAATGATCTCTTAAGTATGCAGTTGTAAAATAAGTACTAGAATTAATTTATTCATTGGCTAAAACTGAACTTGTCTGTATATTTAACTAGAAGCCCAGACAGAACTTACTTAAACATTTAGTTCATTACGTTTTTTTTTCAAGTCAGTGAGTTAATGCTTCTTTTTCTCTAAGTAACAGAGTGTTTTTTAAGCTAAAGATTAATGTATCTATATTTATGTTTTTAATATTACTATAAATTACTTATTCAGCAATTAGTTATGATTCAAACAGAAAATGCCGAATCAAAAACCATCACTGATCGACCTGTTTTTGTTCTAGATCACCTCCGAGGTGTTACACACTAAAACTGAACGTTGTATAAAATGATGGTTGTAACACAAGAATCACTCTTATTCACAAGTTCATAATAAATTTGATTATTTTACAAGAACACAGTAATTAACTCGTAATGTAAAAAAAATAAATAATTAATGATAGTGATTAATTAAGGGGGCAGCACGGTGGCGCAGTTGGTAGAGCTGCTGCCTCTCAGTGAGCAGGTTCAAATCCCGGCCCAGGACCTTTCTGGGTGGAGCTTGCATGTTCTCTCCGTGCATGTGTGGGTTTTCTCCATTTTCTTCCCACAGACTAAAAACATGTATGTTAGTCTGATTGGTAACTCTAAATTGTCTCTAAGTGAGAGAGAGAGAGAGTGAATGGTTGTTTGTCTCTATGTGTCCCTGTGATGGACTGGAGACCTGTCCAGGGTGTCCCCCGCTTCTTGCACAGTGACTGCTGGATGTAGGCACCAGTGACCCCCGTGACCCGAGAAGGAAGAAGCGGGATGGATGGATGGATGGATGGATGGATGAATTAATTAAGGTTGTTCCCAGCATCTATTGTTTTGTCACTTTTGAAGATGATTAAATCACAGGCTGACAAAGTCTTCAGTCATCAATGTAAAGTTAATCATTAAAACATTTATATTTCATCTTTGGCCTCAACACCGCTCCAAATATTTTAAATTAATATAATCTCTTTACGCAGCACGGTGGCGCAACTGGTAGAGCTGCTGCCTCTCAGCGAGCAGGTCCCTGGTTCAAACCCCGATCCAGGGGCCTTTCTGGGTGGAGTTTGCATGTTCTCTCCGTGCATGCGTGGGTTTTCTCCGGGTACTCCGGTTTCCTCCCACAGTCCAAAAACATGCATGTTAGGCTAATTGGTAACTCTAAATTGTCCCTAGGTGTGAGTGAGAGAGTGAATGGTTGTTTGTCTCGTTTGTCTCTATGTGGCCCTGTGATGGACTTGCGACCCATCCAGGGTGTACCCCGCCCCTCGCACAGTGATTGTTGGACATGGGCACCAGCGACCCCCGTGACCCAAAATGGAATAAGCGGGTAAAGAAAATGGATGGATGGATGGATAATCTCTTTACTTTTCTCGTTTGATCTACACAATTCTAACAAAAACGCTGTAGTACACTCACTGTGCCAGCAGGTGGCGAGAACGCCCACAAAGAGAACATTTTGACCAAATAACAGTCTTATATTTAAACTGCTTGTCTATAGGGAACATTTAACATGCCAGGTCTTTTAAATGAAAAACGATGAATACATTTAAATTATTTTAAGAGCTGTCAGTTAAAGTATTTAATCCTCGCTGTGCAATCAATCAAAACAAACCTTTGGCCCTCAATGTGGAAACGAGCGACTGTTTATAAGATGACAGCTCGTGCTAAAACATTTAGTGACGTCATGAAAACAGTCGCCATAATTTAGACCTTGGCCTGTCAGACCGAGCCATGTAAGGCTAACCTCCGTCTGAAAGTGGATAATTAGAACATCTGAATATTTTTACTGTAAATATTTTGTTTTTTATCTTGTATCTTTGCAAACTCAAAGAAATATTTGCACTGATCGTTTTTATTTCGTGAGCAGGGCTCGTGCAGCATGAAATAAAGCCCCAGCTGGCCTGGTCTTTCAGCTGTCACTCGTCCTCCTGTGTTCTGTCAGGACGGTGTTTTTCTCATCCTTGACTCTGATGTAAACTGTTTAGAGCAGAAACAAGTTCTCAACTTCCAGACCCGAGCTCGGCCGCTCCTTAAAAGGCCATCAGATGATGATGATGATGATGATGCTGTCACTCCTTCTGCTCATCTTTGCTCCTCTCCGATGCCACGCAGAGATTCAAACTAAAATCTGATGTTTTGTTCCACCCTCTATTATTGAAATTCTCAGCTTCCTCTTTCTGTAAACTGGACCAGAGCTCAGTAAAACAACATCCAACCCACATTATGAGCGGGCGGTGCTGAAACGAGAGAGCATCACATGAAGCAGTGCTGACGGACAGGACCCGTCCCTGCAGAACAACGACAACGGTGATGGACACGACGACGCTCTGTGTGTTTAAACCGTCACAAGCTGACTCTTTTAAAGCAACGATTTAATCCTGAATGATCCGCGGGTCTCACTCATCAGAGGTCTGACAACTGGAGGACTTCACCGTACAGTTTCTGAACAGTTCATATTAGTGACTGTTTACACTCAAACACAAGTAACGTCAGTGAAACCTGATGCAGGTTTTGTGTTGTAGAGACGCATTTCTGGAGAAAACCACTAATACGCTACATATCTCAGTTTGAAGACGTTTGATTCTGACATGACTGACGAGCTAACGGCTAGTCCACGTGGACGTTATATGGTTATTTACATCGATTTTAATGCTTATTCGTAAGCGCAAGTAGCAGCAGCAGCTAGCTGTAGCACTTCTGGTCTGGTGCAGTTGTTCATTAATACGGTCCCAATGGACCCGTTTTCAAAGCTGCTTATATAAACGCTGTAATATTTCATGTTTTACACAATGCTGTCAGCTTTTTGATTCAGGCAAAAATATGGAACTTTATGAAAATAATTTAAATGACTCATTTTGATATCTTAAAATTCTCCATTAAAAATAAATAAAACTGATTGGTCTACAGTGTAAAGAAGACCTACGATCACAATCACTTTCAGCATGCCAGAGGTGTTATTTCTGTTTAACAACAATGTTAAAAGCATTGCATTCATTAAACAGTGACCAATAAAACTGAATAATAAACGTCCACGTGTTTAAGGTGCAAACAATGTGGGGACCGGTCCTTTTCTGTTGCAGGCCCAGCATGAGCTGCGTGCCAGCTCTGATCTGGTTCTGTTCAAAGCCAAACTGAAGACCTATTTATTTAAACGGGCTTTTAATGTTCAACTTTTATTATTTTAGTATTTAGCATTTTTAAAATCTCTTTTACCTTCTTTTATTGAGGCTCTGTTTTTAACGGGCACTCATTTATTGTGCCCTGTTTTTATGTTTGATCTTGTAAAGCACTTTGGTCAATGTGAGGTGTTGTTGGAAGGCGCTATAGAAATAAACTTTATTCTTCATTATTATTATTTAAGGTGTGAAAAAGTAAAGTATGAGGCAGGCAGACCGCTGGAACAACAATGCGGGGGGGGGGGGGGGGGGGGGATAATGGGGGAGATGACCAGTTCTCATGTGAAGGAAAATTTATGTTTGGAATTAAAAAAACAAAACATATTGTTACGAAACTTAGATTTGTCAAGAATTAATTAGAGATTTATTTTTAACCCAAATAACCCTAAATTACACAGGAAGTGCTACAAATGGCTGTTGCTTTTATTACGTTATTATTACCCCCCACACACACACACACACATCTAAATATAAATATCTAAATAGTGATGCAACCAGAAATTGGCAGCAGTGTAAAGTTTATGAATAAAAACAATGTTTACGCAGAAACCACTGTGAGCAAACCGACAGCTACAACAGGTAAGATATTTACTGTTCATAACCATTCCACTTAACCCCACACATCCCTATAAACTATCCGTTTAAAGTACAAACAGGTCATGTTTGTTTGGGTTTATTCCACAAACTAACCAGCTGCATAAACTGGCATCCACAGGGGGGGTCACTGAGCTCCCACCTGAGGGGTGGGGGGTCACAGGTTCGAGTCTACAGCTGGTTACCCACAGACAGAAGACGTACCTTGCTCTTGACCTCAGCAGAGAGTCCGAAGGCTGGGCCGCTCCTGAAATGTGTCGTCATTCTGCAGCTGTTTCCACACAGAGCTGAGGAGCAGGCGGCTTCAAAGATGGAGACAGCAGCTACCAGTTCTCTGTCCGAGGCAGGAAGTCCGCATAAAGCCCGGGAGGTGATCAGATTCTACTCACACACGATGAGTTTAATTAAGAGAAGCCTTCGTCGCGCTGAGGACCCGCTGTGAAGCTGACAACTCCGACACGTTCCTGAATCTTTTTAAACTCTTCCCATGTGTGCGCGCGCTGATTGGTCAGGAGCGCCGTCCAATCAGCGCGCAGCCTGGGGAGTGATGTCATGGCTCGGGCATTACATGTGTTCACTGTCAGTTTTTCCACCTTCAGGCCGGTCGGGATGATGCTCAGCCGTGTTTGGGACAGCTTCAGCTGCAGTTATAGCACTGGTGACATTTAGCTGCTGTTCTGTTACCACTGGTCAAATCAATATTCAGTCAGCCGGTGAAATTTGTTTGATTCTACTTGAAAGTGAATGAAATAGCATCTCGGGAACTGGAAAATACAAAAACACATAAGTTCATCCCCTGAATTGCATCTCATAAACCCAGATTTTATTCACAGGGAAAACAAATGTTGAATATTTATATTTCTCTTTAATAAACGAGTCTCCGAGGCTCAATGGGATTAACCTGTAAAAATAAAAGTTGAATTAAACAAAGTATTTGTAGCGGTAAATGGACTGTTCTTATATAGTGCTTTTCTATGTTATTTCAAGATACACAAAGCGCTTTACACTACAATAAGTGTCCTCATTTACCCATTCATACAGCACTCTACTAGATATCTACAAAGTTAATTGAACAAATCTTTCTAAAGAGACTAATCAGAGCTTTATCACATTCAGACACTGATGGAACACACATCAGAGGCTATGAGGGGTTCAGTGTCTTGTCCAGGGACACTTCAGCATGTGACTGCTGGTGGATTTGAACCCCCAACTCTTGCATTGGAGAACGACTGCTCTAACCACTCAGCCACAGCCGCCCCTGTAAAGATGGATGGCACGGTGGAGCAGTTGGTAGAGGTGTTGCCTCTCAGCGAGAAGGTCGCCAGCTCAAATCCCAGCCTGGGGCCCTTGCATGTTCTCTCTGTGCATCCGTTTCTCCGGGTACTCCGGTTTCCTCACACAGACCAAAAACATGCATGTTAGACTGATTGGTCTCATTAATCTATGTGGCCCTGTGATGGACTGGAGACCTGTCCAGGGTGTCCTCTTCCTCTCACACGACTGCTGGACAAGGACACCAGTGACCCTTGTGATCCAAAAGGAAGAAGTGGGTAAAGATAATGGATGGATGGATGGATGAATGGATGGATGGATGGATGGATGAATGGATGGATGAATGGATGGATGATGGATGGATGATGGATGGATGATGGATGGATGATGGATGGATGGATGGATGGATGA
>NC_056512.1:17634411-17640870 GCF_014905685.2 Nematolebias whitei
GGATGGATGGATGATGGATGGATGATGGATGGATGGATGGATGGATGGATGAATGGATGAATGGATGGATGGATGGATGGATGAAGATTAGCAGAGTTTCAACACCTTAAAATGCTGGGAAAAGTCACAGAAGAAAAGAAGCTGCTTCACACGATGGAAACATGACCCTGTCCCAATCTTTAAGAATGCAGTACTGTGGTCAAACTGAAAAAGACCTTACTTTCCCACCAAGTTATACAGTTTCTTAAACATTTGAAATGTTTACTTTGTTCCACTGTAAAGAGGCTGCTGTAGCTCTGTGGGCGGTGCCTAATCTTTAGGCTGCAGGTTTGAGGCCAGGTTGTGTCAGGCATGGCGTTCAGCATAAAACATCAGACAAATCTTTCATCTGAGCTCACTGTGGTGACCCCTGCTGAAGGAAGCAGCCAAAAGAAAAACAACAGCAAATATAATATGTTCCACATCCAATAAATGTTTTATGAGGTTTGCCAATCATTTCATTTCGTTTTCATTTACATTTCATGCAACGTCCTAGTTTAAAAAAAAAAAGACAGTTGTAGAAAAATACATAGATCCCTTAAATCTAATGATCAATTGGGTATAGCTGTCCAGGCTGATCCACAGAGGTTTATGTAAGGATGGTACTTTTCTGTGGCCCGGTTTGTGTCTGTTTCCCTCGTGCTCCCTCATTAGTTCCATTGTTGCCACCTGTGTCTCGTCCCAGCTGTTTGCTATCACGTCTCGTCTTGTCCCTGTATTTAAGCCGTCCTATTCTGTCTTGTTCTTCGTCGGGTCGTCTTCGTTTGGTACTCTTCCTTGGGTCTCCTGAGTCTTTCCCTGAGTCTTCCTGGTTCCTCGAGTTCCCCGTGTCTCTCGTGTCTCCTGAGTTCCCCGTGCCTCCTATGTCCATGTAAGTTTTGCTGCCCCGTCAGCTTGTTTATTTTGTACTTTTCGTTTATCATTAAAAACCTATTTTTGTATTTCTGCCGAGTTGAGTCCCTGTTCTGCACTCTGGGTTCGCTCCTGACACAAATCCTAACAGTTTAGTTGTAGCTCCTATGGAACCAGCTGTCTCTTCATATCAGACCTCAACTCTCTGTGCTTTTAAGGATCATCTAAAAACACATTTTTGCTTCAAATCTGGAATGAGAGTTGATACTTTTTGCATAATTTTCTTGATTTTTATATCTTAAAATTTTTTCTTTGTTTGTATTTGCGTTAGTTTTTTTTCCTGTGTTTCGTATTAATTTTTACTATTCATTGTTTTTATGCAACACATTGACCATTAGTAATTTTAAATACACTATATTAACAAATTTGATTTGATTTAGAAGAAACAGCTGGTTAATTATCATTTCTGGACTTTTTGCCAGCATGTAAAGCTGGTCAAGTTTTCTCTGGCGGGGCTATAACTTCAAAATACACACGCATGCACACACACACGCACGCACGCACACACACACACAAACACACACACACACATATAGATATTGAGAGGCATATCAGTCAGAAATGGCAACATAGGCATTAGATCAAGGGCTTTCAATGTCTTAAAGTCTACCTGCAACATAGTCTGGTTGTAAGTTTCACTGCATGATCTGTTCCGGAACCACCCAAAAAAATTGTTCCGGTACCAGAAGCATGATCTGTATCGTGTGCCCGTAATCTGGGCGCAGGAGTGGTGCGCCCAGAATCTTCCTATATCTTGTAATGAAGAGGAGCTGCATGTACAACTTTTAACAAGAGTCTATGGGCAAAGACTCTTGCGCACCCAGGGCGGAAATACGTCATCAATCAGAGACAATGTTTTTGAAAGAAACAACTGAACTCAACATTAACTATAAATTATTTATCTTACACAACAAAAAAACAAACAAAAAAGCATGTATTTCGAAATGTTTTTATTTTATTATTTCTTTTTTTTTTTTAGGCCTTCAAGGTAATATGGTGAGTGGTTTGAGTGGTGGGGCGGCACCCTAGCGCCCTCTATTAACCAGCCACCACTGAAAGATTGTTTTGACTTTTAGACATAAAGGAAGAGAAGCTCTTAAAATAGAACCCATCCAAAAAGGCAGCTGATTGATCCTCACACTGCTGTGGGCTTCACAGAGTGTCATACATATTTCTGACTGTGTGTGTTTAAGCTACTGTAGAATGTCTGACGTCACTCTGAGAACAATGAGGTAGCTTTCCTCTTTTACCCCCCTGTTTCCCCTCACCAGGCAGGCTGATGACAAACAGAGGAATGCAGCCGATTCTGGAGGACTGGTTGGAATGATTCATCCCCTCACTCTTTATTTCTGCCTGTCACTGTTAGAGCAGGCGTGTCATTAGAGACAAAAAGGGATGATTCTGGATGCATGGAAGAAGGAAAAAGCACAGGAGCAGTGACCGTTTATGATAAGTAATACTCTATCTGTAGTGGTTGGGATTCACACTGTGAACTGGTGCACTGGACACACTCAGTTGCACTGTAGTAATTCATCTGGTGACAGGTTTTACTCACACCCTTGAAAATAATTAGTGCAGAGCAGTGGTCTGCATGAAAGACTTTCACTAACCACAGCAACAGAACTATTTCCACTATTTAGCACCCTTCCACCGTGATGCGTCACAGTACTCGAGGAATAAAAACGTTTGGTGGCTGCAGAACAAAAACACAGGTTACAAAACCCTTTAGGTAAAACAAAAAAAAAAAAAGAAATTAACGAGTTCTTTCTCATTTTCACGAGTTCTGCATCTGATTACCATAGAGCCATTGAACTAGGCTGTGGCTGTCGGTGTTCAGCTGCAAACAGAAGTTTGTCAGGAAGTTTCAAAAATGTCTCAAAGCATCTATGTGTTCTCAATTTATTCACAGGTCATGGGGTCTTTCTCTTGTCTCAAATTTTTTTTTAAATGTATTTGAAAAATTTGCTAAACAAATTCTCTCAAAATAGTCATTGTCATTGTGAGTGTCGTGAATCCATCTCAAACCTGTCTCAAAACAATCTCCAACCTGTTTTGAAACTGACTCAATTTAGCATCCATAAGTTGGAAAGTGCGCAACAAATGCGCAACAATATTGGGAGTGTTTGGTGACTTATGAAACCAAATTATGACTGATTGGAGACAAAAAATTAGAATAAGGTTTGATTTAAATTGAGACAAAATTAGGACAATCTGGAACTAAATTACAACAAATAAATTTGCATATTCGTGACAAGACTGTTGCACAAATGTCTCAAATTTGCTTTTACAGTTACTATCAGGTCTCTCTTGTAAATGAGTCCTCGAGGCTCAATGTGATTAACCTGTCTGGTTGAATGAAAACTTACATCATCAACATTGTTGTAAGAACCAGTTCTGTGAAAATTCACATTATCTTAAAAGTTTGTGCCTCCATCTAGTTGCCAACAGTCACAGCCCAGTGTTATACAGTCCTCTCAAACCCCAGCTGATTGAAGCAGATGGCTGCTCGTCCTGAGCCCGGTTCAGCTGGAGGTTTCTTCCTGTTAAAGGGAGTTTTTCTTTCCACTGTTTCCTTTGTGCTTGCTCAGGATGGGAGACTGCGATAAAATGAAGATTCAATCCAATCTTCTGCTTCTTTAGATAGAGAACTCTTACTAAGGTGCTTTTTCATCTATGTGAATGTTTCTGTTCAGTGCCCTGAGATGACTTCCGTTGTGACTTGGCGCTGTATAAATAAATTGAATTGAACAACCCTGGAACCACCGAGGCCCAAGCCTACCATGAACTGGAAACTGCTGGAACAACAGCACTGTGTCCCCAATTAATAGAGTTTATGTCACCACAAACTGAGCCACAGTATCAAGTTTGGAGGAGTCAAGGTGAGGATTTCCAACGTAAGTACACTGTACCAACTGTCAAGCCCCTTTGACACAGTGGACCATCAGATCCTCTTGTCTCGCCTGGAAAACTGGGTGGGCATCCAGGGTGTCGCTCTAGAATGGTTGAGATCTTATTTAACAGTAGAGTTTTTGTGTTTGTGTTGGAGCTGTTGAGTCTTCTGTGGTGTCTTTTACATGTGGTGTGTCTCAGGGCACTATACTTGGCTCTCTTACCTTCTCCCCGTGCTTACTTCCTCTTGGTTCTATTCTCTGGAAGCATGGTGTTGCTTTCCATTTTTATGCTGATGACAGTCAAATATGCCACTCAAACAGGAAAACCAAAACTTTGTAAACCTACTCCTGGAATATAGTGGAGAAACCAAGGATGGACAACAAGGATGGATTATAGAAGTCGCAGAAAATGTTCTCGCCCCACAGACTCTGTCTGACCTGCCCCAGCTGCATGTTCCTTCACGTTCCCTCAGGTTAACAAATTGGTTGCTGTTAGTGATTTCAAAGTCAAACAGGCTGAGAGGTGACCTTTTTTCAGTTGCTGCCTCCAAAATGTGGAAAATTTGCCTTTGCACATTTAACAAGCGGACTCACTTTATATGTTTAAGTCCTCTGTAAAAAAAAAGATTTTCTCTGGCTTTAAACTCAGTCTGAGATGTTGGCTTTAATTGTTTTTATTAACTGTTCATTATATTTTACTATTTTAATTTGATTTTTTTTTTTTTTTTTTGTTCTTATTTAGAACTTTAATTTACAACATATTGTTTAGTAACTTTAGCAAACAGCACTTTGGCCAACTGAGTTGTTTTTAAATAAGTGCTTTTAAAAAAAGTTGTATTGTATTACATAAGCATGGTGGTGGTAGCATCATGATGTTGCAGTGGTACACTGCACTAAGTGGATGGCATAGTGAAGTAAGAGGACTACCTTCAATCTTTTCTACTACACCTAAAATCAACCGTTAGACAGATAAAATTGGACCCAATCGTGTGTTTCAGTATGACAAAGAACCTAAACCTTTTTCAAAACTGGTTTCTGATTGGATAAGCAGGCTAGCATTGAGCTGCTGCAAAGCTCCGACTTCAACCAGATTGAAAATTTGTGGATCAAACTAATTAAACTCTAACAGATCGGCTAAGAAAAGTGGTGACATATCCAGAATTATGCTGGAAGCCTGTTGGTGGATACTAAAATCTGATGTCCACATGCAACTTGCTAAGAGACATTTACCAAATAATAGTGGAATGTATGCATATAATTGACCTAGTATGTAAAATTTTAACTATGTGTGCATTTGAAGAAATCCACAACAAAATTAGACTTGTGAAACAAATTCTTGTCTTTAAAAACCATTGAAGTTGAATGTTGTATCATCATTCCATCCTTGTAGAAAAATGGTTGAAATACATAACAGCTGAAAATTGGCGACCTTCTTAGGTGGTTGTAAACATCTGTAATAAGCATCATAAATATATCATCATGCTGTCACTGGGACTGCACTGCTAACAAGACCACGCCGCTAACAGAACCACACCGCTAACAGAAACACACCACTAACAGAACCACACCGCTAACAGAAACACAGCAAACAGAACCACACTGCTAACAGAACCACGCCGCTAACAGAACCACACCGCTAACAGAAACACAGCAAACAGAACCACACTGCTAACAGAACCACGCCGCTAACAGAACCACACCGCTACCAGAAACACAGCAAACAGAACCACACTGCTAACAGAACCACGCTGCTAACAGAACCACACCGCTAACAGAAACACAGCAAACAGAACCACACTGCTAACAGAACCACGCCGCTAACAGAACCACACCGCTAACAGAACCACAGCGAACAGAACCACACTGCTAACAGAACCATGCCGCTAAAAGGACCACACTGCTATAAGAATCACTCTGCTAATAGGATTATGCTGCTAACAGAACCACGCCGCTAACAGAACCATACTGCTAACAGAACCACACTGCTAACAGAACCGTGTTGCTAAAATAACCTCACTGCTAATAGAACCACTCTGCTAATAGAACCACACTGCTAACAGAACCACACTGCTAACAGAACCATGCTGCTAACAAGACCACGCTGCTAACAGAACCACACTACTAACAGAACCACACTGCTAACAGAACCATGCTGCTAACAAGACCATGCTGCTAACAGAACCACACTGCTAACAGAATCACACTGCTAACAGAACCATGCTGCTAACAAGACCACACTGCTAACAGAACCACAGAACCACACTGCTAACAGAACCATGCTGCTAACAGAACCACACTGCTAACAGGACCATGTTACTAAAAGAACCTCACTGCTAACAGAACCACTCTGCTAATAGGACTATGTTGCTAACAGAACCATGCTGCAAACAGTACCATGCTGCTAACAGGACCATGTTGCTAAGAGAACCTCATTGCTAACAGAACCACACTGCTAATAGGACCATGCTGCTAACAGGACCACACTGCAAACAGAACCACACTGCTATAAGAGCCACTCTGTTAATAGGACTATGCTGCTAACAGAACCATGATGATAACATAACCATGCCGCTAACAGTATTGTGCTGCTAACAGGGCCATGTTGCTAATAGGACTA
>NC_056512.1:17640880-17643878 GCF_014905685.2 Nematolebias whitei
CAGTATTGTGCTGCTAACAGGGCCATGTTGCTAATAGGACTATGTTGATAACAGGACCATGTTGCTAATAGGACTATGCTGCAAACAGAACCACACTGCTAACAGTACCATGCTGCTAACAGGACCATGTTGCTAAGAAAACCTCACTACTAACAGAACCACTCTGCTAGTGGGGCTAAGAGAACCACATTACTAACAGAACCACACAGCTAACATTGCTAACAGGACACGTTGCTAACAGAACCACACTGCTAACAGGACCATGCTGCTAACATTAACAGTGTTTTTATTTCCCTTTTTTTATTTTAATTGCTTTTTATTGCTGTATATTGTTGTCTCTATATGTCTGTCTAATACAGGTCTTCTGTGAAGTATTTGTTTACTTGCACCGTTGTATTCTACCATGTAGTTTACTATATTTCTCTTGGACCTTGTAGATTGCTGATGTAGTTTCTTTTTCACTTTTTGGCTCTTTGATTTGTACTTTTGTTGCATGCTTTGGTATTTCATGTTTTTTTTTTTTGTTTGTTGGTTTGTTTTTGTCGAGTCCAGATGGTTCTTCTTGTTCTGAGCATTTCATTGCATGTTGACCTTGTGCTGACCTGCATATGACAAATAAACAACAAACGTGAGCATAAACTGGTTCAACCAGCACCTCCGAATTGAATTCTGCATTAGTGTTGCACCCTGGGAGTTCTTCTGTTTGCTCAGCCACATTCCCTCTCACAGACACACACACGCCACACAAACCAAGCAAGGGTCTTCTAAACATTTCACAGAGAGAAGAAGCACACACGTGGAATTTAGACACTTTATTTGGGCATTATGGTGAGAACAGAAGGGCCTAAGCTGACTCTGCTCCAGAGGTAATGTCTGAGGGAGGGATCCCTCACATCACTGCAGCCAGACATTGACCTCACTCGTGAAGCTTTACAGCGGCTCCATCGTCCTGTGATGCTTGGTCGGCTTGACTTGGTGTTGCAAACGTCATGGGGATGCTAGCAGATAAGTAAAAATTAATAAAAGACTCAAAACAGAACATAGCAAGGGTTGAATCAAACGAAATGAGAAATCTAATTAAATTAGACCTTAATTCAGACACCAATTATACACAGCAGCCGTTTGTTCATTTAAATTAAAACTGTTCGGATAAACTTTTAAGCACCAAGTCACAGAAAAGGAGCAAGAGACGAATTGAGGAATGTAGAGGGGCATTTCTCTTATGAGCTGCCCCGCCCCCTCCACCCATCCACCCCTCTCCTCACTCCTCTCTGGCTATTTATGGAAGAAGACCTCTGAATCCGACACAAGTCAGAGTTCTCTGTGCTCAGCTCGTAGTGTCATCATTCTACCGTGTGGCTGCAGGAGGACAGGAAGCTTCAAACAAACCTGGATTTGATCAGTAAAAGTGCGCTCAGTTCACACTCATTTCATATTTATTCTACAGCTCGTAGCTTGAGCTCTGAAAATGTTTAAAGTTTTCTCTTTTCGGTGTCGTCTCCAAATCACTGACTAATTGGTCACTGATGCTTCAGCTGCTTTCGCTCTCAGTGACAGTGGGTTCAATTTAAAACTAATCTCGTTGTCCATCTAGGCACCACCATGTTTGGTTCAAACCCCTCATTGTGCCGGGAGCACCATCTCTGTGGAGAGGCATGGCGGTGGTAGCATCTTGCTGTGGGGATTCTTTTCATCAGCAGGAAAAGTGTGAAACTGGTCTGAGTTGGGAAAAAAAGACTGACTGCAGCAAATATAGAGAATTTCTCGAGGAAAACCTGTTTGAGGACTCCAAAGATGTGAGACAGAGAAGGAGGCTCACCATCAGGCAGGACAGAGACCCTGAACGCCACACTGAGCATGAACTTTGTCATCACTCAGGAGGTTTAAGGAGAACCAGCTAAATGTTCTGAAATGACCCAGACCTCAATTCAACTCAGAACTGGGTTCAGTCTTGAGTTTACTCCTCCCTTTTTTCCTGTCCTATATTGCTAATTAATGAATTTGTAAATGAGGCATCGGTTTGTAAATGTTTTATCTGATATTGATAGTTCTGAGTTTATGGGTGTGTTGTTATCTGCTGTTTTGGCCCCTTGTTTATGTTGTGAGCGCCATAACTTGGAAAATAAGTGAAATACTAACTTTCTTTTAGGTGTGTGGCTGCATCGAGGCATAACAAAGGTTCCTTTTGAAAGTTGGGTTGTCACATCAAAATCCAAGATGGCTGCCACCATATATGTATGTAAGCTGCTCCTCCCAATCATTAGAGAAAGCCATGCTTTGAAGATTTTATACAGCTAAAAATCATATTTTCCTCAAATGACTGGGTCAGAAATAAGCAACGTGCTGGCTCCCCATTTGTATAAATGTCTGTTTGTCTTGTGAGCATGAGAACTGGAAAAACAAGTGAGGTATCGACTTCCATTTTAGTGTGAGGTGTGAAAAAGATACGTTTTGAAAACTGGGTTGCTGCGTCCACATGGCTGCCACCTCATATGTATATGTAAACTTTCCATCACAAACACTTGAGGAAACAATGTCTTATAGGTTTTATATTGCTTAAAGGTTTAGTTTTCTCAAATGATTAGGGTGGTCGAAGATGAATCTATAGTGGGCAAGGCCACCAATGGCCACCCCCTAGCTCCACTGTTGCACCTGTTTGTGAAGAAAGTTGCTTTTGTTCACCAGGATTCTGTCCCTCAGCTCCACCTTGGACAAGAAAAAGAATCCTACCTCTTATTATACACCGTGTAACTTCTGACCATTTGACTATACATCCATCCATCATCCATCCACCCATCATCCATCCATCCATCATCCATCAGCATCCATCCATCCATCCATCCATCCATCCATCCATCCATCCATCCATCCATCCATCCATCCATCAGCATCCATTCATCCATCCATCATCCATCCATCCATCATCCATCATCCATCCAACCATCCATCCATCCATCCATCATCCATCCATCCATTCATCCTCCATCCATCAGCATCC
>NC_056512.1:17648878-17656151 GCF_014905685.2 Nematolebias whitei
GATGGATAGATGAATGGATGGATGGATGGATGGATGGATGATAGATGGATGGATGGATAGATGAATGGATGGATGGATGATGGATGGATGGATAGATGGATGGATGGATGGATGGATGGATAGATGGATGGATGATGGATGGATGGATGGATGGATAGATGGATGGATGATGGATGGATGGATGGATGGATGGATCATCAGGGAGCTCCTCCCTCCCCTTCAGGACATCATAACATGATTGTGGGTTTAATGACCCCAGAGTGGCAGACTGAAACGAGTCAGGTGCACAAAAAGTGTTTGTTTATTTCCAGTGACGAGGTACGTGGCTGAGGAGGGAAACAGGAGACAGGATGAGTATGGTGTATTCAGATTGTTCCAGTCGATAGATCATTGTTAGTAGAGTTATCTTACAGTTGGTTGTGTTGCAGGGGTGGCATACAGTCCAAGTCGTTCTAACGAAGGTGAAGTTCAGAGAGGTGAGTGTTAGGCAGAACGGGGGTTGTTGTGGTGGAGTCCTGAGTTGGGTTTTGAGCTGAGTGTGCAGGTTTAACGAGCCAGACGTAGCCAAGGAGCCAGGAGGAAGTCGAGGAGACATGGTGGGACAGGCAAAGATTTCACACGGTTAGTCCGAGTTTCACAAGTTCTGGTTTCAGGCTGTCGCTCAATTACCAAAGGCAACTAATGCTCCAGCATCAGCTGAACATCTGGATGAGGCCCAAGTAGTGCAGAAGGTGCTGGTCTGGAATCAGCTGCAGGTGTGGTTAATTAGGTGTTGGCTAGGAATGCCATCAGAATCAACCCACAGCAGACAGGGGGAGCTGCTGGAGGTAAACATTTCTCAGGGATTTTTACTAGGGATGCACCAATGCACTTTTTCCACTTCTGATACCGATATCTGAGGTTTAATATCGGTATATACTGATCCGATAAAGAAAAAACAGTGCTGAATTCTGTTCAACAAACTCATCGTCCTCTTCAGGGTGAAATCTCTGGAGATGCTTGATTAAGTTGGTGGTGTTATAACTGAAAGTTTTAGTGACGCCCACTGGAACCATCGCTGTGCACGTATTGCACGTAGCTGTCGAATGTGTTGGCTGAGGTAGTGTGAAATAGTTCCAGATGGCTGATCCTTTCGCTCGCTCCATTTTCAAAACAATCTGTGCGGTTAGTTCGCTAGCGCGTGACATCACTCGAGCACAAAGCATAGAATTAGAGTGAACAGATCTGCCCAGTCATGGATCGGTCACATTGTCTCGATACACGATCCAGAAGTTTTTCGATATTAGGACCTATGTCGATATTGGTATCGGATCGGTGCATCTCTAATTCTTACAGGGAAGAAGGCCCATAAGCACATCTGGCCAGCTGCTGCTGACGCGTGTGATTAAAATACATCATTCAGAACACAATGACAGGGACGTCTACAAAAGGAGTATAAAGCTCATTAATATGGTAAAATCATATTGAATGTATCAGGAAGCAGATCAATAAATAGTGTTTCCATCACAGCTGTCATTTTTAATGTAAGGTGATGATCATGGATTGAAACACTGAAGGTCCACTGTCAGAGCAATGTGTGCGTGACTGAGTTACTGACATACAAACCAGCAGAAGTTCAAGTAAAAGGTTTATTATTGCAGTGATCACGGCTTTTGATGTGCAGAGTCGCCAAAATGGATTTGGAGGTCAGCGTCGATCAGGATTCTTCACATTTTGAGTTGGGATTTTGACTTTAGGAGGCGTTCCAGTTGATTTTTAACACAAACTTTATAACTTCTGAGTACAAATGGAACTGGACTGACAAGCTGAATGCAGCCGTGTCCAAAGTGTCTTAAATCACTTTCAGCTAAATTTCAAAGTAGTTTGAGTGACGGCATTCCATTAAACCTTACGTCAGTCAAAAACCATAATGTATTTTTACAGCACACTCCCAAACAACTCCATGCTGTGTCAAAGTGCTGTACATACAGTGCAGTAAATATCATAAAGATAAAAGTAATTCACAGTTATAGTCCATCCATCCATCCATTTTCTTTACCCGTTTATTCCATTTTGGGTCACGGGGGTCGCTGGTGCCCATGTCCAGCAATCACTGTGCGAGAGGCGGGGTACACCCTGGACAGGTCGCAAGTCCATCACAGGGACACATAGAGACAAACGAGACAAACAACCATTCACTCTCTCACTCACACCTAGGGACAATTTAGAGTTACCAATCAGCCTAACATGCATGTTTTTGGTCTGTGGGAGGAAACCGGAGTATCCGGAGAAAACCCACGCATGCACGGAGAGAACATGCAAACTCCACCAAGAGGGCCCCTGGACCGGGGTTTGAACCAAGGAACCTGTTCGCTGAGAGACAGCAGCTCTACCAGTTGCGCCACCGTGCTGCCCAGTTATAGTACAATAAACTACAATTAATAATGAAAATCATGGAAAATGAGGAGAAGAGCTAAAGTTTTCTTTAGTATACGTACTCGATGAATACTGGAACGACAAGTCAACACAAATATTTGTTTCTAATAACAGCAATGTTCCTGTAGAATTATTAAAATGTTCCTGTTGGAAGTGACTCCAGATCTGATGTGCTACAGCTAGCTGCTGCTGCTGCTGTTTTTGCTCATGGTAACCATAGATATTTATGTAAATGACAGAGTAATGTGAAACTGACAGCAACTACCACTGTAAACCTTTATGGATGTTCTCCCCACATTCTCTGTGGGTCCGTTCAGTGCCCTCCTCTTCCTCACTCCGTCATGTGAGCAGAATGTGGTTTTCCATTTGATTGTTGAAAGCTGCATCAGTTCTCTCGGGAAAGATTTGGGAACAAAGGCGGCGTATGTTTCTATGAAGTTTCTGCTGGAAGTTTTCTGAAGAAGAAATGATCCAACTCTGTACCTTCACAGAGACTGGCTGCTGGACTTGTTGCTGACCAGCGGCGATTTTAGCCACGTGCTCAAACACCCCTAAATTTTAACTCGGCACCCCTCGGTTTGGCTTCTGTTTTATTGCATGTATGTTTCAATGCAACAAAACAAACAAATTTAAAGGTAACAGATCATTGTATTAGTTGGTTTATGACTTTAATTGCTGGATGTTCGGCCCCTGAGCAGTTTAGTTGAATAACCCTGAGTTAGAGGGTGAACACAGTTTACTCCATTTCCAAAACCTAAACTGAGTCTGGAAAAATGTAAAAGATGATAAAGACTGCAGCTGACCTCATGATCAGCTGAATACAACAGTAATAAACAGGAAGTAGCACATGCTCATCTGTATGAAGGTAACTGCAGGTAAATCCTACATTTTCTGTCATAATCACATTGCATGTTTTATGGTTAAATTAAAGGTTAATGCTTAAAGCTAGCTGTGCTTTGTTTTGTTTGTTCTGTGTGTGGATATATGTTGTAACTTCTGGTTTCACACGTTTAGTCTTTGCTAGTTATGATCAGTTAACACTAAACTGATTCTGTACAAACATTTATTAAGTTGTGTGATGTAAAGCAGAGCGCTACGTCTGTAGCATCTTAGCGCATCTGTATTGTGCTCTGCTAGCTTAGCGCTACTACTTGTTGCTCTCTAAAATAGTTATTGAATCAAGTGTTTACTTATGTAGGTGAATGTAGATGTTTAAAATGTGTTAAAATACACCAGAATGCATGAAATGGCTTCTACTTTATTCAAACTTTTCTGCGGGAGGAACCCCAGACCCCCCACTAGCGTGTTACCCCCCACATTATGAATGCTTCTGAAGCCAATGGCCACCACGTTGTTCAAGCCAAGAGCCGTTGTGAGCACTGGGGGCTAAGCCCCCCTAAAGGTCAGATTCTAGAATCGCCCGTTGCTGACAACAGTCTCAATGGTCACTTTTGTCCTCAGTCTGGACATGGTGTCCGTTTCTTTCATTCAAAAACCGTCTGTAATACTGATTCATCTGACAACAATCTACTTTTTCCATGTGAGATGATCATCCCAGATGCCTCGGAGATCAAAGGCATCACCACCATCTCTGGATAAGATCAGCGTAAGGTTTTGTGTTTGTCCGAAGTGTTTGTGATTATTACGTTGGGGGTTCAGATGTCACATTTCATGCTCTGGCCTTTTGCCATTAGATGACTGACTTCCTTTAACATTGCTAAATTATTCATTGATAATGTTTAGAGTAGAGGCAAAAATATTAAAATTCACTTTATTGTTTATTTGAGGAATGTTTTTTTTTTTTTTTTATAATTACAAGATAACATTAGCTAATTTTCTGTTTATTCATGCTCCTCAATGTTGATGTGTTCATGCGTGCACATCTGCTCACAGACTCATGTTCATGTTTGTGCTGATGTTCAATGTTTTATGTTATGAGTGCTTAGTGTATATTTAGTTGATGTTTTTCTTAGTTCATATCTTAGATGTTATTACTGTTTTTCTTATACATTTTATTGTTGGATGTAACTGGGACCCTGTGTACATAATTTCGCTCCACCACATGTACCACATGAGGTGCGAATGACAATAAAGAAACTCTGACTCTGACTCTGACTCTGACTCTTAGAGTGAGGCAGGGATCTGTGGTAACAGGTACGACGTTAATTGTTCAGAACTTTCCACAAAACCCCACTTTCAAAGATCTGAACTAGTCCTTTAAAGGGACCGTCCAGATATCTTTGAAGTGATATTCTGTCTAATAGTTGTCAAAAGTTAGCACCTTATCAGCCATAACATCAACAACTGAGTGTACAATATTGAGAAAAAGTCAAAAATCTTCATCCAAGCTAGGCTAATGGCTAGCCGAACAAGTTTCAGTTTTCCTTTTCAGGCTCAAAAAGCAACTTTTGTCAACAATGACATACTGATGTGAAAGAACGCTACATAAGCTAATACACTGCTCCAAAAAACAAAGGGAACACCTAAAAAAATTAATGTACCTCTAAGTCAGTCACACCTTTTTGTAATGAATGTACCAGTTAGTTAGTAACACTTATTGTGAATCAGTTTCAGCTGCTGCTGTGCAAATTGAACACACAACAGCTGGAATGAGAGGCAATCAGCAAGACAACCCCTATAAAAGAGTGATTCTGCAGGTGCAAGGAGGAACAGGAGGTCCACTGCCAGAGCCCTACAAAATGACCTCAAGCAGGCCACTAATGTGCACGTTTCCACTCAATCTGTCAGAATGAGGGTGGTATGAGGGTCCGACGTCCACATATAGGGCCTGTGCTTACAGCCCGACACCGTGCAGGACGATTGGCGTTTGCTAGGGAACACCAGACTTGGCAGATTCACCATTGGCACCCTGTGCTCTTCACGGATGAAAGCAGGTTCACACTGAGCACATGTGACAGACGTGACAGAGTCTGGAGACACCGTGGAGAACGTTATGCTGCCTGCAACATCCTCCAGCATGACTGGTTTGGTGGTGGGTCAGTCATGGTGTGGGGAGTCCTCCATGTGCTAGCCAGAGGTGCCCTGAGTGCCATAAGGTACCGGGATGAGATCCTCAGACCCGTTGTGAGACCATATGCTGGTGCAGTGGGCCCTGGGTTCCTTCTTATGCATGACAATGCTAGGCCTCATGTGGCTGAAGTGTGTCAGCAGTCCCTGCATGATGAGGGCATTGATGTTATGGACTGCCCGTTCCCCAGACCTGAATCCAATTGAGCACATCTGGAACATCATGTTTTGGTCAATCCACCAAGGCCACATCGCACCACAGACTGTTCAGGAGCTAACTGATGCGCTAATCCAGTTCTGGGAAGAGATCCCTCAGGAGAACATCCGCCATCTCATCAGGAGCATGCCCAGGTGTTGTTGGGAGGTTCTACAGGCACATGGAGGCCACACACACTAATGAGACTCATTTAGACTTGTCTTGAGGGATATTCACTGACGTTGAATCAGCCTGTCATTGTTAGGAGTGCGCGGGGAACCCAGATGATATGAGACCCAGAACGAGGCAGACACAGGGGAAGTACAAAAGAACAGTGTTTATTATGTACAGTGAATTTTAAACGTCCACAAGCTGCTTCTCTGAGGCTCCTGGAAAGAGGGACGACAGGTTAATAGTTGTCCAACGGGAAAGGCCAGAGTGGTTTGTTTAATGAGCGTTTGTCCTTACAGTCCAAACCCGAGGAGGTTAGCTGGTCCCTCAGTCCAGGGAGAGCGAGCAGCAGAGGGAAATCCAACAAGGGTCCAAAGGGAAACGAGGAAGGCTGGCAACTGGAGGCAAAGAGGCACGAGGGATACCTGACAGGCCGAGGGATCCAGATCAGGTCACGAGGGAATCCAAAAAGCACGAGGAACCAGGAAACTGGAAAAAAAGAGCAAAGGTGAACAAATTCTTTTCACCAAGACATTTCTCTAACAACAGTACAATATCATAAGAGGTGATATGCTCCAGCGTCGAGTCACACCGGACTGCAGCCTTAAGTAGATGGAGAGGCTCATCAGGCTGATGGCCGCCAGGTGTTGGTAATCAGCGGCCATCAGCAAGACAGGCTGCAGGCGGTGGGACCCTTACAGTCATGTTATTTTCCACTTTCATATCAAGTATGAATCCAAATCCAGATCTTCATGGTGTAATAATTTTGATTTACAAAAATTTGATAATTTTTGTGTTCTTCTCAATCAATTCCGCTGTGCTAATAATAAAGTTTGTCAATGAGGATATTTAATTAATTGAGGTCTAGGATGTGTTATTTTAGTGTTCCCTTTAATTTTGTGAGCAGTGTATTAAACTTCTACACTTTGTGTGAAGTCATTTACTTTGTTGCCGATTTCTCAGATAAGCTAATGTAGCGTTAGCCTAGCCAAAACAAACACTTTTCTCACAGGGTTGGCAGATAGGAAATAAAAAATTATACTTCTTTTGCTTTAAAACTATTGTATTTTGATCAAAACTATAGTATGAGTGGAGTGAGTGTGCACTTTTGTTGGTGGTGGGGTGCATGGAAAAGGAAAAGGAGAGGTGGGGAGGTGTGTGCTCGATGAGCACGAATAATAATAAGGATTTGTGTTTGCGTAAATAAAATTATTTTTGGGCACTTCTTCTTTCAGCTTTTCCCTCTTCAGGGGTCTCCACAGTGAGTCATCCTCCACCTCACTCTGTCCTCTGCATCCTCTGTCCTCACTCCAACTACCTCCATGTCCTCTCTAACTGCATCCATATGTCTCCTCTTTGTCTTTTTCCTGGCAGCTGCATTTCTAACATCCTTCTACCAATATACCCATTGTCCCTCCTCTGGACATGTCCAAACTACTGTATTCTCTGGACATGTCCAAACTA
>NC_056512.1:17656161-17693112 GCF_014905685.2 Nematolebias whitei
TTCTCTGGACATGTCCAAACTACTGTATTCTCTGGACATGTCCAAACCATCTCAGTCTGGTCTCTCTAACTTTATCTCCCAGTTGTTCAACCTGTGCTGTACCTCTGATGATCTCATTCCTAATCTTATTCATCCTTGTCACTCCTAAGAAGAACCTCAACATCTTCATTTCTGATACTTCCAGTTATTTTTCCTGTCTTTTTGTCCATGTCTCTGTCTCCAGACCATACAACATAGCTGGTCTCACCACTGTCTTGTAAACTTTTCCTTTGACCTTTCCTGACACCCTTTTGTCACAAATCACTCCTGAAACTTTTCTCCATCCACTCCATCCTGTCTGGACTCTCTTCTTCACTTCTTTACCACACTCCCCATTTTCCTGGACAGTGGACCCCAAGTACTTGAAGTCCTGCACCTTGTAGCCTCACTGTTCCACCTCCCCCTCTCATTCACACACATGTACTCTGTCTTACTATGGGTGACTTTCATTCCTCTTTTTTCAAGTGCATACCTCCACCTCTCCAAGTTCTCTTCCACCTGTTCCCTGTTCTCACCACAGATCACATCTTGTCATCTGCAAACATCATAGTCCATGGGGATTCCTGACTGATCTCATCTGTTAGTCGGTCCATCACCAAAGCAAACAAGAAGGAGCTCAGAGCTGATCCTTGATGCACTCCCACCTCCACCTTGAAGCTATCCATCACTCCTACAGCACATCTCACCACTGTCCTGCTGTCCTCACATGTCCTTTTTATTGCACACAAAAATGCTAAAACTATCGTACATTTGTGTGTTTTATTTTTTTACTGTGTACTGTATAGACTGTAAAATAATCATATAAATATGGTAATTTTTGTATATCTGACAACACTGGTACTCTATAACTGATGTCATGGTTGGTATTGTACTAATTATTGACAACCTTTAGACAAAACATCACTTCAGAGATGAATAGTAAATGGTAAATAGACTGTACTTACATAGCGCCTTTCTATCTTATTTCAAGATACTCAAAGCACTTTACATCACAATCTGTGTCCTCATTTACCCATTCATACAACACTCTACTAGATCTCTGCAAAGCTAATTGAACAAATCATTCTAAAGAGACTAATCAGAGCTTTATCACATTCATACACTGATGGGACACACATCAGAGGCAATAAGGGGTTCAATGTCTTGCCCAGGGACACTTCAGCATGTGGCTGCTGGTGGATTCAAACCCCCAACTCTCACATTGGAGGACAACTGCTCTAACCACTCAGCCACAGCCGCCCCTGGACTGTCCCTTCAAAGTTCTGATCTTTTATAAAAATATAAAGTACGAGAAGATAGAATAGACTCTGCTTTTGTACCATACAGTGAATAAAAACAACCTGTCTTCACTTATCTGCTGCATTTGGGGGTCGAGATGGTGTAGAGGTAGGGCAGCCGACCCGAGACCAGAAAGTCACAGGTTCAACTCCCCACCATGCCCACATGTCATGGTGTCCTTGAGCAAAACACCTAATCCCCAATTGCTCCCAGGTGCCTACATAGCTGCCCACTGCTCCACCTGGGCGCATCCCAGGTGTGATGGGCTAAATGCAGAGAACCAATGTTGTCTTTGTGTGGGAACATACAATGATGACAACACATAGCGCTTCATTAGGTCTAAGCTTTCACCAGACTTTTGTTTTTAACAAGTTGAATTGTAGAAATCCATGAAGGAATTCAACAAATGAAGATGTCTAAATTTAGAACAGGGCTGATCATGACAAGAAGAGACCCTGATACGTATCAAGTTCAGTTTAGACAAATCCAAGTCATTGTCCACTGAAGAAGACACTTCTGCTTTTTCAAACAGTCCCATGTCCTCTGTCCTCTGTGGCTCAGCTGTGAGGGGACACTGCCTCTGAAACTAGTTCAACACTTTGCAAAAGGCTTTAAGTACCCGATAACCAGTTCCTGTTTATAGTTCCTACAACGTCTGGAATTTTTTTTCTTCAGATTTGTGTTTTTGTTTCTCCGAGTCTGGGAAAAGCCTTCAGCATAAATTCTTCCTGAAATAGACACACTTCTATAACCTGTTTACTTTTACACTATTTTTCCTCCGTCACTGGCTTTGAGCACGATACCAGACCTCGTAAAGATGAAACGAGGAGACTTGCAGACACTAAATCCTCATGTTAAAAGTGTCACCAAGGAAACACGGCCTGTGTGTGTTGAGCTGAATCAGGCGCTGACAGACGGTAGATTTATACATTTGGGACACGCAGGTGAGCTCTTGGGTGTAGAAAACATTGCAGGTGGTGGTTTTCAGCTCAGCTCCAGCTTCAGGCGACTCCGAGCTACGGCTGTTTGCTGCGAGAGGACCTTTTCATTGAAGCTCAGTTCTGTGACCATGTTTGGTAAAAGCTCCTCGGACTCGGACCAAAGCCCCTGACCGGCTGCTGTGCACTCACTCAGGCAGGGGATGGTTTCAGTCAGGGACCCCCCCCCCCCCCCCCTCCCTCCACAGCCTTCACTTTCCACACTCCAGTAAATCACTGTTTCAGGCCTAATTGAACCAGTTCTCTTTTTATCCTTTCTTGTGCTCAGTGTAAACACCTCTTGCTAAAGGTCTCTTCCTCTCCCACAAACACAGTAAATGTTGCAGCGGTGACAGCTAGCAGTAGCTGCTGAGGGTGAAGC
Source organism: Nematolebias whitei (assembly GCF_014905685.2). Lineage (NCBI taxonomy): Eukaryota > Metazoa > Chordata > Actinopteri > Cyprinodontiformes > Rivulidae > Nematolebias > Nematolebias whitei. Next base: position 17,658,838 of record NC_056512.1, read on the forward strand.
TGTCAGACTGCAGGCTCCCTGCTGGTGCCAAGGAGAAATTTGGCATACTGAACTAGACCCTTGTCAAATACATCATTTTATGTTGTAATCATTTATCCACCTTCTTCCAAGGCCCCATGCTGCCTTGCGTGAATTATGGGCGCGACTTCCAGCACGGACCAGAACCGGTGTTTGTTTATGTGCAAACAGTACGAGCTAATAGTTTCTCCAAGCATTGTGGATTTAATTTAAACATGTAGGAACATCAGCTGTCAGAGCTTAAACAGGACAATATAATTCAAGTTCAAGCATCTTTATTGTCATTTGCATCACATGTGGTACATGAGGTGGAATGAAACTGTGTACACAGGGTCCCAGTTACATCCAAAAATAGCAAAAAATTAAAGTATAGAAAGAAACAGTATACAAGAATCTAAGATATACACTAAACAGGTCTATTAAACAGCAGCTGATGTCGTCATACAATCATACCACTGCCTGCTGAGGACGAGCTGAAGAAGTGGCTGCAGATTACATCTACTAGCATATCTACCCACATCATACCATATCTACCCTATGTACATAGTTTTGTTCCACCTCATGTACCACTTGTGATGTGAATGACAATAAAAAAATTAAAAAAACTTGAATCCTTGAATTTAGCCACTTCTTTGACTCGGTGCTTCTGACAGTGACGTGATGAACAACCTGAAAAGCTCTGAGGTGTATCAGTATCTACACAGTAATCAGGTCGGTGGTGCTTTGTTAAAAGAGGTGGGACACAATCTTATTGACCTTAAAGCAGACATGGAGCCCAGTCAAAGCCTTAAAGTCCTCCATCACAGAGCTTGTGTTAATTATCTCAATAATGAAGATGAACAAATACTATAAAGCTGTGACCTCCATACACCTGAAATCAGACCTGATGTTCTCGTCACTGTTTTCAATCCTTCTGAGGATCCGGCGTCTCTTCTCCGGTGGTTTGTCGTCGTCCAGACACAAAGTAGGATGCAGGTTTTCCTCCATCGGCCGTTTGTCAACAAAGTGAAAATAGCCCAGCCCGACCCGGATTAGGGCCAGGTCCAGCCATAATAATGTGCTTAATGTGTGGGCCGGGTCGGTGTCAGGCTTTTGATTGTGTCAGCGGACACGCGCAGCTGACGATCAAATTATATGGCAACATGGCTTTCCATACATTTACCTGCCGCACGCGGGCATTTGACCATGTGCTGACCGGCCTTGAAAGAGGTAAAAAATGTTCAGGCTTCAGATGGGACTGTACTGCCAGGCCCAAATGCACGTTCATTCAGCCGCTGCACTCAGTGGACACACGCGGCCGATGACCCAAACAGGTGAGATCACAAAATATCCGACATGTCAGAGCAGGGTCCGAGTCTGAATAATGCAGAATGCAGGCAGAAGCAGGGGTTTAATGAGCTTTGACGGCCATGAAAGGACAAACACCCCCTCAGCTCCGATCTTCCACCCCCTTAGCTGCGTGCATCCGCCGACTGTTGTCATCTTTCTTTGTTGAAATCAGGTCTCTCTTGTAAATGAGTCCTCGAGGCTCAATGGGATTTACCTGTATAAATAAAGGTTGATTGATTGATTTAAGCAGTCAAAGCTTAATTAAAAATGACTTTTTTTTTCTGGGTTCAGACCAGCAATTAATGTTAATTCATCAGGTCGGGTGGGGTTCGGAAATGATGGCTACGGCCTAGGGCCAGGTCGGGTTGGATGTTTTTGTGCCCGAATGCACCTCTACAAGGCAAAGTCAGTGAACAAGTCTAGGATGATTCTGGCAGATCCTGATCATCCACTCCATGATGAGTTCAGGTGCTTTCATCTGGACGCAGGTATCTGCTGCCCAGATGTAGAAGGAACAGACTAAAAAACTCATTCATCCCTGTAGAGATCAGTCTTCTCAATGAACAGTGATGATTTCTGTTATTTTAATGTCTCAAGGTCTAGTATGGATGTTTTGTGTGCCCACTGACTGTGAAACAAATGGCCCCTTGTAGATAATAAAGATTCTTGAACTTTGTACAGAGTCATTTACTGCAGCGTAAAAAGTCTGTGAAATAAAGTTGGCATGATTTTTTAAAACATATAAGCCTGGCTACTCACCAATGCTCCTCTGTCCCAGCATGTCTTGAACTGAACATGGGTGTGGTATGATGGCAGGCTGAGAATAATTGCTACAGGAGCAGCTAATGCTATGCTGATTATTATGCTAAGTTAGCATTGTTGTACGCAATACACAATAAATCTCTGTCATTCATGGCAAAATAATTAGTTTTGAGAACCATCGCTGACCAGTGAATCATTTAATTGATTTTAGTCTGAAATTTGAACTGGGTGACTTCTACGAGCACCTTTTCAGCTACATGCTACAGAAAGACATCGAGTATTTCTACAGCATTCCCCCAAAAGGCCAGCCATCATCAATCTTATAGATCTCAACAGGAAGCCAGGTTTTGGTCAACATTGGATGCTAAATGTGAAAGTTTTTTCTTTAACAACCTACAAGTTTTTCTGAGTCCCAGATGTAAGAATCAATTAGAAAATACAAAGTATATATTGTACACATACTGAAATAAACACCACAGTTGCTCCAAAGTACTGGCAGGATTTGACTTTTACATTTTTATTGATCACCTTGTAGCCATTAATATCATTTAATTCATACATGATCAGCAAATGTAAAATATTTTTCATTTAATTTTCAGATTCCCACAAAACTCACATGTAGTCGTATCTATTACCTTGAGGTCACAGTGCCCCCTACTGGTAACTCCATATAAGACAACCAAACATCTGCACACTCCTCTATCAGTTTACCATTTTCTTATAAACCAGCAGTTTTATAAATATTTTAAAAGTTTCTCATACCACCCTTGTTTGATTACTTGTAAAAAAAAATCAGTATTTTAAATATTTATTCAATCCAAGTTGTAAGTATTGGTGTGAATGCTGACTCAGCTTTCACATGTCTGGTTTCCTGATTATCGTTTCTTCAACAAGACTTTGTGGAATCAGACTACTTCCACATATTTTCAGCTATATTACACATTCATACATCAAAATGTACTTTTTCAAGAATTACCTCCATGATGTTTGTCTTGTAACTTATACTCGTTTGATTTGAACTTGTTAAACCTTATTTATAACTAATTGTCTGTCAGAAATGCAATGCAAACTTCAGATCTTAAAAAAAAACGTAGCTCTACTTCAGAATACGTGCTTCATTTTTAGCTGCTGTTCTGGTTTGAACATTTAGTTGTTTTGTTTTGACTATCAGCTACTGTTTAGCTCATTTTGGCTTTTACAGCAAGTTTAGCAAATTTGTTCTTTAAGCCACCATTTTACCAAATTTAGTTTTTAGCTACTGGTTTAACAATGACAGCTCTTTGCTTCTGCTTTAACTAGTTTTTATTTTTATTTTTAGCCGTTCTGCTTGTTTCAGTTTCATCTTCTTTAACAAAAGTTCACATTTCCTCTGCATCGTCACAGAAAATGCTCACTTTTCTTGATTCAGCATGAATTTTCTCAGATTTACACAGTTTTGTTCAGAAACTGAAGGAAAAACAAACATTTAACTGCTGAAAAATTCTCATTTTTTTCACCCTTTGTGTTCAAAATCAAAAATATTTAATTAATGCATGCATACCTCTTTTTACTTACCCAAACTACAGAATGAAACTGGCCTCAAAAAGATTCACAAACTCATGAAAGAAGATTTGTATTTGTACAACATAATTCACAAACGTGCACGGCACAAGTGGCAATACACGATACAAATCATAAAATGTGCGTGCACGAATCGCCAGCTGTGCATGGATCATCTTGCCTGTATATAAGAAGTTTTTAGACTTTCTTACTGCACCGGATTCACAAATGTGATGATGCGTTCGAGGCTAGAAAAAAGCTCGGATATCTGAACATTACCAGATTTACTTGGCTATTGGAAATATTTTTGACTTGGCTCAGTAGTTCATAACAACTATATTTAAATTATAGACATGCACTTAAATTAACATTACTGGTTTTTAATATGGGCAGCACGGTGGCGCAACTGGTAGAGCTGCTGCCTCTCAGTGAGCAGGTCCCTGGTTCAAACCCCGGTCCAGGGGCCTTCTGGGTGGAGTTTACATGTTCTCTCCGTGCATGCGTGGGTTTCCTCCCACAGACCAAAAACATGCATGTTAGACTGATTGGTAACTCTAAATTGTCCCTAGGTGTGAGTGAGAGAGTGAATGTTTGTTTGTCTCGTTTGTCTCTATGTGTCCCTGTGATGGACTGGCGACCCGTCCAAGGTGTACCCCGCCCCTCGCACAGTGATTGCTGGACATGGGCACCAGCGACCCCCCTGACCCAAAATGGAGCAAGCGGGTAAAGAAAATGGATGGATGGATGGATGGTTTCTAATAAAGTTAACTTTGTAGACTGTAGAGTAGTCCCTCGTTTATAGCAGGGGACCCGTACTCTGAAGAACCGCGATAAGTGAAAAACCATAACAAGTAGGATTAGTAGTATTAGTTATAATTTTTATATATATATATATATATATATATATATATATATATATATATATATGGACTCTAAACGCTCAAAGAGCACAGCATGTCATGATCTCAGCTCTCTGCCTCCGGCTGAACTCTGCCACCCTTGGCCACGCCCATTTCTCCGTTGCAGAGAGGAGATGTGACGTGCTGCAGGAGGAAGTTTCTCCTGCAGCTGTGGGCTGTACAAAAGGTACAGCAGGTGAAAAATACAGTACTTTAAGATAATTCAATCTAAATAAAACACCCATGTCGATCGTGTGGCTCATCCATCAATCAGCCAATTGTGTGTCATGTCCAATCTTATTTTGAAAAACCATCAGAGCGAGTCCACAAAAAAAGGAATTGCAAAGGACTACTGTACTGCTCAGATACATCCAGTAAATCTAGTAATGCTCAGATATCCCAGCTTTTCTTCAACCTTGAATGCAGCATTACATTTGTAATGCTCAGATATCCCAGCTTTTACTAGCCTTGAACGCATCATAACATTTGTGAATCTTGTGTGGTATGAAAGTCTCAAAACGTCATAAAAACAGGCAAGCTGATCCGTGCACAGCTGGAAATTCGTGCATGGACATTTTCTGATTTGTATGCGCAGTGTATTACTATTTATTCCATACACATTTGTGAATCATGTTGTACACATACAAATCTTCTTGTACAAGTTCGTGAATCTTTTTGAGACCAGTTTCATTCCCTACAAAAAACCCACTGAACAGAACAAGATGCAGGAAAACATCCACAGCTGATACAAAAGAGTCAAAAGACGTGATCCGTTTTTTTATCGTCTTCAACTTTATTGAAGAACAACACTTTCAAGTAAGTCGCAGCTTTCAGCACTACCGTAGTGTGATCGTTAGTAGTGGTCACTGTAGACAAGTCTGGACCCCCCCAAGGGTCTTTTGTTGTGCAGGCTACTTCACATTTAAAATCTCCAGAACCCCCCCAACAAACTGCATGGCATTAAAAGACAAAAAGAGGAAGAGAAGTCGTACTGGTTGATCATTCACTGAAACTAAAACAATCCTGGCAAGACATTTGATGATCACTTTTTACATTCAGTCTCTATTATTAAACAAATGTGCTTCAGATTTTAGAATTTGTGTTTCATCAACACTACGGATCACATGTCAAAGGTTGAACAAAAATAAAACCGTGACTGAAAAAAAACAGTCGTCTCACCGAGTACCGTGCGTCTACGTCGTTCCTTTTTACATTTTATCCTTCAAGACCGTCTGTTCATCGCTGCAACAGTTAATTAAATAGAGGCAATCATGGTTGTTCTAACCAGATACAATTCATACTACAGAGAACAAAACAAATTACAATAAAGTGATAGTTTGGACATTTTGAATTGGGGTTCTGTGGAATCGATATGAACAGTCACCATCTTACCTGTTGTGGATAGTTCTTTGAATGCCCTCAGTTTTGGAGAAATGGTTTGAAATTGACAGGATTAACTTAAGAGCTCATCTAAAAAGATTCAAGAGCAAAAGGGAATTGTTTATTTTACAGTAAACATCTGTGTAATTAGAACTTAACAGCAGCAGCTAGCTGTAGCACTAACAGCAAGAATTTGATGAAATTTCTGCAGGAATACCTGCAAAATCAAAAAGGTACAAAAATCCTTAAAAACAAAAAGCTCATGAGCTGTAGTGAAATGGTAACTTTCTACAGAACCCCACTTCTAAACGTCTGAACTGTCCTTTTAATGCAGTGGTTCCCAACACAGGTCCTTGAGGAACACCATCCTGCAAGTTTTAGTAGTTTCCCTGCTCCAACACACCTGATTCAATGATTAATTACTGCATCAAGTTCTGTGGAAGCCTGTTAATCACCGATTTATTCAAATCAGGTGTCAAAGCAGGGAAACAAGACAAACATGCAGGATGGCGTTCCTCAAGGGCCAGAGTTGGGAACCACTGCTTTAATGCACTGTCACATTCAGTTCTAATTAACCGTGAAATTAATGAAATACAGTTCTTATAAAATTTGGGTTAATACAAAAACCAGTCTGTGGATGAGAATAGCTTGTACTTGTCACGTTGTGCGTGAAACCTGAAGCAGGGAGCGCTGTCCGTCCGAGCGGAGAGAAAGAATTGCACGATGCTGCGCAGGAAGTGCCTCAGCATCTCTGCTCAGCCAGTCGCTGTAAAATCTCCCACATTTCGTTGTAAGCAGACAGACTTTTCACAGCTTTGAGTCCCGGAGGCTGCGGGAATGAGACGAAAGCCATCCAATTATCTACACGTAGAGCTATAAAGAGCTTATGTCAAAAACATATTGATTGCCTTTCTTATCCTAAACGAGTGTGCAATCCACTGAAACACACCTCTCTCTTTAAGAGAGCACAAACCGAGGGATCAGCTTTGGATTATAATACTCAGCCGGATAATCACCGTGCAGGCGCGTTAGAAAAACATACACTTACAACATACACAAGGAATACAGCGGAGATAATCGCTTGATGGAACACGAGAACATTCATTCACATCTGACTGCGTCACATCCGACGTTTGGGGAAAAGGCACAAGATCCTGCAGCCCCTCCTCTGTGGTGACAGACAGAAACACAGGACGTCCCAGAGTTTGAGCTCCACAGGACGTACGTTACGCCTTCAAGGTGAAAGCACCATCAGGCTGGTACCCCTGGTGATCCTCATACACCCTCGTGACGGATGGAACAGTTTAGACGATGGCGTCTGAATTACTAAAGCATGTGGAGTTATTTGAGTGCTGTGATAAAACAAAAAGGAGTGAGGAAAATGTGGGGTTTTCATAATTGATACGGTTATTGCACGATTTATTGGTAGTATTGTGTTTTCTGGACATCATGCGCACACCCAGTCTGGTGTGGAGCAGCTAACAAACATGTTAGGTTTGAACAGTACGGAAGCCTGTTGCTGCCATTTTAAAAAAAAACATAAAGCAGAACCGTGTCCATTCGTGTGAGAAGTTACCTGTTTGAACAACTTGTTAATGTTAAATCATGATATTTTCATATTCTTACAGGTTTTCATAGTGTTATTACAGTATATTATATATGTGAAATGTTTTCTGGTTTTAACGTGATAAGTATTTTGTCATAAATTTTGTAACTATGTGAAATATATTTTGTAAGATTAGGTAAATATCACTTTGTAAAATACTGCATATTATTTGATTTGTTAGTTTCCGCAACAAAACGTTTGTTATTTTATCATACATACATGCCACATTTACCAAGAAAACAAGTTTAAGTATATTATTACAGGAGTAAAATTATATTCTAATGTTCCTACATAGTTTTTCATATTATTTTCACTAGGGATGCACGATATTGGATTTTTGGCCGATATCCGATACGCCGATATGTTAAAACTTATTTGGCCGATAACAAATACCAATACCGATATATTTTCCCTAGACCTACTTACAGAGAGTACACAGCTTTCTCTGCTGCGGAATTAAAATACTACATTACTCTGCATGGTCTTTGTCAGTTTGGTCTGCTACCAAATGCAGATGTCAAAAAGGGGCTGAAAAAGATGCTTGGATTATGTTCAATGTCAAATTTTGTCACTGGGCTGTCATACAAAAAACAGCGATATATATATATATATATATATATATATATATATATATATATATATAGATACCATGCCGATAATATTGTGCATCCCTAATTTTCACAGTAATACAATGTACTTATTACAGTATTTTGACTTTAGAGGGAAACATTCTTCAAACTATTTATTAGAATCTGATAAGTATGTGTATGAAATAATATAAAAACAACAACTTGAACATGGAAAATGTATCATGAAACCTCAAAAACATGTTCTCTTGTGAAAGGGATCTCCACAACACCCATAACTGTTTTTATTTCAGGCGCTCCCTCCTGCAGGGGTCACCACCACACATGGTTTGGTAATTATTTTACGCCAGATGTTGCTCCTGATGCAACCTGGGCTCTAACCAGCAGCAAACGCTAATTACAAAAACGTGCTGCTGTTTAAATGTTATCGCGTTACATTATATAAACAAGAAAAATGATTTGATGGAACATATTAAGGATGTATGTTGTAATAAACTAAAAACTATTGTTAGAGCATGAAACATAAACTTGTTGAATATTTTTTTCACAAGGTCATGTGATATGGTTTAATTTTGCTGAGTTGACAGCAATATGCTTCCATAGTTTGACATGAACACACATCAACTAATGAAACACTGTGTGTGTGATGTGCAGCTGGCCTCTTTGGCTCATGCCTCTACTGTTTATGAAACTAATTCATTAGAAATTTCTTGCCGATTCTATGAAAATCCAATTGTTTGTGCTTATGACAACCTAGCTAAGATTTGATTTGATTTGAAACATGTCACGTGTGTCAGGTTAAATCAGTAAAGTATACTCACGGTGCTGCAAGTAAGCCTGCAGTACGACCAGAACATGTGAAGATGTATTTGTAAAGCAGAAGCCAAATGTGAAACATCCTGTTTTTCTGTCTGTGCAGTTAGCAGTCTGCTGACGGCAAATCACTGACCAGAAACTGTCCCTGCATTTGTAAAACCAAGCTGGGACACCTGACATGTAGGAGAAGAGTAAACAGTTCTACGCAGACAACACCTGCATAGATCCTGAACATTTAAATACTGGATAAACATGCACGGAGAGGAGAAACAATCAAAAAACACAAGAAGTTCATGCTTTGATTATGCTCTGGGAGTGGAAGACAAACCCCTGTTTAGCACTGGATTAATGCAATAAATAATTAGATGGTATTCATCTACGTTGGACGTTTCACTGAGGCATCACAGAAGTATGTCTTGTCATGCTCTACGCTGATGATATACAGTTTATACAGAAAAATTAAGCATGCAGGCTACTGTTATAAAACCAAGAGCAGCCAATTTCACGTGAACTGAACATTTGTGGAAAAAGAAAAAGGCATATTGCTAGCATTCCTATTGCTGACATTCTGCCAATGAGCCAGCGCCATTTTCCAAGGGCACCAGGATTAGTGTACATATTACACACTATACTGTACTTGAAAACAGCGTCAGGAAAGAAAAAGTAAAAATAATGGATTGAGTAGATTTTCCTTCAGTTAGGGTCACAGTGTCACTGATGACAGATGTTTGACATTTTGTTTTGGGAGATTCACTGATTGCGAGGAAAGTGATGCTGCCGTTTTACTGAAGTCCGTCTGAGACAGTGTTATTATGACCAGTACCAGATAAAAGAGTATAAAAACGTAAACCGATGAAGGGACGTACAGTCTTTGTAAGGCAGGGGGAGAGGTAGAACAAAAACATTCGATCAGAGGCAGAGGGTTGCAGTGGATCTTGTATTACTGTGACTGCTAATCCTGAAACCATAATACATCAAGAACAATCATGAGATGGATGTCAGAATGTGGTTTGTCCTCTCTCCTTAACTCTTAGCGTTTGAAATCAAAAACGGAGGGCGTGGCTGGTGACAGCGAGAGGCGCTACTTGTTGCAAGGAGGCCACAGCAGGTAAAACTAGGAGAGGCATTCTGGTGTTTTTCTGTCTCGTGCTCTGAGGTTCGACGAGTTTAAGAGCCCTATAGGTTGATGCAAACACTGCGTGGGTCTGAGAGTTCTTCGCTCCGAAGGCCAGCGCCTGCATGGACGGACACTGGGATGAGAAGAAGCTTCCAGTTGTCCAGGGCGGACCATGTTTCTGAAGAGGCTCAACTTTTGCACATCGGTTTTTTTTCTGATCTGACTCCTCCAGTATTATTGCTTTCCTGTTTTGTCCACAGGCACTTGAGAAGATTGGGCTTTGGCTGAAGTTGAGCATGAGAGCAGACTAGGGGGTAGGAGATGATGACGTGATGGAGGGGGCCAGGAACAGATGGTGTTCAAAGTGTGCTTGTGTACTCTACCTTGTCTGAAACCAGAAAGCTTCCTCCCAGCAGTGTATTAATCTGCAAACGCTGGTGCTTGAGTGAGTCATAGGGAACTCTCCTCCTCCTCCCCAGTTGGGGTCAGAATCTGAAGACTCTGACTTCGAAGGGGACGGGATGCTGAGACTATAGCAACAGCCAGAAGCTCCTTAGAGTCCAGCCTTCCTGCTTCTGTCCGAGCCCGATTATTATTCATCCTACATCAGTCCGTGTGGTTGTTCGCATGCTTCTCATCTGCACAAAACGTTTTCTCCGCTTCAACTTTTCGCCCTCCTCTCCCTGTCAAGACTTTGTAGCAGCCACGGGCAATCTTGTACATCCAGATCGTGTTCAAGATGTCCAGAGCGATGCACGAGGTGATCCAGGCCACCTGGGCACCGAAGCCCAGCCGCTCAAACTCCGGCGTGCCAAATGTGGCAAAAACGCTCGCCCAGTAGGACGGCATGACTGCGATGCGAACTAGGAAGAACACCACTGCCATGAGGACGCCGTTTAGTACCACCATCCGGTGTGAGCGGGGGTACTTCAACGCCTCAAAGAACCACCTGCAGAGAAAAGGAGATTATAAAACCTGAATAGATTTACATGAGTCAAGCAGACGTCTCTTCAGTCTCACCTTTGATTTACAAATGGCGTGGATAACTCGGAAATGAGACGGAAATTGGCAAAATAGGGAAGAACGCCACGGGTCTGCAGCAACAAAACATCAAACCATTCAGTTTATAAAACACTAAAGGGGCAAACTGATTTTGTGCAAATAAAAAAAAAGTGTCTTAAAATTCACATCATTACCACGAAAAAGGAGCGACTCACCAAAACATATCCGTAGGCGTAGAGCGCCGCCAAGTGGTGGCAGACAAAAAAGCTGTCACCCATTGTGCTCCAGTTACATGCAAGCAGCACAAGGTCTGGAAAAAAAGGAATGGGTGAGGGTCAAACAAGAATAGGTAAGCTTTTCTTTTTATTTATTTTGTTGTTTAAGAGAACAAGATTATTTTTACACTGCGGTTATAATCTTTAAATGTCTAACTCTACTGTTAAATTTCTCCATACACAGAAAACAATGAACATATCTGATAAATGATATTAACATGAGAAGCATGATGGCTTTTAAAATAATAAGAAAAGAAGGTGTTAACCCAAAATACACAGGATAGTCAGAATTAGTGATGTGCCAAACTGCTAACCAGAACCTGATGAGTTATTTCTTGATGAACTTGATACAAAACTCAAACATTTTTCAGTCTATGGATGCACAAAATCTAAGATGCAATTCCTGTTATCTGGTTCCAAGAACGCAGCATGACTAATGGCTAATATTTCACACTGACACTTCACTGTTGAGGTTTTTACTAAATGAGTAAGACTCTAAGTTGAACATTAAAACATCTGAAAATGGTGAAAAATAGTTAAAAAAGCACAAAACATGCAAAAATCTACTTGGATTTCTGAAGCTCATTTGACTTTTTTTGTACCAGACAGGCTGAGACGTTCATGCCAGTATCAGCTGCCACTTAAACATGAGACATACGAGTCTGGCTTTTGTGTAACATAAAACTGTGAATACAAGAATGTTGACAAATGTAAAGAAAAAAAAAACATTAATCATTGGGATAATCAAGGAGCAATTTTCCATGCTCATCATTGCAATTAAAAAAAGAACAAACCAATTCTATATCATGTATAAATTATAAATATATGGGAAAAACTTTTGCAGAATACAAAAGTTTAAAAAAATCTGAACTGATCAGAATCGCGAGGTCTTTAACGTACAAACAGAATGTAAATTAAAATCAAACTATAAAAGTCATTCCTGAATATTCTAACTAGATATGCAACGATTAAACTGTCTGATCCACTCATCACAGTGCAAAGTGTCATCTCTTACAAATCCAGAAAATAACAGCTAAATCATTCTTGTTGAATTTACAGCCAAGTTACATCAGAGTTCAAGTTTATGTTTTTACATTTGGAGCTAAACAAATTGGTCGTTCTGACATCTGTGCATTGGGTAAAGGTTAATTATTAACAGAGGTTAAAAAGAAATGATTGATCTTACCATAAAGGAGATAACCACAGGTTATGGCTACATTTAGTTTGACGAGATTAGGGTCACCCCTGTGGAGCAGCAAAAGACAAAGTGTACAGGTGATTCCAGCTCAAAGGGAACATCATCACAATCAAAAGTGATCAGGGAAAACTCATTCACTTTTTCAGACTAAGAGAAATATAACTTTTATGTTCCTTTGATCACCTTTTTCTGAAAACCACTAAGGTCGTTTTCACACCAGATAGTCCGGTAGACTCGGTTCGGTTCAGGACCAATATTCATGACCTTTTGTTTACATTTGAGCTGGTGCGTTTGTATTCACACTGCACTGTGCAGTCAGTCAACCTGTTGAACCAACCTATTCCCCCACTCGCCTGTGGGGGCGCTGCATCAAGAACTACTGAAAGAAACGACACAAAAACCTCTGAAGACACATCTTCTTCTTCTTCTGTAAATAAAAATAAAAACGAAGTGGCATCAATTTGAGCAGTTTTAGGAGTTATATTTTGTCATTTTTCAAAAATGGACTTAGCATGAGCAGAAGATGAGACAGAAGACCACGGAGAATGTTGTTTTCCACACAAGTCAGCTGACGGCTCCATATAAGGTCAGAGAAATGTGTGTTTGTTTGTCCTGTGGAGCGGGGCTCGGTCTGTTTACATTCACACTGTACTCGATGCTGGAGTTCTCTTCTACCGGACCGAGACCTAGGTTTTAGCCCGGGCCAGAGTTTGCCTTTTTGTTCCGTGACAGAGTTCGATGGCGCGTTCACACCTCCCTAAACGAACCAGACTTTCAAGGAAAACGAGCTAGAGTTTGATTAAAGCGGACTAAACAGGGCTAGTGTGAATGCACCCTAAGACTTGTTTTTAAAAAGTAAATCAATGCAAGAACCCTAAAATACTTCATCACAGTCAGGGTTAAGAGTTTAGAACATTGCAAGAGCGTGGGAAGGGTTTATAAAGCCTTAAAATATATAGAAATACTACAATAAATATAGCGTTCCCACTTCGTGGTTTTCACCTATCACGGGGGGTGTTTGGAACGTAACCCCCGTGATAATCGAGGGACTACTGTATGACTTCTATGTTCCTTTGATCACGTCTTTTTCTGAAAACCACCAAGACTCGGTTTTTAAAAGGTAAATCAATGCAAGAACCCTAAAATACTTCATCACAGTCAGGGTTAAGAGTTTAACTTTGATGAAGTTTCTGCAGATCCCAGGTCTGAATGTGGTCTGACCTAATGTAAGAAGAGCCAGCTGACAAGGTAAAAAAAAAAAAAAAAACTGGGGGAGGGTTGCAATTGGAAAATATATGCATCACTTTCTGTCCCTTGTTAGATGAAGCCTCTGAATGAACGGATCGACAACAGGCTTTGATGACCATTAGGTGTCCTTGCAAAGAACATCTGTTTAAAATAGCTACAGAGGTATCTCTCTTCCATTGGCCACCTGATCCCACTATCACTCTTAGGTATCATGTAGCAAGCGACCGGTGTATGGTTGGTGTAACTGAACCGTGCAGTGCACGGACTGTACAAACATCCACACCATCAACCCAAGACAAAGTGACCTGTTCTCACAGCAGTGACTCCTCTCCATTATGAACTTTGACCTCACCACAAGTTACAGCTTCCTTTGACCTAGACCTTTGAAACTTTGGTTCCAAGAACGTTTGCTTATTCCAGCTTGGGTTCCCTTTCACACAGAACGACAACCTCATTGTGAAGTTTTAAAGAAAAGAAATAGGTCTCGGAGAGTTCCTCAAGGGTGTATTAGGAAAGCAGAGGGTTTAACAAGGGTTAAACTTTGTTAAACATCAACATGAAAGGTCATTTATAGCGAGTTTGAGTATGTTCAAAGTTTCTGTAGCTAGTTTGTGGTGGTTTATCATCGCAGTATATTAAAGCTTGGAATGGACTGTGGGGAAGGTTGGTGTGAACATATCCGACATGGGGCCCATGTGAAGAAGGACTGACCACGCTGGACTCATGCCTACGATGTAACTGATCATGACAAGCACAGACCTGATACCCATAGCAATACTGCTAGCATGGTGTGATTTTCTAGAGGTTTCTTGAAGGCTTCATTATATTGTAGCAAGCAACACAAAGATCATGACATCAGAGTGGAGTTGCAGTTTTCACGCCTCAGACATGTTGTAGTCATTGCAGTTCTCCCCTTTAATACGTTGAAGCCAGATTAGCACAAAAAGAAGAGTCGTGTACAGGTACAGAAACCTAAAACTTTAATTTGTATAGTGAAGTTTGAAGGTTATGTGATATTTGCAATGGTTGTACCTTCTTGGTGTTTGTTAAATCGCATGCATGCCTACGGAAACAAAACTGCTCACTGCTCTTTTTGTCTTAATGTGCCACTTGCACAGCGTGCAACGTTAGGGAAATCAGGATGCATGTTGCAGGCCAACATAGCAAGCAGCATTTTGGCTAAGAGTTGCATCAGGTGGGGCCTTTAGAACATGTTAAGTGCAGAGGACATGGTTTGAGGGATGTGGAAAACAGCAGGAAAACCTAGTAGGTGAGTGCTAAGAACATAGAAGCATCATGTTAGCTTTAAACTAAATGACTTTTTTTCAATAATTTGCTGCAGTCATCTCCATCTCCATATTCTACCTCTCATCTATAGTCAGATTGCAGAGGCAACAGGTCCAGGAGAGAAACCCAAACATCCTTCTCCCCCAGCATCACGTTCCAGCTCGTCATGGAGGATACCAAGGAACTCCCAGGTCAGAGAAGATACACAATCCCTCCAGCATTTTCTGAGTCTTCCCTGAGGCCTCCTACCAGTGGGACATGCCTGGAAAACCTCTGGGGGAGGGTGGGGGGAAGCATCCAGGAGGCACCCTAATTAGATGTCCGAACCACCTAAATGGACTCATTTTGATATGAAGGAGCAGCGTCTCTACTCCAAGCTCCCTTTGGATGACAAAGCTCCTCACCCGATCTCTAAGGCTTAGCCCGGCCACCCCGCAAAGGATGCCAATTTTGGCCGCTCATATCCGGGATCTCGTTCTTTCAATCAGGATCCAAACTTCATGACCATAGGTGAGGGTTGGAATATAGACAGACCAGTAAATTAAGAGCTTTGGCTTTCGACTGAACTCTTTTTGCACCACAACTTACTGAAAAAATGCCTTCATTACTGAGGATGAGGCCTCAACTTGTCAATCCATCTCATGCTCCATCCTACCATCACTTGTAAACAAGACATCCAGATACTTAAACTCCTCCACCTGAGGCAAAGACTCCCCATCAACCTGGAGGGTTGATGGGGAGTCTTTGAAACAGGATTTTACCAGTTTCTTGTTGAAATCCTGCTACACTCCAATAGGTCATTAAGGTCAAGGTCATGGAAAGAGTTATTGTTGTTATCCAGTGTGAAGAGACCTTACGGAAACAAGTAACTGAGGTACACAAACATACCATCAGAGGTATGTTAGCTCATCTTATCCAGCAGAGCAGTTATTCATGCATTTGGTTTATTTTGCCCTCCTTCTGTCCCATTAATGTCCATTTCACCCCTGAGCTCCCGCTGTTAACTGATCAGTTGGATCATTTTACCTCTGCACTCAGACAGAAATGCATCAAACATACATCAAGTGGAACAGCAGCCAGATCAAGTAGTGGTGAAACGTCCGAGCGCCTGCAGGCACAGAGTCCAAAGGCTTTTTCATAATCACATCAGTGTGATCCGGCTCCAGTTAATCATTTGTACAGTAAACCCATGGCCCTAACTCTATAAATGAAGAAATGAGTGGAGTTTACTCTTGGAGGAGATGCAGAGGCACGTACACAGGGAGTGTCATGAAAGCTCAAAGAATCTTCTGCTGATAAGCGACACTTGGTGTATATATTATTTAAACATACGACGCCTTTTTTCTCCCTCAATTATTAAAAACATTTATGTCTTCCTAAACTTATTGGATTAAATGGAACTGTATTAATTCAAAAAAGAATTCTGTATGCAATATATATTACTTTTACTTTAATTGTAATAATAAAAATGCCTGTGAGGCAGAATACAGAGGTAACAAATAAACATCGTCTCAGTCTCTGACACACTTATGTAAGAATAAACAGAAATCATTAACGTTACTGATCAATGTTGGGCACCCAATCCTTGTGTTCACAAATTACTGAAGTTACTTCATGTATAAATAATCCAACTTGGGGAAAAAAAAAAAAAAAAAGAATGGTTGAAATAAATCATAAAAAAATGACTGAATGGAATTCATACCAGACTCAATCTGGCGAAGGATCATTCAGAATATGTATTCATCCTCAGTGTATGCGACGCGCTGTAATCTAATTCCAGGTGGTGCACCTGCTGCACTGGTCCAAAGACAAGCTGTTCAAGATCAAAGCTGACCTGGACCCTGCATGTAACCGCTGTAAACAAACTCCAGCTCTGCTCTTACACACATTCTGGACTGGTCCAAAGCTGTGGACCTATTGGCAATCTATTTTTGATACTTTCTCTGGGATATGTGGAAAAACTGTACCCATCAACATTCATCTCATTGTTTGGGGTGGCCCCTGTGGGTGCATCCTTCAGCAAGTATGAGAGGGAAGTGATTGCTTTCAGCTCTCTTCTAGCCATATCCCCCAGCATTTGAACACTGGATAAGGAAAGTTATGTGTCATATTCATTTGGAAAAGATTAGATATACTCTGAAAGAATCTGTTGAGAGATTTTGGGACAACTGGCAGCCATTTGTATCTTATATTGAAAGTATGTCAGCAGATTGTGTAGTTGTCATGGATGCTTGTGTATTGTGTATGCACATGTCTGAGACTGAGTTTTTCTCATCTGGATGCCTGTCTGATGTATGCACGTCTGTGTCGCTGATCCTGTATAGGAGGGGATTTTGTTGTGCGTTTTTTTATTTTTATTCATTTTTAACAAAAAACTTTTAAACATGTCGTATTAAATCAGCAGACATGACAACGAACACCTCTTTATTGAGGAAATAAGAGATGTTAAAACAAGATTGTGACAACTGTCTGGCAGGTGGCCAGATGCTCTTAACACAGAATCTTCCTCATTCTCCAAAATGCACCATGCACATATTAAGTTCAAGTACAGATAAGAATCAAGAAATGCAGCACGGGTGCTGCTTGTCCACTGAATGGATTCTGATAAGTGTCGCCAGCTAAAAACAATGCGGACGTCTGACAGTCGGGCTCAGGGCGGCTGATCGCAGCAGGCAGAGAACGATGTGAACCGAGTGACACCTTAATGATGTAACACAATCAGACCGACGGTAGAATTAATGCTCGTACCTCTGAACTGCTTCAACAAGATAATCTTTAATGTTTTTAGGTCTAGCTGGGTGAAATGGATTAACCGTGAAAGTCTTGAGGAGTGACACAAAAAGTGCAAGAGAAAAACACTGTTGCAGAAAATCTTAGTGAAACAAAGATGCCGGGAGGGGAGGAGTGAACACCGAGCACCTGGACTAGCAGTGGATAAAAACTGCTTGGAGGAAGAATAGAGAGCTCTTCATCTTTTCTCTGCACTCCCCCGTTTCTTAACCAGCCCCCACCCTTTCCCATTTTCTCTTTTCTCCCCCTTTTCTGCTCCAGTATTGCTGCTGGAGCAGAGCTTACAGAGAGACAATGAAAGTGCAGGAGGTAGGCTGCATTGATTCGACAGCTGGAGATGTGGGGTACAACGGACAGCTAGAGGCAGGAGGACGCTCACGAGTGACGGTGAAGTGTATGTTGGGGGGGGGGGGGGGCTGTTGGGGTAGTGGGCTGAGCAAGAGACTGGTGGCTATAAAAAAATGGATCTTTTTGATGAGATTTCAGTCTGCAAGACAGTGAGAGGAAGTGAAACAAATAAAGAGGAAAAAACAAGAAAAAAGACAAAGAGGGAAGCAGACAAAGCTGCAAATGTTAATAAAATTACACATGAAAAGCTGAAGTGAAATGGTAAAAAAATATAAAATAAATAGATTTCTTTTCATGACTCAGTGATGCCAGTGAAGAAGTGAGTGGTAGCAGAGAGAGTTGAAGGAACAGACAGGGGGAAGACAGCCGAGACAGAAATCAAAGGCTAAATCCGGTGAGTCTACAACCCACGGGAGCCTCTCCTGACACCTTACATCCACTCGCTCTCACTCACTCTTTCGTTCTGAAGATAGAAACCACCCTCTTCGTCTTTGCAAAACGTGTCAACCCTTATGAGCATCCCCCATTCCTCACAAGCCATCGTCATCCCTGCCACCCTGACGAGACACAGCGAGAACGCCACTCCCAGTAAAAACACCCAGCAATCATAATCCCATTTTGTAGCCTTCACAACTGACAAGACATTTTTTATTTTACTTTTGTCCCACTGTACTTTAAAAGTAGAACACAAAATCAGTTTTAAGAAATTTAGTTTCAGATTAGAGGACTATTAGTTGAGACGTTGCAATAACAAAACCTCATTTAATTCAAAGTGCCAGTGCACAATGAAGAGCTCATCAAACCAACAGCTTGATCAAGAAAATAAAAACTAAATGAGCAAGACACGCAAAAAGGTTCAGATTTACATACTAAACATTGTAAGCAACACTCATAGTTTTCAATTTATTTATTTTATTCAACAATTTGAATTTTACTTCAAATATTTGACCCCAGAAAGATCAATTATAGTAGAGTACATAGAGTTTTGCTTTATTTATGCTTCCAATACAGTTAATATGTCAAAACATTGGCAATTCTTGAGCGTAGATTTTTATAAAATGAATAATATTTGGTTTTAGGGGGGAAAAAAAGTAGATGGCTATTGGAAATTTGGGCAATAGCTGCATTGGCACCACCTTCAAAACATCTCCCAGTTTGTTCAGTTTCTTTTTGCACTACCATACTGGTGGGAACTGAGAAGCATGTTCCTTTCTGTGTCTCTTACCAGACGGGGTTGGCGTTGACGGCGTCGTCGAACCACAGGATGTATAAACAGAACAAACCCACAATCAAGGCGTGCACAGTGGACACCAGCCTGGAATAAAACATACAAACACAAAATTACATAAAAGATCATGATGATAGACTAATAGAGTCACAGTCAGGAACAGAAGCTAATGAGGATCATTACACTGTCTTGTTAAACGTCTGTTTATACTTGCAGAAATATATAATTAACTCCCTCTTGTTTTTCTTTAAAAACATCAAGCCTGACACAAGTGTCACCCCTGACCTTAGGAGGGGTTATCTAGCTCACTCGATATGTATTCCAGAGGTTAGGTCACTCATTTGAATGCCTTTACTAAAACCCCAGTTCTCACCCTGTCACTGTTCAGCCTTTGGGATGGTCCACAAGCTCCAGCTGCTAAACCTGAGCTCCGGCCAACACTGCCTCAACAAACAGCCTACTGTTCTTGGGGGTGGGGGGCTCTGTATAAAGTCAGTCAAATACTTCAGAGAGGAAGGAAGTGACTCAGAGAATCAATACAACCCAATACGTATAGTATGAAACTATTTACTCAACAGGACAAACAATAAAAGAAAGGAACAAATGAAAAAAATAAACACAAAGTAGAAAAGACCATTACGAGAACGTTCCCCTTAAGGTTCCTTTAACAGTATACGCTGCTCTTTCTTTAGAAATGCTGTCTCACTCGTCTCCTTGCACTTAAGTTACATAAACAACATACTGATACACCGAGAGTGGGCTGTTATGCAACAGTGAAGCACTCTAAAGTGAACCATCGGTGCTTTGCCTTTGACTTGTTCTGGACTCTTTGGCCAGTGCGCTCGATCCTTTCTGTTACGGTCAAAAGAGGCTAATCTCAACAATAGCTGGATGAAGGAGAGGGTTATCTCTGAGTGCTGGCTGACCATAAACAGATAACACAGAGCCAACACGTCCAACAGAGACAGTGAAAGATGTTACGCAACCTTAAATGACTGCCCTCTGAACTTAACCCTGGAGCTTTAGCTTGAAACTTTACACCACTGCATGCTGGGACGGAGTGCAAAGAGGAGCTTGGTTTGACCAGGTCCATCTCAGAGATGCATTATTAGAAACACACCGTAGTTAGTTTTGTCACCTTGTCCCAGTCCAAAGCATGGGCTTGACATAAATTGTTGTCCAAGACAACTAAACTGTGTTTGAGCATGTGGATGGGCTTGTGAGGTTGTCAAATTCAACACATAAAAGCAATTACCATTACCCAATTACCAATTACCATGATCCCCCAAACACTGATGGACAAACTACTCACACTAGGACTAAGCCCCTCCATTTGCAACTGGGTCCTAGACTTCTTAACAAACAGACTGCAGTCAGTGAGGATCCACAACTTCTCCTCCTCCACCATAACCCTGAGCACTGGCTCCCCTCAGGGATGTGTGCTGAGCCCTCTCCTGTTCTCTCTGCTCACGTATGATTGTACACCTACTCATCCAGGCTGTCATATTGTAAAGTTTGCAGATGATACAGCGGTGGTTGGATGCATCACAAACAACGATGAGTCCAGCTACAGGAAGGAGGTGGAACACCCAGACAGTGGGTGCAAGGAGAATAACATTCAATGTGAAGAAGACGAAGGAGATGAACGTGGACTTGAGAAGGAACAAACACACCTACCCCCTCACCTCCTGAATATAAGAGGATCTGTGGTGTAAGTGGTCTCCAGCTACAAGTACTTGGGTGTGCACCTGAATGACAACCTCAGCTGGAGCAACAACACCACCAGCCTGATCAAGAAAGCTCAGAGACGCTACGTCCTCAGGCGGATGAGCCGAGCTTATTACAGTTTTTCTTTTACATTTTATTGTTGGATGTAACTCGGGACCCTGTGTACATAATTTCATTCCACCACATGTACCACATGTGGTGAGAACAACAATAAGGAATATCTGAATCTGAATCAATTAAAGTCATGTGAATAAAAATAAATAGGACACCCTCTTTTATTGCTAAGGTTGTATGTACAATACATAAAATGATTTGGTCTCTACCAGGTTCTAAAATGTATTCCATTCCTCCTCAAAACACAATAGAGTCAACCATGTAATTATTTAAATCCATCCATCTGCCACTTGTTCTGGTGTCAGGTCCCAGGGGCAGCAGCTTGAGCAGGCAGGCTTAGATGTCTCTTTCCACCACCTCCTCTTCCAGCTCTTCTGATAGATTCCAAAGTGTTCCTAGGCTTGCCAAGACATAGCCCTTCCAGGTTTCCCCGGTCTTCTCCAGGGTCTCCTCCTAGTTAGACATGCGTCAAACACCTACCTAGGGAGGCATCCAAAGGGAATTGTTACTGGATGCCCAAACCACCTTAACTGGTTCTTCTTGTTGTGAAGGAGCACCAGTTCTATTTGGAGTCTCTCCCTGTTAAATAAATAGCTCACCATATCTCTAAAGGTACCAGCTACCCCAGAAGAGAAAATTAATTTTGACCACTTGTATCTACTTGTCTTGTTCTTTTGGTCACTACCCCGAGTGTGCAATCATAGATGAGGGTAAGAATGTAGACAGACTGCTAAACAGAGAGTTTTGAATTGCAGCTCAGCTCCCTTTTGACCACAGCAGACCAGCACAGAGTATGCAATTTTGTAAAAGCTGCACCAATGCATGACAATCACATGTCTCATTTTCCCTTCCTTGCAAACAAAACTCCAAGATACTTAAACTCCTCCACTTGAAGCAGCACCTTACTCCCAACCTGGAGGGGTCAGTCCACCCTATATTAACTGAGGACCATGGATCCAAATTTGGAGGTGCTGATCCTTATCCCAGCTGCTTCAAACTCAGCTGTGAACCGTCCTAGAGAAAGCTGGAGATCACAACATGATGATACAACAGGACGTTACTATTTGCAGAGAGCAGAGGCAAAACTCTGAGGCCTCCAAACTGAACACCTTCTGCACCATGGCTGTACAGAGAAATTATGGACACAAGTTATCAACAGAATCAGTGGCAATGGGCAGCCCCCTGGCAGAGTCTATTTTCTCATCGCTCCGATGGGGTCTGACTTACTGCTGGTAAAGCAAACCAGGCTTGCACTGTTTCTATGTGGACTGAATGGCCCGCAGCAACAAACTCCCTGACTAATACTCGTGGCGTAACCCCCTACAGCATACCCTGAGAAAAACTATCAAATGCCTTCTCCAGATCAACAAAACACATCAATGGGCAAAGTCCCATGATTCCTTGAGGACCCTAGCAAGGAAAGCTAAAGTAAAAAGCTGACCTTCCGTAGCTGAGACAGAACCCACATTGTTGCTCCTGAATCTGAGGTTCAACCATTGGTCAGAACTTCGTCTCCAGCACTCCTAAAAAGAGCTTAGCAGGGAGGCTGAGAGTGTGATTTCCTGTTATTGAAACACTCCCCCATCCACCATTCTGAAAAAAGCTACCAACCTAGGCTGCCGATCCTGCGGTACTGCCCCCAAAGCCCACAGGATGTTTCAATGGAGCGTCAACCAAGACTGCCCAGCAACACCCAGAGCAATGAGGAACTTAGGGAAGATCTTGTCCATCTCCAGAGCCCTGCTGCTGTAGGGCATTTTAACTACCGGAGCAAGTTCAGCTCCAATTATAGACACAATAACCACAAAGCCCCTCGAATCAGCTTCCTTCATGAACGATGTGCTGGTGGGACAGAGAAAATCCTCACGTCATTTAAATCTGTTGTTTTCACTGTGAACTTACCGATCTCAAACACACTATAATGCTACAACAAACAGTAACTTGGCTTTGGGTCTAAAATGCTCTTTGACTAACTACCAACCAACTAAATTCAACATATTTCCTTGAATAAGGCAACAAAAGTGGTACAAAAGAGCAGCATGGCACATCTGCCAAGTGAAAAGGCAAAGAAAACACTGAGTTGGTTGGAAATGTTTCAGAAGAATGACAAAACATCTTCTGACTTTTAGTTTAACAAGACTACGATAAGTCTCATCACAGCTGTGACCAAAGTACTGGTAGATTTGGATTTGAAGCACTTTTACAGACTTTAGTTTCACAGTACACATTTATGAGCATGGAATTTTATAGCTATTTGCAATTCCCTCGAAAACACAATAATCTGCAGGATTATATGCACAATGTGAAACCAACAGTGGTGTAAAGGTTAACCAAACAATGCTTGCATCAAGTGCTATGACATTTTCGATACAGAAATCGTTTTCGGACTTGTCTGTAGCTTCTCAGTTCTGTCAGGATTAAATTATTTCTCCAAATATTTAAAGAGCAGGTAAGATTAATTGTTCACAATTTTCCAATTTTTAGCCAAAAAAATCCCTTTAAACAAATCACAGAATGCTTTTAACTTTTATAAATTGTATTAAACAGACAAAGCACTTTGCATGTTTGAAAACCTGTTTTCCATTTCTACTTAAAACACTGACGTGAACAGATAAAATGCTCGAGTTGAACATCATTTAATGTCAACGCATGACAAAATGGTCTTCCTGAGACATTTAGACTTATCGTAAGCGTGATACTCTGGTTCCAACACAGAACTAAAAATAAACGTCACTGGGTGAATAATTAGGAGTCGATAGGGGACGGCAGGAGTCTGTTGCAACGCACCTCGAGTTCCACTCGATGAGCTTGTTGGGAGGTAGTCGTCGGTAACCCGGTGTGATGGCGGAGGAGAGCCGCGGGCTGGCCACGGAGAAGAGAAGCTGGAATCCCACGAAGCTGCCAGCTACCACGGTCAACTCTCTCGTCTCCATCACTCACCTAAACATGACAGGGAGAGAGGGAAGGGGGGTCAGGAAGGGATGAAATGAGGGGAATGACGCATGGAGACTGATCTACATCGACAGGTTCAGTCGATGGCCATCAGTCATCCTGGGCTGAGAACCGGAGGTGACAGTGATGGCAGGAGGGTGACGCTGCACACTGTGTTCATCCCGTCCACAAAGCAAACAGGAAGGGGCAAAGACAGGAGGGAAAAAGCATAAACCGAGAACACAGGCCGTCTATTCCAAGTGACACGAGAGCTTTAGCTGTGCTCTGCGTCAAGGGGGAAAAGATGAAAGGAAACAGAAACCGAAGTTAAGAGCAACAAAAGGAAAGAGTGACAAACAAAGAAAATTACTGAGACCGACTACAGTAGGTAGAACGGGAGCTCAATTTGGAATAAAAGGATGCCATTATGCATATTTTGGTAGGGGGTTACTGTGAGGTTGTGGGGCACATAAAAAAATCCCAGAGAAAAAAAAAAAGTCTGAGCAAAGAAAGAAAAGCGGATTTTTGAGATGAAGCAACTGGCTGAACTCATAAGACTCAGGGGCTGAACAACAAGCGTAAACTCAACAATGGTGCTCATTATTCCTTCACCTATTTATGTATTAGACATTTTGTGTTTTAGTTTTAAAACCGCTTCATCAGTGCACATCAAATTAAACAATAGACTGCAAAGTGATGGAAACAACTGGATGAGAACATTTATACACATACGGTCTGCCTCGATGCACTCCAATAGTTCAGAGTAAATAAATGCGTTATTTAGAGAAGACTGACATCTATGAAGAAGAGTAAGATTTTATTTTAGTTTGTAGATTTATATGGCTCTAAATATGTATTTAATCTTTTAAAAAAAGCCCAACACATTTGTTTAATTAGGGCACAATGAAATCATCCAAAGAAGAAAAATACAAGCACTTTGATAACTTTAAACACACAATACGTTTTATTTCAACCCTGCAAACGTCTCATCTGTGACGTACTCTCCAGCTGGAATCTTTTCCCTGAACTATATTTTGGGAACAGTACGGCGTTCCCTGAGCTCAACAAGCTCATTCTCAGTGTGTGGTTGTAAATCTGTCAGCCGACGTTACCTTCAACCTCACAGAGTTGTGCTTGGAACAAGAGTCTTGGATTTCCACGTGTTCGTTCTGAGTGGAAGTGTTTGTGTGGGCTGCATCTGGTGGGTCACCATGGCATCTGGGACAGCTGATTTGGGACCAGTTCGTTCCCCAGCCATTCCCACAGGTCTCTGAGAAAGAGACATAATCCCTGATTGCTCCCTGGGTGCCTACATAGCTGCCCACAGCTCCACCTGGGTGTATCTCAGGTGTGATGGGTTAAACACAGAGAACTGATGTCAACACACAGCACTTTATTTATTTTATTATCTCACCAATCAGGTGAGTGTCCTGGTCTGTGGTTCTGTCCAGGTCTTGGATTTGGCTGTGAATTAAAGACAAATCAAGTCTTGTTGGTTAGCAAACATGTTCAATGCATGTTTAGTTTCATGCAACGACTGACGGCGTCACCTACAGTAGATCTGATGGTGGCGCAGTTCGATGGTGCATAATCAACTCAGAGGCACGACTTGTATATTGAAGCGGTTTTTGTTTGAACTTTGCTGAATCGATCCTGCAGAATCAAACCCAACGATTAAATTGTGCAACATTTTCCCATCGTTCATTCAACCTTTATTTAGACAGGTTAATCCCATTGAGCCCCGAGCACCGATTCATCCGATCATACCGTTATTACAGTTTCAATTAACAACACATTTTCAAGTTCCCCCCTTCGTTACCAGACCTGCTGCTTCAAGTCATCATTTAGTTGTGCACTCCCCTAAACTTTTATGCTCTGCTGATTAAGACGCTGTTTGGTTGGACACAACCCGAATCTGTCATGGCTCGTCTACCAGAGATGCAACGCAAGTTTCTCTTTTCAAGGAAACAAACATGTAATAATCTAAAGTTATAAATAATTTGATCTGGTGCTTGTGTGTCTTGTGGAGCTGATAAAGGTACATGATAACTTTTTCCCTCTCATTTCTCTTAAAGAAACATTAAAGTTGAAGCCTCTTGTGCTGTAGGCAGCACGCTGCAGACCAGGGCTATTCAACTGGTGACCTGGGGCCAAATCAGGCCCACAGACGAGCTCAGTTCGGCCCACCAATGGGTTCATTTATAAATAAAACTAGATTTTAAACATGTAAATAAAAACGTATATAACTGCTGGATGTCTGGCCTCTAAATAAATACATTATATAGAACACTTTCAAAACAGCCTGCAGAGTTTCTAGTGTTAAAAAATATATATCCAGATTTGGATGAATTTCGACATTTTGTATCGATCTTAAAAATCACTACAAATGAAAACAGTAGAAATAAAAAAAACATGCATCACATTATATGTATCACCTATTGGTTTAAAATCAGTCCAGAGTTCAAGAAAACATGCAACTTGTTTCTCATGATAACACTCAAAACTATGAATACATGCAGTGTGACATGTTTTTATTCACTTGGGTCAACCAAAGAAAAGCTTGAAAAAGAAACCACAGATAAAATGCTCTTGTGAGATTAAATTTTAAAAAAAGGAAGTGCAGAAAATTGATCCTTCAGTTTTCTTTACATCTGCTTACATTCCAGAACAAAACTATTGATCGACCTGGAGCATGAGCAATGAGTTGACTTCCTCTTGACCCCGTTTACTCAAAGAGACAACTCATAAACAAATAAGAGCCCTCGACCTTCAGCGATCACATTTCAGCCACAGCTTCCAGCTTGTGAAACCCTCTCACCTTTTTGCGTCACAGAACCACCTGACCTGGTTTTAAGGCTTTCCCTCCCTCTTACAGCTCCACGGTAAACAAGCCGAGACAGGAAAAAGGTAAAGATGGCAGAAAACAGCAGGCGCTAAAGAACATTTTCATAATGAGCTTATACCCGCGCGTGGATTTATCAGCGCTTGCACTACTCTGCGTCAACACTGCCCCCCGACTCCTGCCTGGTACATCTGCTAAACTTCGGAGTAAATCCAAGAAATTATGCAAGTTATGTGAAAACTAATTACTGCTGCAGGGGAAAGCTTAGAGGGGAGGCAGTGGGAACTTGATACAGAGCAGATATGAGAGTTATGTTTGCAAAACAGCAGCATAAGCTCTGGCCAGTTCTGACACTTCGAGTATGTGTCCGGCCTCAGGGTCTATTTTTACTCAAAAACGTTAAGCACCGTGCAAACATACAGTTCTGGAAAGTTTAAAACTTCCACAATGACTTTCAGCTTTGGTCAGACAGAGCCACGTTCTGGGTAGATACGAGTAAAGTTTAAATCTTGGTCCTAGTCGAGGGCCGATCTCCGTCAATATTTAATGACTAAAAGCACACCCTGAAAATCAGTTCAGTACGTTGTTGAGTTTGGAATAAAGTTGGTCAAAAATATTCACACACACATGAACTCCCCTCTCCAGTATATTGTATACAATATAGAACAATGCGATGTTTAAGAAACTATCCAATTTAAAAAAGAACGAGAACAAGAAGTACAAGAACGTGCCGAACAAGAACACTTTTTTGATTTTTAAATAAGCTTTATTTACACAATAAGTTAACACAACAGTGTTAAAAAAAAAAAGGTGATCAGGACAAGCTTAAAATAAAATATGTACATGAGGACCTTGTTGTATTGTAGTTGTCCCTGATCAGTAATGGTGCATCAAACCTTCTTAAATCCACAGTTTCACAAAGTTCTCCAAGTGTCCAGTGTCTCTGTGGAAGCAAAACTCCAGCGCCAGACTGGCCTTGACGTTGCACTTCCACAGAGCCACGGCATCAAGTTGAGGTCCAGCCTGCGGTCTGTCCCTGCGAGACAAGTAAACAGACATTTTTGCTTTGGCCACTAAAAAGTTTAAAGTTGGGAATTCAAACTTAGTGGCTTTGATGTGATGTACTCCATTAATAAAAACAGATTTGGTGAGAACTGCGTCAAAAGGCTAAAGATCCTGGTCATTAGATTAAACGGAGCTGTGCACAATCTGTAAAAACGTGAAAAACACTCTCAGACAAACTGCAGAAAGGACACTCGTTTAAAACCTCTGGATTGATGACCGACAAAAAAAAGAGTTTGTTGCAATGACGTCGTGAAGAATCCTCCAAGAAGAACAAGAACAAAAAGAAGCACAAGCACAAGAAGAAGAAAGTGCTATGTATCATCATAACTGTACTGGTTCTCTGCATTGAACCCATCACATGTGAGATACATCCAGGTGGAGCAGTGGGCAGATATGCAAGCGCCCGGGGAGCAGTTAGGGATTAGGTGTCTTGCTCAAGAACATCACGACATGCGGGAATGGCAGGGAGTTGAAACTGCAACTTTCTGGTCCCAGGTCGGCTGCCCTACCTCTACACCATTTCAACCCCCTCGACATTCACTCCTTATACCTCACCCTCTACCAACAGTTTATTCCATTTAGTTGTAGAATTCATAGAATCTGCTCATTTCATTCAAAACTGCACACAGCTAAGGTAATCAGCTGTAGCTGTATGTGGCTCCTCGGACTGAGGAAGTCCTTTGGATGAAGGACGAAACGTTTCAACAAAAAGAAACCGTCCAGAGAACCTGAATCTTTACCTGGATTATTGAGCATGGACTTTGATGTTTTGAACCTTTGGCTATGGCTGCCTCAGAGAAGTCGACAGGGGAGAGGGCAGACTCCAGAAACTATATAGTCACAATCAAACTGGTTGGCCCACTATGTGATTGGGCTACTTATGGGACTGAGTTTGTTGAGGCTCCTCGGACTGATGAAATCCTTTGGATGAAAGACGAAACGTTTCAACAAAAAAAGACACCATCCAGAGGACCTCGTGGATACAGGAAGTTGAAATGAGTTTCCTCTACAGGGTAGCTGGACTCTCCCTCAGAGATAGGGTGAGAAGTTCAGTAATCCTGGAGAGACTCGGAGTAGAACCGCTGCTCCTCCACATGGAGAGGAGCCAGTTGAGGTGGTTCAGGCATGTCCGACTGGGAGGAAACGCTGGGAAGACCCGGGACACGTTGGAGAGACTACGCCTCTCGGTTGGCCTGGGAACACCTGGGCTCCCCCCAGAGCTGGAAGAGGAGAAGTCTGGACCTCCCTGCTCAAGCTGCTGCCCCTGCAACCCAACTTTGGAACAAGTGGAAGATGATGGATGAATTATTGAGCATGAACTTTGATGTATATCCAATAATTATTGTCTAAGTTTCCTTAAAATCCAGCCTGAGCTTCATTCAATTATTTGCTTACAGACAAACAAAAAACACATAATTTATACAATCGCCTTTTCTTTTTTGGTGGCGGGTGATAAAATATCTTTGCTTGGACTCAGATCCATCCCGTATGGCATTCTTCAGTGATTTTTCTTTGTCAAAATAAAAAATATATGTGAAAAATTAAAGACATTGTCTCCATGATATACAGTAGTTTTTAAAAGATCTCCATTTTGGAAAGTGTTTTTTATTAACCTCCCTTTAAAAAAAAAAAAATCTCTGTAAATAAGAAGTGCAAATGAAGCAGAAAATCTCTGTTTCTAAAAATATTTGGAGAAGTAAGGACATGACCTAATATGTTAAGTACTTGGATCAAAATGAGAAGTAAGACATGGAACAGTTTAGATCAGATGTGTACATTCCAAGTACTAATACTATGGTCACAACAGTCTTTTTTAACCACCTGGTAAAGATAAAGCAAACTGTTTACCAATGATGCCTTTTGAAGGATGTTTTTTAAATCCATTGAAAACAACAACTGTGTGGACACAATGATTTTTTAAGGCAACACATGCACCTAATTATATGATAAAACAAGGGATCAGGCAGGACAGTCCTGGTTGCAGTGAAGTAATTGTTATCATTAATCCTGCCCAATATTTTACTAAACAAATTAAGGGCAAATGCCATGAGTTATTTAAATGTGAAACCAGATGTGTACATGTACAAAACATTTACTTCTAAGAAATATTTAATCTAATTTTACAAACCAGATTCCAAAAAAGTTGGGACACTAAACAAATTGTGAATAAAAACTGAATGCAATGATGTGGATGTGCCAACATCTAATATTTTATTCAGAATAGAACACAAATCACAGATCAAAGTTTAAACTGAGAGAATGTATCATTTTAAGGGAAAAATCTGTTGTTTCCAAATTTCATGGCGTCAACAAATCCCAAAAAAGTTGGGACAAGTCCATTTTTACCACTGTGTGGCATCCCCCCTTCTTCTTAAACACTCAACAGACGTCTGGGGACAGAGGAGACCAGTTTCTCAAGTTTAGAAATAGGAATGCTCTCCCATTCATGTCTAATACAGGCCTCTAACTGTTCAATCGTCTTGGGCCTTCTTTGTCGCACCTTCCTCTTTATGATGCGCCAAATGTTCTCTATAGGTGAAAGATCTGGACTGCAGGCTGGCCATTTCAGTACCCGGATCCTTCTCCTACGTAGCCATGATGTTGTGATTGCTGCAGAATGTGGTCTGGCATTATCGTGTTGAAAAATGCAGGGTTTTCCCTGAAAGAGATGACGTCTAGATGGGAGCATATGTTGTTCTAGAACCTGAACATAGTTCTCTGCATTAATGGTGCCTTTCCAGACATGCAAGCTGCCCATGCCACAAGCGCTCATGCAACCCCATACCATCAGTGATGCAGGCTTCTGAACGGAGCGTTGATAACAACTTGGGCTATCCTTGTCCTCTCTGGTCCGGATGACATGGCGTCCCAGTGTTCCATAAGGAACTTCAAATTGTGACTCATCTGACCACAGAACAATCTTCCATTTTGCCACACTCCATTTTAAATGACCCCTGGCCCAGTGCAAACGTCTGAGCTTGTGGAGCTTGCTTAGAAATGGCTTCCTCTTTGCACTCTAGAGTTTCAGCTGGCAACGGCGGATGGCACGGTGGACTGTGTTCACTGACAATGCTTTCTGGAAGTATTCCTGAGCCCATTCTGTTATTTCCTTGACAGTGGCATTCCTGTTTGAGGTGCAGTGACGTTTAAGGGCCCGGAGATCACGAGCATCCAGTAGAGTTTTACAGCCTTGACCCTTACGCACAGCGATTGTTCCAGACTCTCTGAAACTTTTGATGATGTTATGCACGGTTGATGATGACAACTTAAAAGTCTTTGCTATTTTAGGCTGGGTAACACCATTCTGGTATTGCTGCACTATCTTTCTGTGCAACAATGGTGGAATTGGTGATCCTCTTACCATCTTGGCTTCTGAGAGACACTGACACTCTGAGAAGCTCTTTTTATACCCAGTCATGTTGTCAATTGACCTAATTATTGTTAATTGGTCTTCCAGCTGTTCGTTATATGCTCAATTTCCTTTTTCCAGCCACTTATTGCTGCTTGTCCCAACTTTTTTGGGATTTGTTGACACTGTGAAATTTTGAATCAACATATTTTTCCTTTAAAACGTTACATTAACTCAGATTAAACTTTTGATCTGTCATCTATGTTATATTATCATTGAATGTTATGGACAATAAAGTTGAATTGATTGATTGATTGATTGATTACCAATAAAATATTGACATTTGCCATCTCCACATCATTGCATTCAGTTTTTATTCACAATTTATTTAGTGTCTCAACTTTTTTGGAATCCGGGTTGTATCCTAGATCTTTGTTCAACCCCAAAATAATCCTCTCCGTTTAGATCAGATTGTATAAGATCAGCATTTGGGGAAACTTAAAATCAAGCACTCCTAATAGTGTGATTTCACTCTTTGTTCATACTACTCTGTCTGATTCATAGCTGGTAAATAAAAGGTAGCACAGTTTAAAAGCTTTACATCCCTGACATGTAGAATGTAACAATTGTTTGTAATATACCGTATTTTTCGACCTATAAGTCAC
Source organism: Nematolebias whitei (assembly GCF_014905685.2). Taxonomy (NCBI): domain Eukaryota; kingdom Metazoa; phylum Chordata; class Actinopteri; order Cyprinodontiformes; family Rivulidae; genus Nematolebias; species Nematolebias whitei. The sequence goes on from NC_056512.1 coordinate 17,690,961, forward strand.
AGTTTTTTGCATAATTTGCATGCCCTGCAACTTATACATTGAAGCAACTTGTTTATGTTTTATTCTCATATTTATAAACCAATTTTTGGCTGATATGACTGTTTTCATTCATTCTGACTGAAAATATTGAATACTACCATTTTCAGCCGCTAGATGGCACTCGAGTAGTATGGCATGCCGTTGTATCATGTAATAGGTACAAGTGTCAATTAATGACACAATCGGCTTGCCATACAGAGCGAGCTTTGTCCAGCTCAGGGATCATGCCTGGAGCAACCGTCAAATCAGCTTCATTTCTCTGCAACACCCCGGCAAAATGAAAATAATTTGACCGTTAAAGTGCATTTATTAAGGAAAAGTTCAACTGAGACACACCTTTACTATAATGTTGAGCAAACAAATAATTGTTTTTAAGTGTTAATCTTGTTAAATTCTCGTTAAAGTCCTCCCGTGCACACTCCCGCAGCCGACATTAGGCAGCCAATCGATTTTTGGCACAACACCGGCCCACATTTCTGAGTTGTCAGCGGTGACGCGTAATAGATGCGACGTGTTCATGGATTTGTCCACTTTAATAAACACGCAGTATTTGGACTGATGCGACTTATAAGGTGGTGCGACGTTAACGGCAGAAAATACGGTATATACTTTTCAGTTTGTAACATAAAACCTAAAATTAGGATCTTTAAACATTACATTCTTTTGGTCTTTTGCTGAGAGTGACGATGTAGTTTAAAGTTAAAATAAATCAATTGAGCAGAAACAAGTTTGCTTCGCACCGTTAGAGAATGGTGAAGCTGCTCCACGTGCTTCAAGTCACGTTTTTCTGGACACTAATGCGCACGCTTGATGTCAGTACTTTGAAGTTATTTGTGTGTATTTGTTACCACCATGGCCTCCTTAGCCAAGGTGAACTTAGAACATATCCTTAACGTTGACGTTTCATCTTTGCGTTTACTTTTATCACGCGGATCCACACTTAGTCTACACAGGGTTCATATGTGCCTGTTGCAGCTGTGCTCTGCTGTCACTTCAACATCTGGCAACATTGCACGTTGAGGACATGTTGCTCTCACAAAGTAAAACACCAACACAACAAAATTATAAATGTTGCATAAAAATCATAAAAAAGCAGGTGTAAAGGACCAAAACACTAGAGTTAAACGTCAACCCTGAATACAGGAAGTAGTATTGTGGGTATGAAGGTCAGAGAGCAGGCACTTATGGTTTAATTAAATACAGGAGTCCCTCGCAGTTCGACTTTCGCAGACTCGCTCTTTCACTGTTTTCCAACGATTGTCAGCTTTAATATTACTCACGTGATTGGGACGGTACGGGAAAAATGTACGAAAAAATACTTCAGACAGGCGCCACCATTTTGTACTTTTCTTCCAATAAGCCTACACTGTAACGCCAGTCAAAAGAACTACACGACCCAGAAGTAAGGATCTATCCATGAAGCTCACAGAACTGGCAGGAAAGTTGCAAATAATCCTGAAGCTCAATTATCCACGTGCACATCAACCTGGACGGGGCGGTGGACTTCATGCTGCAAGGTAGGTCTGCAGAACCGGAGCAGAGTTTCTGTTCTGCAGAGCTGGTGAGTAACATTTTGCAGTACTGTGCAGTACATATACGCATGTTGTTCAAATAATGTAGGTTTAAGAGTTTAGAATGTTGCAAGAGTGTGGGAAGGGTTGAAAAAGCCTTAAAACATATATAAATACTAAAGATAAATATAGCGTTCCTACTTGGTGGTTTTTCACGTATCGCGGGGGTGTGTGTTGAACGTGAGTGCCGAGATCATCGAGGGACCACCGTACATTTAAAACATTATCTCGTGGGCCGGGTAGAACTGCGACGACGGCCTTTTCTGGCCCGCGGGCTTCGAGTTTGTCCCGCATGCTTTGCTACAACCGTGCATGAAAATGGACCTGAACAGATGAGATGCAGCTATAGTCTAAAAAAACCCTCAATCTGCCCCACCAGTCTCTGAACAAAGCAGAAGTGTTTAGCAGTAAAGCTGAGGCGGGGCGGCGCAGTGAGCCCTGGCAGCAGCAGCAGCAGCTCTCTGATGACATGCAGCAAGCTGCTGAATAATTCATGCATCTTCACCTGGCAGCCTGCTTCATATGGGGGGGGGGGGGGGGGG
>NC_056512.1:17718112-17728196 GCF_014905685.2 Nematolebias whitei
TGTGTGTGTGTGTGTGTGTGTGTGTGTGTGTGCCACAACAGCAAACCTGTCCGACAAGGTCATTAATCAGAGAAGGAACCAAGAGGCCAACAATAACCATGATGGGGCTGGGCAGCTCGAGGACACTGAACCGCAATAAGCTGCACAGATCTGGGATTTATGGAGGAGTGGCCTGGAAATGACATTCTTTATTTAAAAAAATGTAGGTGGATTGTTTTGAATAAGCCTAAAGGCAGACTGGAAACTTCTCAAACATGTTGAAGAAGCTGCTGTGAGGCTAAATTTAAACGTTTTGTTCATTAAGGTTACAAATCTATCATCTCACAGTCAGTGTCAGTGAAGCATAGCGGTGTCAGCATCATGCTGTGGACATGTTTTTTTATTTTATCTGCAAGGACTAGGAAACTAATTAGAGTTAAAGGAAATACATATTTTAGATTTTGAGCACAATTCATTGTGACTATGACAATGGAAGGTATGAAAATATGTCATGCTTATTTTAAAAAGATGTTTGTATGTCCTGAGGTTCTGATGCTTGGTCACTTGGATAGCTGAGGGCTGTTCCACAAACCGAGTCTAAAGTTTAGTGGCTATGATGAGCTAAAAGTCTGAGTTTTCCTGGTTACATCATGACAGAACCTGAACTCATCATCTGCTGCTCCAGAGCAGGTGATGAGTTCAGGTTCAGCCTAAACAATCAGTAAGAAGCTCTGTCTCTTAACAGATTATTTTTCTAATGAGACCCCAAAAGCAACAATCAGACTGGAGCAACATTCACATATATTCAGGTAAACTGGCTGTTGTGTTTTGTCAATTAAAACAAAATTTAAAGTTCCTCAAACATCCTAAAGTCACACACCGAGGGAACGCTGCAGGTAATGATGGCCTGAGAGTGCATGTTGTAACTGCACCGACGACGTGACATGTGGGAGGAGCTATAAGAAGGCGGCCGACCAAGCAGGGATTTATAGATGAAGATGAACCAGTGTGACTCTGCGTGTAGATAATGATGACCAGGAGTACAGAGTGCAGTGATGGTACGGTAGTTACAGCCAGTTATGAATCTTAGAGAGCTGTGGTCGACAACATCCAACATCTGCAAACAGCTGGCAGGAGCATTCATGTAAATAATGTCACTATAGTCAATGGAGGGAAGGAAAGTAGCAAAAAATCTTGGGTCAAAATACCAGAATTTCCCAGCTTGGGCTATTGAAGTATATCTATTCTATTCTATTTTATTCTATTCTATTCTATTCTATTCTATTCTATTCTATTCTATTCTATTCTAATGTAGTTTACTCTATTTTGTTCTGTTCTATCATGTTCTAGTCTAGTTTATTTTATTATATTTTATTGTATATCCTACTTATACAATAAAGTAAATGCTGTAGTTAAAATAGTTTCCAAGGTCAATTCTTCCCATTTACACACATGTGAACATGCAGAACTGGAAACATCAAATGATAACATGACACATATTAATGTTTTCATTTGTCTGGAACACACAGACGCCTCTGAAAGTATTCAGACCCGCTTCACTTCTTGCTTCTTACTACATTGTACTCTGATGCTGTAAACGTGTTGTTTTTTTTTTTCTCAATGATTTGAACTCATCTGTAACTGAGAGACTCGTGTGTTGCCTTCTCGGTGTGTCATGAGTCATTGTTGTGTTAGAGTAAACCGGTTTGGTCCAGTTAGAGGTCCTGATGGATGCAGAACAGGTTTTCATACACAATATGTCTGCACTTTGCTCCAGTGACGGGTCTTCCAGTCCCAACTTCTAAAAAGTCCCTCACATTATGATGCTGCCACTACCGTGCTTCACAGTAGGGTTGGTGCTGGGCAAGTGTCGCCTGTTTTCCTCCCAAACTTAACATTTAGAAACTGAGGCCACACAGTTCAGTCTTGGTTTCATTAGATTAGAGAATCTTCGTCCTCGGAGCCTCAGAGGGTTTCCCGTGATTTTCCAGTGTTTTGAACCGAGGAGCTGTTTTCATCTGGTCATTCTGCCATGAAGTCCTGATCAGTGGAGGCCTGCAGGTCTGGTTGTCCTTCTGGAACTCAGTCCCATCTTCACACATCTCTAAAGCTCTGTCAGAGTGACCATCAGGTATTTTGTCACATCTCTCACCGATCTCACTGGACTGGTCAGACTGGTCAGTCTGTTCAGGTGACCAGCTTTTGGAAGAGTCCTGGTTTTGCCAAAGTTCTTCAATATAAGTGACCGCGGCGCTCTTGGTAATGTTTCATCTAGCAGAAATCATTTTGTTGTCTTCTCCAGAACGCCTTCCACCAATCTGGTCTCTGAGCTCTGCAGGGAGTTCCTTTATAGTCTCATGGTTTGGTTTTTGCTGTGCCAGGTTTGAGTCTTTCTATAGATGAGTTCATATAAAACAATTTAGCCCAGGTGGTAAATTACCACCGCAGTCAAGTGGAGAATGTCTTACAGGTGATTCAGACAAATTGGAGGCACTTGAGCTAAATTTCATGTTTTGCTGCAAACGATCTGAATATTTGTTGACATGTGATTTAATAAATCAACAATTTGTACAAATTCAGTTTACCCTGTATCATTGTAAGCGTCTTAGTGAAAACTACGAGAAACACTAATTAAATGTTACTTCAGGCTGCCTGCAGCATAACAACGATACAGAAGATGAGGGGCGTTCCTCGACTTTCTGAAATCATTGAAAATGAGCGTGAACACGTTTTAAACAATTACCTCCTGCATGCAAACAATAACACACACAAAGTTGGTCTCTCCTTCTTGTCCTCTCACATCCAGCTGGTTGAAGCAGATGGTCGCTCGTCCTGAGCCTGGTTCTTCTGGACGTTTCTTCCTGTTAACGGGGAGTTTTTCCTTTCCACTGTCTCCTTTGTGCTTGCTCAGGATGGGAGACTGCGATGAAGTGAAGATTCATTAAGTCTGCTGCTTCTTAGACAGAGAACTTTACTAATTGGCTTTTTCTGTATATGAATGTTCAGTGAGACGACTTCTGTTGTGACTTAGCGCTTTATAAATAAACTGAATTGAAAAATTGAATTGAATTCACTTTGACTTTTATTCAGACACTTTTATTTAAAACGTTTATGGTAATCTTGTCAGTGCTTTCCAAGCTTACAAAGAAAAATAGTAGCACAGACTTTTAATCTGAATTTACAAACTTTGCTGATAACGAGAACATCACAATATATCTTTTTAGTCATTTTATCTATTTTAATAATAACTGTGAAAACACCGTTAGTAATTATTTTACATTTAAGCTGCTACCTGGAGATGATCAAATGAACTCACATTGGATGTTTTTTGACTTGTCCCAACCCCAGCTTTGGGAAACACGGATCCAGGTTTATTTATTACGCAGAACAGAGCAGGTTTTTACAGACAAAATCACACAAAACACTTAATCTTTTAAAATAAACTGGTAGGGGCCCAGATCTTAAATGACGCTGCACATGATAAAGCTTGAAGTGACTTGAAGGAAACTGAAAATTACCAAGGATTACACTAAAAGCCACCCAGCGGCATGTGCACAGTGTTGAAAACAAACTAAAGCAAAAGTAATTTAAAGGTGTTTGGAAGGAAATTGTTGATAAAGTGAATAAAAGCAGATCAATTGTTGTTATGCTGCTAATGAACACAAGATGGCAGACAAGATGTAATCTTTTTTTTTTTTTTTTTACTCCACTTCAGGGAGGTAGCTTTCTTGTTCATTCAGTAGATGTAACATCAGTGCAACAGTCCAAACAACGGGCTGTATTTATTAGAAGGCGAGGACGGAGCGAGCAAAAAGAAAAAGTGAAAACTTTGAGTCCCGGCAGACCAAACGGCTGCCAGGCTGATTTGCTCATTAAGCTTCGTGTCACGCTGGTGCTACTAATGTAAAGCAGTTGGACTTAAACGGGGAGCAGAACAGCCTGTGCCAGGGCCCAGTGTGTGTGTGTGGGTGTGTGTGGGGGCGTCAGAAGGGAGCGACGGGGAGAGCAGGGTGCCATAAGTTAGTGTGGTGCCATGTGCTATCTATTCCACTGAACACCCACGCAACAAAACTGGAACAAGGAACAAAATGTGAGAGGGAAGCATTTTCACAAGTAACCCCCCCCCCCCCCCCCCATATAAAGTGCAGAAACACACGTGCACACTTGTCACTCTGTACCTGTGCTGGCAGCTGTTGTCAGGACGCGTTAACCCCACTTGTCCTCCCATACTGGGGAAGTTTGACGAGAAGAGCTGGTCCTCCTTCTTCTTGACATGTGCACAGCTGGGGCCTTCTGTGTTATGACTCCCGCCGCCACATCTGGTGTGTGTGTGTCTTTATTGGTGTTCGTTTGAAGACTGTTGCCACATCTGGGAGGCAGTCCAGCTGTCCCGCTCCTCACATGTCTGGACGGCGCACTGCAGACACCGGGCTGTCACTCCGGGTTACCTGAAGCCCACCTCACGGCTGGAGGTGAAAGATGGGCCTCGTGCGCATCCACTCTGTGTGTGTGTGCTCATCAGAGCGTGCATGTATTTGTGTCTGTGTGCAAGTGAGAATCCGTGGTTGTGTGCATGTGTGACACCGGGTGGACGTACATCCCTGGGGCTGAGGCTCCAGTCTTCACACCTACCCGGTCCAAACACCCAGAAAAACACACCAGGCTCTGTGGCCAGATATGTTATATGGGTCAAAGACTTTTACTTCAGAAGAAAGATTTCAAAATTGTCAGAATGCAACAAACTACCCGTGTGCGTGCGTACGTTTAAGACAAACACATGGACACACAGTTAGAAAGCCTCCCTGTTTGAGTTAGGAGCTCCGTTGCATCAGGATGTTCTGATCTTTTAAAGTCCGGTTTAAAACAGAAGCAGTTTACTTCCATTTTGGACCCACTCTGTGTCAGGGGATTTTTGGTCAGTGTTTATGGATGTTATGGATGGGGCGGCTGTGGCGGAGTGTGTCCTCCATTGCAAAAGTTGGGGGTTCGATTCCACTAGCAGTCACATGCCGAAGTGTCCCTGGGCAAGACACTGAACCCCTCATTGCCTCTGATGTGTGTCCCATCAGTGTATGAATGTGGTAAAGCTCTGATTAGTCTTTGTATAGCTCTAGTAGAGTGCTGCATGAATGGGTAAATGAGGGCACAGATTGTAGAGTAAATCACTCTGACTATCATAGAAAAGCACAATAATAGTACAATCCATTTACCATTTAACTACCATGTCTGAGAATGTTCACTTCCCATGAACTAGTGCTGTCATTTCTAATCCGAACCCGGAGCCCGACCCCGCCTGACCTGGATTAGGGCCGGTCCATAATAATGTGCTGGCCAGGATAGTGTTGGGCTTTTGATTGCGTCAGCAGACATGCACGACTTATGATCCAGTTATATGGCAACATGGCTTGCCATACCTTCACCTGCCGCACGCAGCCATTTCACCACGCGCTGACCGGCCTTGAAAGAGGTAAAACGTTTAGTTTAACTTCCGATGGACTACTGCCAACGATTCATCAGCCCAAATGGACGTTCATTCAGCCGCTGCACTCAGCGCACGCATGAGGCCGATGACCCAAACAGGTGAGGTTCCAAAATATCCGACATGTCAGAGCAGGGTCCATGTCTGAATAATGCAGAACGCAGGCAGAAGCAGGGATTTAATGAGCTTTGACGGCCATGAAAGGACAAACACCCCCTCAGATGCGCACGTCCGCTGACCTTTAATGACTATATAAACAATCAAAGCTTGATTAAAAATGTTGGGGGGGTTTTGAGTTTGGACCTGTAATTACTGTTAATTCGTCGGATCGGGTGGGGTTTAGAAATACAGGCTGGGACCGGGTTGGGTCAGATTTTTTGGACCCGAATGCAACTTTACCATGAACCATGTTTGAGTTACCAGAGAGTTCTTTTCTTTCTCAGAGAGGGCTGAATGAAAGCTGATTTGATCCTGCATGTGCAGCTGGGTGGCCAAGGTCACCAGTGTCTGCCTGTGAGCTGATAAGGTTATAAAAACAATTCTCGCACGCTGCTCGTGTCAGAGTCTCCTGACTGGGCTCCATGCATGTAGAACATCTGTACATCTGTGTAACCTGTGGTGAAAGTCTGCCCTTGCAAGTGAAACCATTTAAAAACCCTCTCATGTCCTCGAGTGTGGTTTCTTTGAGTAAGCAGAATGAATAGAGGATATTTTTTATCCAACACTCAGACTAGCCATGAGCTCATCAATCCAGATAGACTTAAACTCTAATTTCCAAATCATGGCTGCTTAAAGAGTTTTCTATCACAGATAATTAATTAATTAATTGTTCATAACCCGGGTTTCCAGTGTAGTCTGAAAAAGCATGGCATTTGATTTTACAATTTTCCAGATCTGGATTATGGGAAAAAGAAAATATCTTGTGAAAAACATCTATGTCTTGTGACTTTTATGCCTTTCACATTTTCTAAAAGACGAAATGAAAATTAGTAAAAGTGGCTCAAACAAACAAGATCTTTTCCTTCTTGATTGTGTAAAAAAATTTACCGGGAACAAAATGTCCAATTTTTGTCCTTAACAACATCCACAAGCATAAAACAGAAACAGATTATTCCTTGTTGTTGGATACTCTACTGCTGGATTCTCAACTTGTGGGTCACGACCCAAAAGTTTGTCTCTAACTTGTTCTTGTTGGGTCGTAGGACTTTGTCGAGCAAAACAAACAAACAAACAAAAAACATCTGACTGTTAGGTCACACTTATGGTTAGTGCTTAAATAAGTGACTGAATACTTTAATTAGGACATTATATTCAATGGGTGGGTAATTAACTGTTCAAAAAAATTTCAAGAAAAATGTAAAAATGTAGAAAGAAAATGTTGATTCATTAGCTAAGAAGCATATTTATTAAAGCGCATGTATTAAAACCAGGATAAAAAGGAAGTTTCTATTTAGTAACATTTGCCTGTATAGGTGACAGGAATAATTAAAAAATATATATATTCCCCCCCCCACCCCCCCCGCTAACAGTACAGTAAATAGTTTGGAAAAAAAAACCCCCATAAATCACAGCATCATTCATGGAAAAACATAGCTGTGTTTATTTATCCTAACACGGTCACAGGAAAATATCCTACTTTTAATGTTTATATAAAAGTTTACACAAAACAAACCTGCACAATTGTACAATCTTAGTAATTATATCTCCAGGGCTTTTGATGTGGGTGGCACGGTGGTTCAGTCGGTAGAGCTGCCGCCACTCAGTGAGAAGTTTGCCGAACCAAATCCAAGCTGTGAACCTTTCTGGGTGGAGTTTGCATGTTCTCTCTGTGCATGCGTGGGTTTTCTCCGGGTACTCCAGTTTCCTCCCACAGACCAAAAGTACATGTTAGGCTGATTGGTAACTCTAAAATATCTCTAGGTGTGAGTGAGAGAGTGAATGGTTGTTTGTCTCATTTGTCTCTGTGTCCCTGTGATGGACCTGTCCAGGGTGTCCCCGCCTCTCACACAGTCATTGCTGGACATGGACAACAGTGACCCCATGACCCAAAAAGGAAAAAGCGGATAAAGATAATGGATGGATGGATGGATGGATGGATGGAAGGATGGATGGATAATGGATGGATGGATGATTAATGATGGATGGATGGATGGGTGGATGGATGGATGGATGATGAATGGATGGATGATGGATGGATGATTGATTAATGATGGATGGATGGATGATGGATGGATGATTGATGATGGATGGATGGATGATGGATGGATGATTGATGATGGATGGATGGGTGGATGGCTTGATGGATGATGAATGGATGGATGATGGATGGATGATTGATTAATGATGGATTGATGGAAGGAAGGATGGATGATGGATGGATGATTGATGATGGATGGATGGATGGGTTGATGCTTGATGGATGATGAATGGATGGATGATTGATGATGGATGGATGGATGGGTGGATGGCTTGATGGATGATGAATGGATGGATGATGGATGGATTGATTGATTAATGATGGATTGATGGAAGGAAGGATGGATGATGGATGGATGATTGATGATGGATGGATGGATGGATGGGTGGATGGCTTGATGGATGATGGATGGATGAATTGTTTGAGCCATTGTTTTATTGCTAACATTAAATAGCTGTGGTGGCTATTTTGAATTGGCTTAACTTCAAAAGTTATTCAGTTTTTTAACATTCCTCCAATTATATTTTTCACTCTTTTTAAAATCCATCAACTGACTGATGGAATAATTTGTCAACAGATTAAAAAATGCACAAAAACGCTTAAAAATTGTGAGTAATTGTTCACCTTTCATGGTGACGGGTGATAAAAACACCCAGAGTAAAGTTCATGTATTAATGCTCATGTGTTGTGTTGATAAATTTGTCACAACTTCCTTAAAACTACCAGCTCTAAACTCCTGTAAAATTTACAAAAATCAATGCTCAGATACTAACAATGCTAAATAATAATGCTAATAGTGTTACGTTAACGCTTCGAAAATATTTACAAGTGGCAGGAGCGTTCAGCAACACCTAAATGAGACAATGTCATTGTACCTGAACTCTGACTGAACTTAAAACTTTCAGTCAGTATTTGATATTTTGTCCTCATTTGGAAAAGTGGATTGCTCTCTTTAGGTCGAGGGTGAGGTTCTGCCTCAAGTGGAGGGGTTCATGTATCTCAGAGTTTTGTACACGAGAGACTGAAGAATGGACATTATTGACAGACAGATTGGTGCAGGATCTGCAGTATTGAGGACTCTGTGCCGGTCCGTTGTGGTGAAGAGGGAACTGAACTGTAAGGCAAAGCTCTCTGTTTATCGTTCCGTCTACGTTCCTACCGTCACCTATGGTCATGAACTCTGGTAAGAATATTTTCTGGCCACCTCCCTACGTGCCTCAGGCATGTCCGACTGGGAGGAGACTTTGGGGAAGACCCAGGAGAGACTATGTCTCTTGGTTGACCTGGGAACGCCTTGGAGTCCTCCCAGAAGAGCTGGAAGAGGTGGCTGTGGAAAGATGTCTGGGCCTCCCTGCTCAAGCTGCTGCCCCAGAGACCCGACTTCGGAACAAGTGGAAGATAATGGACGGATGGATGGATGGATGGATAACTGATTAAAAGTAAATGAATTATTGCAAACGTCTCGTTCAACGTGCCACTCTTTGTCCTCTCTGCGTACACCTTTAGCCCAAACGTCTGCTGTATAACATATTTTAACTTGGGTGCTCTTTGGTTTGAAAACCATGGTTGGTGAGTAAAAATCCTTGCGAGTGTACGCTCCAGTCTTCGCTGTGCTCGTGACTGAATCTCTTTGTCTGCGTACGTGGAACGCTGCCAGTCCTCTACCTCCTGATCAGTGCAACATGCATCTCTCCCGAAGCACTCCACCACTGAAGAATCTCCACTCTAATTAACTGAGATTACGGCAATTAGCAGACCATTAATCACACCCTTATTAGTTTAGCCAGGCAGAGAGAGAGAGAGAGAGAGAGAGAGGAAGATGGGAGGAAGGAAAACGGGGTAAACGAGCAAAGGAAGTATTGAACGAGAAAGAGAGCTCCTTCTTCTTGGCGATGGAGTCGCTTGTGATTTCACACAGTGGTCTGCGTGGCTTCAGGAGCAGAAACAAAGCTCGGTGCGTGTCTGTTGTGGACGGTGGAGGAGGGTTATGTTTGTGCTTGAATTGTAAGGAAGGTGTGGAACAACAATCACAGACACGCCGTCATGCTAACACACCCCGAGTGGAATTATTTATTCATCTTTCACATGCGAGGAGCAGGGAGGGAGGTGTGTGTGTGTGTGTGTGTGTGTGTGTGGGGGGGGGTGTGTGTGCAGATTTACAGTGTAATGTGTTGAGTCCTGAAGACAACTGTGTGCATGTGTGTGCTATGATGGTGGGTGGCAGAGTGTGAGTTTGGGTTGGCACAAGTGCCGGTGTGTTAAAGTGTGTGTGTGCTGCGGAGTCAGTGTGTGTGTGGGCCAGAGGGAAGAGGTTGTGTGTGTTCAGGAAGAGTGAGAGCAAAGCTGCTTCAGAGGATGAATATCTATGAGTATCTGATACCAGCATCTATTCACCCCCCCCCCCCCCCCCCCCCCCCCCCCCCCCCCCC
>NC_056512.1:17728296-17736827 GCF_014905685.2 Nematolebias whitei
GGGGGGGGGGGGGGGGGGGGGGGGGGGGGGGGGGGGTGAATAGATGCTGGTATCAGATACTCATAGATATTCATCCTCTGAAGCAGCTTTGCTCTCACTCTTCCTGAACACACACAGACGCACCCCCCTCACCCCCAAACATGTCTCCCCTCATCAGCGAGCGGGGTCAAAAGTTATTCCCTCCTCGTTGTCACGGTTGCCAATCACATCACATTCTGTAGCAACTGTTTCCAAGGCAACGCAGAGATCCGGTTGCCAGGCACCCAGAGCAATGCATGTGATTGTTACTTATTTATTAAATTCTATCTTTATCTATTTGTTCATTCTAAATGCGTCCGCGCTCACGTGCGCACCCTCCGTGCAACTGAAACAAACAAACCCACACGCACATCTGTAGGCACACTCCATGTTATTACTGCTCCTGCCCCCCCCCCCCCCCACACACACACACACACATATATCAGGAACTGTTTTCATTCTCCCCCTCCCTGCACCGATGCAGAGGCACACGCACGGCTGACACGACCCCGGCGCTAACTAAGTAACCCATCTGCATTTACCACAGGTGTGAAACGTGCACGGAGGATGACAAACAGTGATTATCGTAGCAATAAGGATCCTAATCTGAGCCCTGCTCTCCTCCTGGCCTTCTGTTCCCTCCTCTCATCTGCCACATCTCATAGGAGCTGCGCAGTGATAAAGACAGGCCCTAATGAGGGGGCTCTTATTGCACTGTGATTTCCTCCCTCTGTCTCCACTTGCTCCATACCCATCCTAATTTATCTACAACATCTCCTTCCATCTATCCGTCATCTCTCCTGCCTCTGCAGCAGGCCTCTTTGTCTGCCTGGATAAATACTACAGGGTAATTGTAATGAAGTGACCCATCGAGGAGGAAATTACCGCTATCACCGCATGGCCGAATCCACAATGTATTCAGGCGCCATTGTCTCTGCTTGCTTCACTATTGTGGTCATCAGAAACAGAAGTACAGGGTGGATATAAAGAGACAAAAAAAGGGGGGGGGTTGTGTGGAGGAAGATGGCTTCAGTTGACCGTTGAGACGCGTTGATTTCCACTCGCTGAGTTGTTGCGCTGCGTTCCTGATGACAGGTGGCTTTCTCTTGGAGGGTGGAAACAATAGATTAATCATGCTCACCATCATCAGGCCTATGGGAATGAAAAACGAAGAGAAATGGTTGATTTGAGCGCTGGGCGTGTAGGCAGTGTTGTTGATTATACAGCGCCGTGGATGTAGGCAGTTGTGTTCAGGCTGCGTCTGTGGAAGCAGAGCTACATAAACGTAGCATTCCTTGAAGGAGCACGTGTTGCCTCCTGCCTTATACGCCAAAGTTTTAAACAAAGGTGCTGAAGGGTCTCTTATCTCTAACTACTGATACAGAAGTCCCTCGTTTATCACCGGGGTTACGTTTCAGATCCCCTGCAATAAGTGAAAAACCACGAAGTAGGAACGCTACATTTATTTTAGTATTTATATATATTTTAAGGATTAAAAAATGCTTCCCACACTCTTGCAATGTTTTAAACTCTTAAACTTAAGTCATTTTAACAACATACGTATATGTACAATGCGCTGCAAACAAAACCATACAATGGTCTCAATTGAGTCCAAATCCGGATGAAAAAAGTCCCAGTGAGAAAAAACCGGACCTCCACGCAACGCCTCCTGGGCCTGCAAGCAGCTCTCAGATTGACAGACGAGGCTAGAAGTCCGGTTCTGGTCCTATTCTCGGTTGGTTCTGTACGCCTCTCTGCATCCACTGAGCGCCGAAGTCACTATGAATAAGGACCGAATTATTTTGGATCGAATCAAAACTTTCCCTCCATTTCAGCAGAAAGCAACGGCTGGAAGCACAGTTGGCTTCTGGGAAATGTAGTCCTTTTGAGTGGCGATACAGTTAGGCTTACTGTCCAAAGTATTATTTTTCGTTAACTTTTTACTGTATCCAGTACCGTCCCAATCATGTGACTAATGTTAAAGTTGACAATTGTGTGTCAAGTGCAATTTCTTTTCTCGTGTACAATCTTTGAAAAACCCCGAAGGAGCGAGTCCGCAAATGTCGAACCGCGAAGTAGCGAGGGACTACTGTACACCAAGCTTCAGCTCAATATGTAAAATTTACTGAGTTTTAGCTGTTTTTGTGTTTGCTGAGGTCGATTAGCATTGCTGGCCAGCTTGAATCAGATTTGCTCATAAAACAGATGACTGAGAATTTCATTCAAATCCAACCACGACATATTTTGCTAACAGACAAACACGTGGACAGGCAGTGTTGTCATCACTTGCCTTTTATGGCACCGAGCAGTAAAAGTTTGAGATAAAGATTCTGATCTGAAAGGTGATTTTTTTTTAAATAATTGATTTGTGGATTGCTACAAAGTTGCTCTCTCTGTCAATTTCAATCACTTCTGCGTGACTTCTGCACCAAACAGCAATGTTGCTTCATACATTGTTTGTAGTCTTCCAAGATTTTCCCCGAAAGACGTGAGCAGGCCTGCCCCGTGGCATGATGAAAATCTTTATGGGAAGTTGCTGTTTTCAGTGTGCGTGTTGCTCCATTCCACAGAGGGTGGAAAAGGAAACAGGCTGAAACCAACAGCGAGCACCAGGCATGGAAAGATGCACCAGTTTAGACTGAAATGTTGAAACGGTTTGATTGACATAAAAAAAAAACAAGGTGGTTATTGTAAACACCTTTTTGTCCCAAGACCATTCGTCTTTCACCAGCTGCAGCTCGTTTCTTTACATTTCTGTTCATACAGTCACTTCGGCTGTGATTAAACTTTTCTTTTAGTTTTACAGTTTCTGTAAAATTCCTCAAAACGTCCTAGTTACATTAAAATTTAAATCTAACTATGTATTATATGTTCTTCACAGATGCTCTAATGTTGTATAGAAACTGGACACAAGCACGTAACCCAGAAGTTGAAGATAAATGAAAATGATCGCCCCCTAGAGGCTGGATGTGGTATGAGATTAAGTCCTTTGGTCATTCCTTGACTAAAACATGTGAAATCAAATTAAACATGATGTATCTCAAGTGTTGACTCCTGCTGATGTATGTTGTCCCTGGTTCCAAATTAAAACAGCAGCAACAAGTGACCTCAAGTTTATCGCTTTATTTTTATTCAGTCGATTTTGAAAAGAAACATCAACTCACGGTGTTTACTACCTTTGCTCTTGTCTCACAAATATGTGTTGTTGTTGGGTTTTTTCAGATATGGCAGTAAAAGTTTTCTAGAATTTCTCAGTAAGAACAGCAATGTTGTACAGAAAAGGGACATTGATGGAGAAGGGGGGGGGGGGGGAGCTTGAAAGTTTGTGAACTCTTTAAAATTTTCTAAATTTCTGCATAAAAATGACCTAAAACATCAAATTTTCACACAAGTCCTAAACGTAGATAAAGAGAATCCAGTTAAACTAATGAGACAAAAAATATTATACTTGGTCTTTTATTTATTGAGAAAAATGTGCACCCCCCCCCCCCCCCCCCCCCCGTGCATCAATAACTACAACAAGTGTTTCCAGTAACTGCTGATCAGTCCTGCTGATCAGTCCTGCTGATCAGTCCTGCAGACCTTGGATGAGTTTTAGCTCATTCCTCAGAACAGCTTCATCTCTGGATGGTGGTGGTTTCCAACATTAACTGCTGCTTCAGGTCCTTCCACAACATCTGGATTGGATTAAGGTCAGGACTTTGACTTGGTCATTCCAAAACATGAACTTTATTCTTCTTGAGCCATTCTTTGGTAGAACCACTTGTGTGCTTCAGGTCACTGTCGCTGCATGACCCACCTTCTCTTAGATTCAGTTCATGGACAGATGTTCTGACATGTTCCTTTAGAGTTCTCTGATATAATTCAGAATCCATTGTTCCATCAAAGATGTCAAGCTGTCCTGGCCCAGATGCATCAAAACAGGCCCAACCCATGATTCTACCACCACCATGTTTCACAGATGGGATCAGGTTCTTCTGCAGGAATGCAGTTTTTCTCCAAACATAACATTTTGCATTTAAACCAGAAAGTTCTATTTTGGTCTCATCCGTCCACAAATCATTCTTCCAACAGTCTTCTGGTTTGTCCACATGATCTTTATTAAACTGCAGACGAGCAGACGTGTTCTTTTTGAAGAGCAGTGTCTTCTCCTTCAACCTGCCCTGAACCATTGTTGTTCAGAGTTCTCCTGATGGTGGACTCATGAACATCAACATTAATGTGAGAGAGACCTTCAGTTAGAAGTGACCCTGTGATCCTTTGTGACCTCGCAGACTGTTCCACACCTTGGAGTGATCTTTGTTGGTCCACCACTCCTGGGGAGGTAACAATGGTCTTGTTCTTCCTCCATTTGTCCACAATCTGTGTGACTGTGGATCAGTGGAGTCCAAACTCTTTACAGATGTTTTGTAACATTTTCCAGCTGATGAGCATCAACAACTGTTTTTCTGACGTCCTCAAAAATCTCCTTTGTTCATGATCCACTTCCACAAACATGTTGTGAAGATCAGACGTTGATAGATCCTGTTCTTTAAATCAAACAGTGTCCACTCACACCTGATCATCATCCATTGATTGAAAACACCCGACTCTAATTTCAGCTTCAGATTAACTGATAATCCTAGAGGTCCACATACTTTTACCATCACAGATATGTAATATTGGATCATTTTCATAAAAAAAAGACCAAGTATAATATTTTAGTCTCATTTGTTTAACTGGGTTCTCTTGATCTACTTTTAGGACTTGTGTGAAAATCTGATGATGTTTTAGGTCAGACTGATGCAGAAATATAGAAAATTATGAAGAGTTCACAAACTTTCAAGCACCACTGTACATGCACATGAAACTGGAAACACAGCTGCAAAATTGCACTGGATAGTTTCTCGTGCACATCACTGGCGAGCATCATTCGCAGGAGGTGTTACTGCAGGAGCACGAGAACTGTGTCTCCTGCACACCAGAAAATGTTTTCAATATTCTTTACACCAGTGTTGCCTTCGGAGCTCTATGCCTTGACACACTTGGCACACGTCACAATATTAAAGGTTAGGGGATTCAACAAAAGCATCACACTATCTCACGCTGCTCTTAGAGCTGAAGTGAATTATTCCTTTTCAACAAGATGAGGATAATGAACAGCACCGGCTGCATTAATGTCACATACAAACAAAACGCCACAAACACCAACTGGTTACAGCACAGCAACGTATGCGCCGTGCTTCCACCATATCTGAAACTTTTAATTTGAAGGGCACACACTGAGAGGGACATTACACATAAGCCATGTAAGAAAACTTTCATTTTGTACAACACATACTTCATTTTTTCAGGTTTTGAAACACGCCCTAACACCAAAAAAAGCTAAACAATAAAAACAAGATCAAATACAAAACGGCGTGAGAGCAGCCAGATATTTTAAACAATCATAATTCACATGTTTTTATTTATTTTTATTTTATTTTTTAATCAACCACCACCATCAGTTCAATAATAACAACAATAATAGAAAAGGTGTGCTTCTTTGTAGCTTTACATTTTTACCAACATTATACCCGGTGGGCAAAGGTCAAGTGAAGCAAAAGTATTAAATAGGAATTGTTTTTAGTTGAATATTCCAATATCGTAGTATAAATATTGTAAATGTACTCATTTTTACAGTATATAGGATAAGATTTTTTTATCATTTTATTTATTCTGAAGAATGTGCTTTGAAACAAACAAATCTTTGAATATTCAGACTTGTTTTCTGCTCCAATTGACTAAAACCCTTTATTTGTCAGGGAGTGTTTAACTTCATGCTCATAACCAGGGGCGATTCTAGAATCGGACCTTTAGGGGGGCTTAGCCCCCAGTGTTGACAATGGCTCTTGGCTTGAACAACGTGGTGGCCATTGGCATCAGAAGCATTGATAATGTGGGGTCTGGGGGTCCTCCCCCAGAAAATTTAGAATAAAGTAGATGCCATTTCCTGCACTCTGGTGTATTTTAACGGGTTGTTAAACTTCTATGTTTACCTACACTAGGGGTTGAACGAGTATATAATTTTTAAACTCGACATTAACATAACAAAACCAGAGTAGAACTCGAGTATTTGATGACGTCATAGATCTCAAGATACAAAAATAAATAAATAAATAAAACCGCAAAAAAAAGGTAATTATTTACAACAAAAAAAAAGGACCAACAAAACATTGGGAACGTATATTACGCTCCTACCATTTATCATACTGCAAATAAGTCAGAGGAAAAACTAAACTATTAGTTATTATTATTAAACTGCAAACGTGAAGAAACATGCAGCACGTCAAAAACGAAACTTAACCAAAACTGGTTCTGTGGATTGGACCCGGTGTTACACCATACTCTGTGACCTGCAACAGTGCACCACTACGGTGGTCACATAATATGACGTCACTACGGATACTCGATGTTACATTTTTAACCTCGATAGAGGTCCTAGCAATCGATGTGTAGATTACTCGAGTACTCTGTTAATGCCCTAACCTCCATAAGTAAACACTGGATTCAATAACTGTTAGAGAGCTTGGCACAACAAGTAGTAGCGCTAAGCTAGCAGCGTGCAATACAGCTGCGCTAAGATGCTACAGACGTAGCGCTCTGCTTTACATCACACAACTTAATAAATGTTTTGTACAGAATCAATTTAGTGTTAACTGATCATAACTAACAACGACTAAACTTATGCAACCAGAAGTTACAACATATATCCACATACAGAACATACAAAATAAAGCACAGCTAGCTTTAAGCATTAACCTTTAATTTAACCATAAAACATAAAATGTGATTATGACAAAAAAATATGTAGGATTTACCTGCAGTTACCTTCATACAGATGAGCATGTGGTACTTCCTGTTTATTACTGTTGTATTCAGCTGATCATGAGATCAGCTGCAGTCTTTATCATCTTTTACAATTTTCCAGACTCAGTTTAGGTTTTGGAAATGGAGTAAACTGTGTTCACCCTCTAACTCAGGGTTATTCAACTAAACTGCTCAGGGGCCGAACATCCAGCAATTAAAGTCATAAACCAACTAATACAATGATCTGTTACCTTTAAACTTGTTTATTTATTTTTATTTTTTTTTGCATTGAAGCATACATGCAATAAACAGACCCCAAAACCTAAACCCAGAACCACTCACCCCGCCCCCGCAAAAAAATAAATAAAATAAAATAAATAACTTTATTTTTCTGGAGTGCTAAAATGTAGCACTCCTGAAAAAGAGGCTAAAATCACCACTGCTCATAACGATTAAACCCAGCATGCTTTGCAGTGAAATGATCATTATATGAACAACTGTAGCTGTTTATGTTGCCCCCCCCCCCCCCACACACACACACACCTCCACCCCCTGCGTATATTAATCAAATGTTATAGGAAAACCAAACTAGTGAAGCAGGTAATCGGTGCAGGCAGAGAAATCAATCGAATCCTTAATTGCTGCGTGCAAGACGACACAGGAAGATTGCTCTCGCACACGTGCACAGGGTGACGCACGTGCACGGCAACGGAGCTGATGTGAGCGGCGTCTCTGGGGAGTGGCGTAGAGAATCCTCTTGGCTGGGAGTATCCAGGGTTTAGCACGCAGACACAGTTTTGTGTGAAAGGGCCTTTCCCACAGACGAGCGTCACGTTCGCCCACTGTGAAACGGAGGGATTTGAATAATCGCATTACACCCCTTTACAATGACTCTAATATGATCCACATGCCCTGCAAACTGGGGCAATATGACAGTTTGACCACCCTACATGACACCACCTGAAACTAAATGACAATCACTAGAAATTGTTATTTGATTTAGTCTTTTAGCAACACATAGGCTCCAAAAGCAGGATGAGTAGATGGAAACTGCAGATTATTAGTCTCTTATATGTTGTACATTTATTGTTGCAGGGAAAAATTCAATTCAGTTCAATTCAGTTTATTTATATAGCACCAAGTCACAACAGAAGTCGTCTCCGGACACTGAACGGAAACGTTAACGCACATAAAGAGTCAGTTGATAACATTATTTATGTGGAAACAGAACTCTTTTCTGAAACTCTTCGGTTTTCATTTAGTGAACATATAAAAAATCTCGCGATCCAACACAGACTTGTTGATTTCTGTTAAAACACGATCGTTTCCGATGCTTAATGAGGGCGAGGTGGCGCAGAGGACAGAGGTGGTGGGCCTGCGATCGGAACGTTGCCAGTTCGACTTCCTGGACCAACAACATTAAAATGTGGGTGTGAAAGGAGAAGCACCCACACCTGACTCCACCCTCATTTACCCCACTCTGGGCCCTTGAGCAAGGCCCTAAACCCCATCATCTGCTCCCAAACAGGTCCCTCTTGAAAATGAGTCCTCGTGACTCAGTGAGACTTTCTGTATAAATAAATCTAACAAAGTTAAATCAGGTCCTCTGGACTGATTAACAAAAATAAATAAATAAAACATTGTTGAAACGTTTCATCTTTTATCCAGAAGACTTCTTCAGTCTG
>NC_056512.1:17746827-17765523 GCF_014905685.2 Nematolebias whitei
ATCATTTAATTGCTGACTTAACTGAGTCAACACCAAGTTGTGTTGGTTTGGTCACCACCGTCACTTGGGCCAGAACTTACCATACCATACTTTATTTATAAAGCACTTAAAACAGCAACAAGGCCAACCGAAGTTCTGTACAACAAAACAAAACAAGCAAACGACACAGGATAAAATACGTTGATCCACAGAGGTAAAGATAAGAACTAAATGACTTACATTATAGACTACAGACAAGGTAAAATCAACTCATACAGTGTCAAAAACCGGAGAATAAAAACAAGTTTTCAAATAAGACTCAAAACTGTGTGAGAGGAGCCTGCCTGACATGTAGTGGTAACTCATTCCACAGTATTGGACCTGCAACTGAGAAGATTCTGTCACCTCTGAGCTTAAAACGAGTGCGTGGATCCAAAAAAAGCATCTGGTCCGCTGATCTCAGAGAGCGCTAGGGACATATGGCTGCAGCAGATCAGCGAGATAGGAGGGGGCAGAACCCTCAGAGATTTAAAAACATACTGAAGGCTTTTAAAATGAATTCAAAAGTGAACTGGGAGCCAGTGAATGGAGGCCAGAACTGGTATAATGTGCTCTCTTTTGTCTGTACCAGTTAAGAATCAGACTGCAGCATTTTGGACCAGTTGTAATCGTGCGATGGAGGTCTGACTGATACTAAAAAGAAGTGCATGCACCCTCTTCAAATGTTATCAACCATTAAATGTCTGTTATTAGTTGTTATCATCCCCATAGGTTGCATTCAGACTGTCCCTCCTCCACCTCCTACTAAGTTTAAAGGAATGTTCTTATCGCTGATAATAAGGACAGGGGGTTAAGTTTAGAGTCAGTGCTCTGGGTCAGGAGTAAGGTTAGGTTTAAGAAAAGGGTTAAATAAAGCTAACAACAACAATTACAAAAAAAACTTCCGGTTTTAGACGTGGGCGAAGCTGCATATTATCAGCGATAAGAATGTACCTTTAAACCTACTAGGAGGTAGGAGGGACAGTCTGAACGCTACCTATGGGGATGATAACAACTAATAATGATCATTTAATGGGCTGGCAACATTCAAAGCTGCAATCAAGCCTGGATGTTATGAAAGCATGTATTACAGTCTCAAGGTTACTTTTGGACAGTATGGGCTTCACTTTATACAGTCACCTCAACTGGAAATAAAACCCAACAGAATTTAACAATCGTGTGTACATGACTGTTTAGTTTCATGGAAGGATCCATTTTCACTCCCAGATTAGTGACAATTTGTTTCTCTAGTGGGAAAACATGATCATATCAGACCTGAATGGACCTCTGCTTTAGGTTGAAGGTAAAACAGTAAAAACTATTTGGAACATTTAAGGCCTAGCATTTGTTAAATACCCCCCCCCCCCCCCTACCACCACCACCCCCCCCCCCCCCCCAAGATGGCTGCCGCAGCCACATCTCAAACAGTGTTCATTCTCAGTATTAATGAAGACTCTCGGTTAATACCTCATAAAGTGATTTTCTGTATGTTCCTGCGCTGGAAAAAGTAGATTAGCTGTGGCGACCATCTTGAAATGAGTTGACTCTGAAAGTCAATCAGTTGTAGATGCACATCCAGTGATTACGATATAAAACTTTCATTCAAAAACATGCAACGTTCATAAGATTATTTGCTGACAGACTGTGTTGGTCAAAGTTTTAAGCAAAGATGTTGCTCAATGGATAATGCTCTGAGTATGTGTTGGGGATTAATCTCAGCTACCACACCATATTGGAAAGTGCTGATCTGCTGTGAGATGTGAGGTGAACCCAAAATCTAACTCGAAAGTTCCTGGAGAAATTTTGATGGGGACTGCCACACTGCGGCCATTTCATTATTTTTTTTTTTTGACAGTACTATGTGTTGGTGTTTGCTCCCAGCTACCACCACAGCAAATTTCAGCTCAATATGGCAAAAAAAATCAGTGGGTTATAGTCAATGCTTCTTTTAAGCTACGGTGGCCAGTTTGGATTTTTTATTTGAATTAAATATTTATTGGGCATTGCTCTCAACTATCACCACAGCTAATTTCAGCTTAATAGCTAAAATGTCTGATTTATAGTATTTTTTCCTTTTTAGCTCAAGCGGCCATCTTGAATTTTGGATTTGCAGTCAGAGTCTATTAGGGATTGTTCTCAGCTACCAATACACCAAATTTCAGTTTAGATCTTCTGAATCATATCCATTTGAAATAAGCTTAGTATTTTTTCCCCTTTTGCTAAGGTAGCCATCTTGGATTTTTAATTTGTATTAGGAATGTAGAACAACTTGCTCTCAGCTACAACCACACTAAATCTGAACTCACTATCTCAAAGAACGACCGAGCTATAGTCAATTTAGACTTTTCTGAGGCAGCTGTGGCAGCCATCTTGAACCAAAATGGCTCCAAAAGTTAATCAGTGTTTTGTACAGAGACCTCTGCCCTCTAGGTCATGTGACCTCACTGTAATTAGAAGCTGATGAGTTCTGTCAGTGTTTTTCAATGAGAAAAGTGTGTCTTTATTTGCAAATTACGTCGCCATGGTAACTCCAAGTGCAGTAAAAATAATAACACACATCACGGTGTTGAGCCAATTAGTTGTAGATGTACAGATGATTGTAATTTCCAGAGAATTTTATTGTCCACTGGTTTATGTGGTGCAGTGGAAGGGCAGCTAACATGTAACCAGAAAGTCACAGGTTCAGTTCCT
This sequence comes from Nematolebias whitei, assembly GCF_014905685.2. Classification (NCBI taxonomy): domain Eukaryota; kingdom Metazoa; phylum Chordata; class Actinopteri; order Cyprinodontiformes; family Rivulidae; genus Nematolebias; species Nematolebias whitei. The sequence continues at coordinate 17,749,537 of NC_056512.1, forward strand.
CGCCATGCCCATATATGTGGTGTCCTTGAGCAAGGCACACATTCTATAACTGCTCTACTTGAATGTATCTCACATGTGATGGTTCAAATGCAGAGGATACGTTTTACCATTGTATGGGCACAATACATAGCACTATCACGCAAGATATTTTGCTAAAAGACCAACAGGGTTGACGTCATAGTTCAAAACAATAAATTGCATTAAAAGATTTTGTGCATGTGTAGTGCACATGGTATTTATAGAGGACAAGCCTCAGCTACAACTACACCAAACTTTAACTCAACATTTGTAAACTTGGCTGAGTCCAAGCCATTTTTGTGTTTCATAAAGCCAGTAAGCTCTGTCGGCCATATTAAATCCAGTTTAATTTAATTTGTAATCAGTTTTAGATGTCCGTTCAGTGACTGTTATTCTGAAAGTTTCTTTAAAATGCATTCAGCGCTTCATGAGATATTTGCTAACAGACACAGGTATCACCAGTAGTTAATAGCAGTTTTCAAAACAGATGTTGCTGATTCATTTAGCACTTAGAATACACGTAGGAGATCAGTCTCAGCTACTACTACAGCAAGTCTGAGCTGCATGTTTGCCAAATCAGCAGAATCTTAATCATTTTTGAAATTGCTAATGTTTCTCTGTGCTGACTATCCTAAATGGGATTGCCGCAAATACGTATTCAGTTGTAGCTGCTCATCTAATGATTGATTTTTGAGATTTTCCTTAATATCAGTTCATGGGTTCTTGGCATATTTTGCTAACAGAGCAGACAAATGAATGTCAGCTTCACACACATGTACCTACCTACCCTGTAAATATGGATGGATACATGACATCTACTTTTTGCAGTGAGCATAGGCGTCGCAACAATTACGTATATGAAGGGGACGTACTCCTCCCACATTTAAAAATATTCATTTGAACCCTCCCCACCACCCACAAACACATTTACCATGAAATATTAGTTAACTCAGCGTTGTTTCTATTTCTTCATGAACAAATCAATTCCACTTGATTAATGGGAGAATACTCAAACCACTATAAGTGCACTCCGAGTTTTCCTGGTTACCTACAACAACTCACCACACCTCATGCAGTGTTTCCCTGAGGTCACTTGACTTGGCAGGGTGCTCATCTCTGAGTTGTTGTTTTGTTTTTTTTGACGTGGCAGGGGGAGGAGGGGGAGGAGGGGGAGACGCCTATGTGTTGCACGCTAGCTTAGCACTATGTTAGTGCTGGCAGTCGTTGACCTGGGTGGGGGTGGTTAGGATGTGTGGGAGAAGCGGAGTGTAGCATCTTAGCTAGCGCATCTGTATTGCGCATCACTAGCTTAGTGCTACATTAGTGCCACGGTTGTCGACGGGGGGGCTGTTTGTCAGGCTGCTCTGTTATTGAATCAAGTGTTTACTTGTGTAGGTAAAAAACATATATGTTTAACAACTCATTAAAATACACCACAATGCAGGAAGTGGCATCTCATTCATTCAAAAAGTTCAGACTTCACCCCCACCAGTGACCCCCCTCCGCCCCTCCAACAATGTGTACCCCCCCACATTACAAATGCTTCTGACACCAATGGCAGTCAGCCATCAAAATATTTACCTGGTTGGCTTTGTTAACAACTAGTTTTCACCAGACAGTGAGTTTGATTTCCCAAATGGTTGGTGCTAGCTTGTTGACGCTAAGGTAACGTTAGCTAGCAACAACAACTTGCAATGAAATAATAACTCAGTTTTGGGGCTATCAGCTCAAAACACAGGCCCATGGCTCAGTTGGTTGCTAACTGTCAGAAGTTAGAGACTGCAACTGAAAATAATACTGTTATCTCACAAATTTTCTGCAATTTTGAGTCACTAAGTAGCTGCTATCAATCACTGCCTGGTGAGATACTGCCCTAAAATATCCGTCCATTTTCTTTACCCGCTTGTTGCTTTCAGTGTTGCAGGGGTGACTGGTGCCCATGTCCAGTAGTCGTTATATAAAAGGTGGGGGACACCCTAGACAGGTCGCAAGTCCATCACAGAGACAGATAGAGACAAGCGAGACAAACAAACATTGTACCCTAAAACAGGCAGACTGAAAATCTGACCAGAAAGTAAACCTCACAGGGTAACTGCGTGAAACTACAACGATATGTGGTCATCGGTTTTTATGTGTAGTGTTTTCTGTAGGGCAGCACGGTGGCGCAACTGGTAGAGCTGCTGCCTCTCAGCGAGAAGGTCCTTGGTTCAAACCCTGGTCCAGGGGCCTTTCTGGGTGGAGTTTGCATGTTCTCTCCGTGCATGCGTGGGTTTTCTCCAGGTGCTCCGGTTTCATCCCACAGACCGAAAACATGCATGTTAGGCTGATAGGTAACTCTAAATTGTCTCTAGGTGTGAGTGAGAGAGTGAATGGTTGTTTGTCTCGTGTGTCTCTATGTGTCCCTGTGATGGACTTGCGACCCGTCCAGGGTGTACCCCGCCCCTCGCACAGTGACTGCTGGACATGGGCACCAGCGACCCCCGTGACCCAAAATGGAATAAGCGGGTAAAGATAATGGATGGATGGATGTTTTATGTAGGAAATATGACAAATCAAAAAGAGCTTTTGATTACAGTTTTGATGAGAAAATTCTGAACTCAGATAGAATGTGGATGTTTGCACTCCGAAAGAAAAAAGCTGTAAAGCACATCAAAATGTCAGTTCAGTCGTGTAAATCCCAGCTGTCTATAACCCATTAAAACTCTGTAGAAGACTATTCCTATTTAGCCACAAATTCAAGTTTTGACCAGATAGTCATCACGGTGCTCCAGCACTTACACACTGACCCTCTTATTAATAAACTAATAATCATATGAAAGATGTAGTGGCAGATTTAAAAAAGAAACAGAGCTTTAAACAGCCTTCCAAATCCAAACAACTTGGGTCGTTAACTCCTCCGTTTCCTCCTTTGTCTCCGAGTCCTAATTCCATTAATAGGCACATTAAACAATATCTCTAACTAAAGCTTGGAAATTATTCAAATGTAACCTTCACCAAAGTGTTCAAATGATAAACCTGCACACCAGGAGACACTCATTAGGCGGTGGCAGGCTGCCTGGAGAGCTCCACTTTGGAGCCGTTTGCCCTGAACATGACCGCGTTGCGCATCAGGCTAATTAACTTTTCAAAATTACAGATGGTCTCGCATTTAAATTCTGGCTTGAATGATCGACATTTTTAGTGATTAATTCTTGGCCCCCACCTCTCTCTCCCTTGAAAATATAATAGTGCTGGCCCATCTTGTTTTTGTTCCTTTTTTTGTGTTCCTTTTAAAATAGTCTTTTATCTGCATCACATAATCGCAGCTGCTGTTACTGTTGCACAAGTAAAGGAAAGACTAGCAGCCTCCCCACTGGAGAGCTCTTTCACTCAGAGGCAAAATGTCAAATCACACAGATTTTAACAGCTTGTTGAGCATCAAGATTTGCTTTCACAGTCAGGGTTAGAATTAAGTTAAATTGGGGTCAAGGTTAGGCCTTTATCTGACCATTAAGGTTGTGGCTGTGGGGAACAAATGATGTCAATGGAGAGTCCTCAGAATAAAGATGGGACAGGGGTGTTTGCAGTGAGCATCACGGCTCCCTGACAGCATCTTCTCAGTGACTGGCTCCATATCTATCCTAATCCAATCCCATAGGATTTCCTGCAGCTGAATTTCCCCAGCAAGCGGACTGGCAGCTTCAACAGGGATCTCTGCTTCCCAAATCTCCACCAAACCTCTCCTTATCCGCCGAGGGATTACACAGCTCAGCTCCCCAGGCAGCAGGAGGAGCAGAGTCAGTGTACTCCCCTGAAGAAGTAGTGGGGAGAAGGGAGGAAGTGGTGCTGCTCGAATCAGTGCAGAAAGGCGCTGACGAGGTGGGCACATTGTGGGACTGCACCACCATTTATCATGGTTTTATTATTTGTCAAAGAGTATCAAGATGCAGGGTTTTACTGGGCTGACACGGAAGGAACATTTACTCTGGAAGGGCTAGCTAGAGAGAGCACACACTCACAATTTCTGGCCATTTATTACCCTGCTGCCTGGACAGCTTTAGTGTAACTATGCTGCAATATGCCTGTCAATCACTCAATTGTCAATGCTAAATTTATTTATAAAGCATTTTACAAACAACCAAAGCTGGAGCGAAATGCTGCAAAGCAAAAAAACTTCACCAAACAGCAAAAATACAAATCAATCAAATCTTCTTCTTTCGTCTTTTCCTTCTTCAGGGGTCTCCACAGCGAGTCATCCTCCTCCATCTCCCTCTGCCCTCACTCCAACTACCTCCATATTCATTCAACCTTTATTTAGACAGGTAAATCCCAATGAGCCTCGAGGACTCATTTACAAGAGAGACCTGATTTCAACAAAGAAAGATGACAACAATGGACAACAGCAACAACAATAAACAATTATAAAAAGTCATACTGCAGGTTTTTTTTTTTTTTTTACAAATAGGATGGCTAAAAGAAAAAGGTAACAAAAAACAGCTAGATTCTAAGGCAAATGTAGAAAACTAACACCAGAAACATGTCTGCATTGGACCCTGCCAGGAGTCCAACAGATTCTTAAAGACACTTAGAGAGGTCAAGGTCGAGAGCTTCAAATCTTTTTGTAAGATATTCCAGGAAACAGAAGCGGAGTAGTAGAAGGCCCTTGTGCCTAGTTCAGTCCTCACTGAGGGAACACTGCAGGTAATAATGTCCTGAGAGCGCACGCTGTAGCTGCACTCATGCAGAGACATGTAGGAGGAGATGTATGAAGGCAGCAGACCAAGAAGTGATTTAAAGATGAAAATGTACCAGTGAGAGAGTCTGCGTGAAGTTAATGATGACCAGTTAACCAGTGAATACAGGGTGCAGTGGTGGGTACGATAATCACAGCCAGTTATGAATCTTAGTGCACCATGATAGACAGCATCCAACATCTGCAGGGTTCTTGCAGGAGCATTCATGTAAATAATGTCACCATAATCAATGGAGGGAAGGAAAGTCACAGATACAAGGTGTTTTCTAGCTAATCCTGGGTGCATATCCTCTCTAATTGCATCCATATAGCTCCTCTTTGTCTTTTTCCTGTTAGCTGCATTTCTAACATCACTCTACCAATATACCCACTGTCCCTCCTCTTGTCATGTCCAAACCATCAGTCTTGTGTCTCTAACTTTATCTCCCAGCTGTTCAACCTGTGCTGTACCTCTAATGATCTCATTCCTAATCTTATCCATCCTTGTCGCTCCCAAGGAGAACCTCAACATCTTCACTTCTGACACGCCAGTTCTTTCTCCTGTCTTTATGTCAATGCCACTTTCTCCAGACCATCCAACACAGCTGCTCTCACAACTGTCTTGTAAACTTTTCCTTTTTATTTTGGGGTTTAAAAGCCACTGGGACGTCATGCTTAGAAAATAAACGTCAGTTTCTCTGAAACTCCTGCAACATAAATGACCACTGGTCTGGGTCTAGGTTCCTCCTTTTCAACTGTTGGCTGACTGGAGTCCTGTATGGGTTTCTTCTCTGCTTTCAGGAAGGCCCAGTTGAGATATCCACATTGCTCCAGGGCTGGTCTTGTGTGGGATTTCTCCTTATGCCTGGCTCATGAGTTAGTGGGGATGCTGTCTGCTCTGTGGTACAGAGTCCTGATGACTCCCAACTTGTGCTCCAGAGCGTAATGGGAGTCAAACTGCAAATACTGGTCTGTGTGGGTGGGTTTGCGGTACACCTCAGTTTACAAATGTCCTCTATCAGAGACTGAGACCTCACAGTCCAAGAAAGCCAACCTGCCATTTTTTTACATCTTCTTGTGTGAACTTTATATATTTATCCACAGAGTTGATGTGGTCAGTAAAATGTTGGACTTCCTGTGACTAAATTTTAACCCAGGTGTCGTCACCATACCTGAACCAATGACTTGGTGGTGTCCCTGAAAAGGACATCTATCTCCTCCATGTACAGGTTTGCAACAGTAGGCAAAACTGGAGACCCCATAGCACACCCATGTTTCTCTTCATAATATTGCACCTCAGATGGGAAGCAGGCACAGTTTCAAGAGTTGACACAGTTGCACTGTGGAAAGAGGTCTTCTGCAGAGTGGTGTCTGATTTTAACCTTAAACAAACCACCCCCACTGCCTCATCAACCGGTACACACGCAAAGAGTGATGTGACATTAAAAGAGACCATTGTTTCACCAGTCTACATGATGACTTCCCTCATCTTATCCACAAAGTCCATGGTGTTCTGTATGTGATGTTCTGAGCTGCCAACTAAAGGGATGCTGACTAAAGAAGCTTGATTCAACAACTGAAGTGATCAGCTTGTTAAGTTTGAGTTGTCAAAACTAACACTGAGGCTTTTACAAAAACACCAGAAGCTGGCTGCCCACAAATATGGTTACGGTCCTCCAATAAATGTTACTGCCAATAAGATGACTTTTTTTTCCTTTAGGAAGCCAAAATAAAAGGACAAAAACGGTTTGAATTATTCAATGTTTTTTTTTTTAATGGACAAATATATCTGCATATAGAAAACATAAAGTTAGACAATAGGGTATCTAATTTTTGTTGTAGCATAGAAGACAGTAAGGTGATAGCTGTAATCAGTTTTTGCCCTAGTTTTTTCCCCTTTTGTTATCTTATTTGTTTGTATCCATTGATATTTTGATTAGGCATTATTGGAAGTGAATGAAAATAAAGAAATGGATGTTCTAGATTAGGACCCAAACACTAAAGGTACACTTTACAGTCTCTCTTTTCTTTTCCTTAGTTTTGTCTCTCCACATTCTGCTACTTTAGCCAGGATGCCCAGAAGTATAACTACCAGTCATAGTCAATTTCCAGGGGAAAAAAGGAAGTGTGAAAAAAGTTTGCAAAGCAGAAAATGGGGTATCATACTTTAATTCTAAAAATGAATCCCAAATGGACTGTACTTATAGAGCACCTTTCTATCTGATAAAGATACTCAAAGTGCTTTACACTACAATCTATGTCCTCATTTACCCATTCATACGACACCCTACTATTTCTGTAAAAAGACTAATCAGTTCTTTATCACATTCATACACCGATAGGACACACATCGGAGGCAATGAGGGGTTTATTGTCTTGCCCAGGGACACTTCAGCATGTGACTGCTGGTGGAATTAAACCCCCAACTCTCGCATTGGAGGACAACTGCTCTAACCACTCAGCCACAATGCTACCCCAAAGAATGCATTGTTTGTAGAGCTGCCACCTCTCAGTGAGAATGTCACTAGATCAAATCCCAGCCGAGAGGCCTTTCTGGATGGAGTTTGCATGTTCTCTCCGTGCATGTGTGAGTATTCTCCAGGTTCTCCGGTTTCCTCCCAAATACTAAAAACAGGCATGTTAGGCTAACTGGTAATTCTAATTGTCTCTAGGTGTAAGTGAGACAGTGAATGGTTGGTTGTTTATATAGTTTGCCTCTATGTGTCCCTGTGATGGACTTGCGACCTGTCCAGGGTGTCCCCTGCCTCTCATACAGTGACTGCTGGATATGGGCCCCTGTAACCCCCATGACCCAAAAAGAAAGAAGCAGGTTAAGATAATGGATGGATGAATGGGTGGATCCTAGGCAACATGTAATAATACAAACAGGTAAGGGACCCAGAATTGAACTGTGAGGAATTCCACATTGAAGCAGTAATGAAAACATTGAACATACTTAGTGAGCATGTGCTTTGCACAGTGTGCATAATCATCAGGTAGAAGATGTTCAACATGGCTTCTTCTTTTTTACTGTTTTAGTTTTGAAGTGCGCTGGCCCAGTTGAGGTGGCAGTCTCTGCTACCTGAAGCAATGAGCGATGATGAGCAGAACCCGGACAGGACAGCTAAGTTGTAAATCCTGCTTCTGTCCCATTTCCCATCTGTTTTTGCTCTTTGGTTCTTTAATTTCTTCCCTCTGTCTTCCCTCTGTCTCTCTGCCCCCCTCTTTTGCAGTCTGCTCAGATCCCTGTAGTATGAGCACATTTCTCATTCCCTCTCCTTCTCTCCCTCAGCCTGGCTCCCTCAAGATTGCTGCTTTATTAAACAGGCTCTCCCTATCTTTCATTTGCCACTCTCCCCCACCATGATCCACACTGTAAGTCTCTCTGTGCTTTTTTTATATTTACTCTATCTTTCACCCCACTCTTCCACAAACACATCACACTGACTTTTCATACAGCCGTGCATTGCTCAGCAGACAGACTTTTACCACAATATTCTCCTTAAAGTATGAGATCAACAAAGAAGCAAGAGCTTTTATTTCCAGATATGCTTCATATTACCTTTCTCCTTATTGTTCCTTATCTCCTTCTTTGTTCGTGTCGCTCCTGCACTGGTACTTCCCTCCACCTTCCACGCCCCTCCCCGTGCACCCTCCATCTCTCTCAGACCCAGGGCATCTATATTTAGCAGCAGGTTAACTGTTCTTGTCAAAGGTCTGATTTGTATTCTCTGCATGCAAGTCTGACTCGGGCCTCGCAGCAACACAAACAAAAGGCCCTAGTTTGAATATGCACCGAGCCCAATGGCTTAGCAATCAAAGCCCTCTCTCTGCCCCTCTGCCAGTGGCGCCACCTGCTAGGGGAAAGGGAGGGTGTGTGTGAGGAGGAGGCGGCGATGGTAGGGTCATGGGGACTCAAAGTCAAGCTCAATTTGCTCCAGATGCACACATTTATGCAAGGAGAAAAAAATGGGCCCTCTTTACTTTGTTGCGCCACACACGCTGAATGTTCAGACTTTGGATTAAGGAAAATAAGGACCCGGGTGCACCTCTGTGTCTTTTCCCCTGAACGACAAGAATGAAGGATGGCAGGAGGCACAAGAGAAGCAGCCTTAGTACAGGAGATGAATTGAGAATAGCAATCTCCCCATCCTCAGTATCTGCCCCAGGCCTATAAAGTGACAGTGGAGATTAAAGTGAAAGCCACATACATTACATGCCACTGTATACATGAGGACTCATGAGGAGAGCTGAGCTTGTGGAGAGGTGTGATACACCCCACTGCTTCTCCTCCGCTTTCTGCTGCTCGGTCTCATCTGGTCCGGCAGCAGGCTGTGGGTGGCAGGTCTGAAAAGGCTCCCTGCTACACGAGAAGATTTAAGTCACTGTGACCAGAAGCTCTGAACATGACATATCTCACATACTGAAGCACGGACAGCCTCAACAAAGCCCTGCCCGTCTTAATTACCGTTAGCTCGGCCATCAAACTTTTACTCCAACACAAAGTGTGGAAATGTTAATGCAATATATATAATTTGAACTATTAATACAAGCTCTAGAGAACAGGTATCAAAAACCAAATAATCTCAATATGAATATTGACATATGTTGTCCAAGAAAAATGAGACAATACTCAACTTTTGCTGAGTGACGTGCATATAAAATCTACTCAGTTTCACAGAGGTGGTCATGTAGTCACTATGTCCTGAGGCAGAACTTGTCATCCCGGAAAACCAGGTCGTCGGATTAGCTTATTTTTGTTCTCAGTGCTGACATGTAATTTTAACACATTACACACCCATACCAAGTAATACAATCTTAATAGTTGATGCTCATTCCTCACATTTCTGTGACATCAGGCTGTCAAAAAGTTTAGTTTCAGACAGCTGCTGTCACTTCCAGCTGCCCAAAGCTTGCACATCTTTGTGTCACGTGGCTGAAAGCTCAAACTCTGAGTAACTTGTATTCACAAATCATTTAAAAATCAGAACCATGTTCAGGAGTCCTTTTAGCACACATGCATTTTATGATTATCTACATGCAAACTGATAATGTAATGTATGAAATCAGTAATAATCGGTCATAAGCATACCTTATAAGGAGTCATGATTCTTGAACAGTGACACTTATTTGCACCCAATAAATGTATACACATTCAGTGAAGAAGACTGTAGGGCAAAATTCACTTAAAACCATAGAAAAAAGTAATTTAGTACAAAATATCACTTAGTCCAGCTGTACAAGCTAGCTGGAATATTCATTGGCTTGAGCTAGTCCAGCTAACTGGCTTACCGGTACATAAAAAGCTCTTATCGCTCATTCCTGAATGGCAAATTACAGGTGATAGTGTTTATCTGTGTGTGTGTATATGTGTTGATTTTTCTGTAATGTTAGCAAAATTTATCATAAAACACTATACAAATTTTAGTGAAAGTCAAAATGTAATCATTTGATATACAGTATCTTTTAGCTTTTAGACAGTTTTTGCCTCTTTAAGAGAGCCTTCTGCTACTTGTAGTTTGTAGCTAGCATTTTGCTTCTTTTATCTTTTAGGTACTGTTTTTAGGGCAGCACGGTGGCGCAACTGGTAGAGCTGCTGCCTCTCAGCGAGCAGGTCCCTGGTTCAAACCCCGGTCCAGGGGCCTTTCTGGGTGGAGTTTGCATGTTCTCTCCGTGCATGCGTGGGTTTTCTCCGGGTGCTCCGGTTTCCTCCCACAGACCAAAAACATGCATGTTAGGCTGATTGGTAACTATAAATTGTTCCTAGGTGTGAGTGAGAGAGTGAATGGTTGTTTGTCTCGTTTGTCTCTCTTTGTCCCTGTGTGGCCCTGTGATGGACTTGCAACCCGTCCAGGGTGTACCCCGCCCCTCGCACAGTGATTGCTGGACATGGGCACCGGCGACCCCTGTGACCCAAAATGGAATAAGCGGGTAAAGAAAATGGATGGATGGATGGATGGATGGATGGATGGATGGATGGATGAAATGTCTCCGCTCTTGCTTTTAATACTAATTTTTGTCCTGCTTAATACATAAAAAAACAGTTTAAATGACAAACGTCAAAGTGGCTTCAATTAGCTAAAGCATAGATCTGTGTTCAGCATATTTCCTGCAGTAAAAAAAATAAAAAATAAATCATGATTCGGTGCTGATTAGACCAAATAACAGTTGACCTTTACGGTCTATAGACAGATTAGAACCGTCTTAAAAAATATCAACCCTATCACCACTACTCTGACATTATCAGATTGCACAAAATCTTGCATTGTGTTGTTTTCAGTGTATGATTAAAATGGCTCAAATTAGGACGATCGTAGACATGAATCAATGCATTTCTTCTGGAAATTCTTGGCAGTGAAATAGCTTAGAAGTTAATTATTATTTTTTCTTCTTTCAGCTTTTCCCTCTTCAGGGGTCACCACAGCGAGTCATCCTCCATCTCACTCTGTCCCTGCATCCTCTGTCCTCACTCCAGTTACCTCCATGTCCCCCTAACTGCATCAATATATCTCCTCTTTGTCTTCTTCCTTTAAGCTGCATTTCTAATATCTTTCTCCCAATATACCCACTGTCCCTCCTCTGGACATGTCCAAACCATCTCAGTGTGGCCTCTCTAACTTTATCTCCCAGTTGTTCAACCTGTGCTGTACCTCTAATGATCTCATTCCTAATCTTATCCATTCTTGTTACTCCTAAGGAGAACCACAACATCTTCATTTCTGCCACTTCCAGCTCTTTCTCCTGTCTTTTTGTCCATGTCTCTGTCTCCAGACCATACAACATAGCTGGTCTCAACACTGTCTTGCAAACTTTTCCTTTGACCTTCTGTCACACATCACTCCTGGAACTTTTCTTCGTCTACTCCATCCTGCCTGAACTCTCGTCTTTACCTCTTTACCACACTACCAATTTTCTTGGACAGTGGGCCCCAAGTACTTGAAGTCCTGCACTTTTGTGACCTCTGCTCCTTGTAGCTGCACTGTTCCACCTGCCTCCCTCTCATTCACACACATGTACCCTGTGTTACTGTCTGACTTTCATTCCTCTTCTTTCAACTGCATACCTCCACCTCTCCACATTCTCTTACACAAGTTCCCTGTTCTCACCACAGATCGCATCTTGTCATCTGCAAGCATCATAGTCCATGGTGATTCCTGCCTGACCTCATCTGTTAGTTGGTCCATCACCAGATTAAACAAAGAGGGGCTCAGAGCTGATCCTTGATGCACTCCCACCTCTACCTTAAAGCTATATGTCACTCCTACATCCCATCTCACCACTGTCCTGCTGTCCTCATGCATGTCCTGTACTAGTCTAACATACGTCTCTGCCACTCCAGATTTCCCCATGTAACACCACACCGCCTCTCTTGGCACTCTGTAATTTGCTTTTTCTAAATCCACAGACACAATGGAGTTTTTTCTGATCCCCTCTGTACTTCTCCATCAGCATTCTCAAAGCAAAGATGGCATCTGTGGTGCTCATTCTCAGGATGAAACCATAATGCTGCAAACATATAGTCACCTCTCATCTAAGTCTTGATTCCACAACTTTCTCCCAGATCTTCATTGTGTGACTCAACTTAATACCCCTGTAGATGTACAGACATCACCCTTGTTCTTAAAAAAGGCCCCAGAACACATCTTCTCCATTTCTTAGGCATTTTCTCCCTATTAAATACGTCATTAAATATTTGAGTCAAAAACCTTACTGCCATTTCTCCAAGACATTTCCAAACCTCCACTGGTGTGTCATCAGGTCCTGCTGCCTTCCCTTCATTCTTTCCAGAGCTTTCAAAACTAATTCTCACTGATCTTCCCTATTTCCTGGTCCACAGTTACTTTGACCTTTACTCTTCTTTCTCTTTCATTCTCTTCATTCATTAGCTCCTCAAAGTACTCCTTCCATTTTCCCGTCACACTCTCCTCACTTGTTAGAACATTACCATTCATATCTTTAACAAGCCCAACCTGTTGCACATCCTTTCCAGCCTGATCCCTCTGTCTTACCTATAGGTACAAGTCCTTCTCTCCCTTTTTAGTGTCCAGCCTCCCATACAATTCATCATATGCCTTCTGCTTTCCCTTAGCCACCTCCCTCTTTGCTCTATGTCCCATCTCCTTATATTCCTGTCTCCTCTCTTCAGTCCTCTCTCTGTCATATTTCCTCTTTACTAAACGCTTCCTCTGAATAGCTTCCTGCACTTCATTATGCCACCACCAGGTTTCCTTGTCATCCATTCTCTGTCCAGATGACACACCACGTACTTTCCTACCTGTCTCTCTAATTACTCTTACTGTAGTAGTCCAGTCATTTGGAATCTCTTTCTTATCACCCAGAGCCTTTAACAGCTCCTCTCTGAATTTCCCACAACATTCTTCCTTCCTTAGCTTCCATCATTTGGTCTTCTCTGATTTTTATCTATTCCTCTTCCACACAATAGTCATTATACATACAATGCCACATTCTCCCCTGTCACAACTTTATAGTGCCCAATCTCCCTCAGGTTTCCTCTTCTACCTGCATACTCCTTCCTCCACCCTTATAGGTCACTCTGTGTTCCTCCCTCTTTTGAAAATAAGTGTTGACATCCATTTTCATTCTCTTGGCAAAATCCACCACCATCTGTCCTTCCTGGTTTCTTTCCTTGACACCAAGCCTACCCATCACTTCCACATCCTCTCCATTTCCTTCACCAACATGTCCATTCAGGTCTGCTCTGATCCCCACTCTCTCCTCCCTGTGAATACTCTCTATCACTTCATCCAGATCCTTCCAAAATTTGTCTTACTCCTCTATATCACATCCAACCCATGGAGTATAACCACTGACAATGTTTAGTATCATATTTACTACTTCTACCATCAGACACATCAGCCTATCTGACACTCTTTTCACTTTTACAACTACGTTCTTTGCTCCTTCAGGATCACCCCTACTCCATTTCTCTTTCTAGCCACACCATGGTAAAAGTTTAAACCCTGCTCCAATGCTGCAAGCCCTGCTGCCCTTCAACTTGGTCTCTTGGATAAATAAAACATCTACCTTCCTTCTCTGCATCATGTCAGCCAGCTCTCTACCTTTGCCTGTAAATGTCCCCACATTTAGAGTTTCCACCCTCAGTCCTACATTGTTTACTTTCCTCTTCTCCCTCTGTCTACTTGCACGTTTCCCTCCCCGTGGTCTTCGACTAACAGTAGCACAATTTCCATCGGCTTCCTGTTTGTCAACATCACTGGTGGCGGTCGTTGTTAATGACAACACAGCCTTAAGCAATCCAGTATAGTGTCACTTAGATTAACTTGCATGTTAGTTTTGGCAAAAGTGTCTTATGTCAGATGCCCTTCTTGAAACAACCCTCACCAATTACTTAGGCTTGGGAAGGGCACAAGAGATACACTGGCTTGTGCTCCTTAGTGACTGGTTTAGCATTTAAAATATTAATGTTGTGGAAAATTAAATTAAATTATAGTGGTTTTGAATCACATTGCACAATTGCACAATTTTACCATGTTTTTACCATGTTGAAAATGTTCCAAAATCACATTTTACATGAAAAATGCAGTTTACATGTTTCACATCTAATTTAACATGTTCATTTACAATGTTTAAGATGAACACATGTGATTGTCACATGTGAGCCTAATGCATTTTCCTTACAATTCTTAGAAGCGAATTACCCAAACTTGTATATGGTTATTGTAAATTGTATGAATATTTTATGTAGATAACTTTGGACTGTGGGTGGAATCTGATCTACATGGATAAAATCTACATATACAAAGAGATAACTTACTAACTCCATGCAGAGAGGCCTCAGGTGGGAGTCAAACCTTTAGCAAGTGTGTTCAGATGACAGTTCTATTAACTGCAACCTCTTTTAGTCCCTAAATGTACAAATTATTGTGATTACTTATGTTAAATTACTATTGTTGTACTATAATCGAAGTTTGAGGTAAATTTCTGAATTTAAACCATTCGGACCAGGCTGGTGCTAACATTACTTGAACAATATCAGAAAACATGACCAGTGATTGCATCACTCAAAAGGGGTCTTATCCAATCAAACCCAAAGGGGTGAAATAAACCCACTTCACATAACGGTTTCTGAATTGTCCATTACATCCGAGTGGCACCTCACTCTCAGACAAGTGAAAATGTGGCTCAAAAAGTAAGCCAGACGGAGACATATAATGAGTACATTTCCAGGCTGGCAGAAACATATTTGAATATAATTTCAAATGAGAAGCAGTACATTTTGTATTTTGCTCACTGGAAACAGCTTTGGAAGTGAATGAATAATAAATCAAGCTATTTCTTTTTTCCCCAACTAGTTAAAGAGCTTTAAACACTGTTTAAGATAGTCTAGGGAATAAATTAAAGTCTGTGTATATTTACATGAACGTACTTCAACTGGTTAAAGATTTGTAATACTAGAGGAAGAAGACAAGCACTGCAATAACATGTGGCACTAATGCATTACACACAACCCCCCTACAACATCGTTTGATCAGGAATTGGTGGTTCAGTCCTCAGTCCAAACTGAAGTGTACAGGACAATACATTAACCACCCACTGCCCACAATGTGCTTATTGCTTTAATTTATTTTATTAACCTTTACTGTCCCCCATTGCAGAGGGAAAAGGGGGGATTGGAAATACCTTCTCTCTGTCCATTTGTCCATCCATCCATGAATGTGGTACGCACAATAACTTGAAAAATAATCAATGGGTCAAACTCCTTCTTGGTGGGTGGCATCATCCAGGGGCATACGAATGGCTCCTTTTGAAAATTGGGTTGTCACTTCAAAATCCAAGTCGGTCACCCAAAAATAAATAAATAAATAAATATATTAATTCATTCATTCAACTTTTATTTTACAGTTTGGTCTCATGGAGTCACAAGGACTCATTTTCCAGAGAAACATGTGTAAACAAAAAAAAAAAACATTGATGAGGTACAGACAACAATTAAACAGTCATTAAAAGCATATGATATGAAAAGTGAATAAAAGTAGTGATACAAAATAAAATTAAAACAAGCTAAATTATAAAACGGGGGAAAGTTCCAAAATTAGGAACATGTTTGCATTGATTTTTACCAGGAACAATTGTTTAAAATCCCTTAGAGAGGTCAAGAACGAGAGCTTCAGATTTTTTGCAAGGTGTTCCAGGAAACAGGAGCAGAGTAGGAGAAGGCCCTTTTGCCAAGTTCAGTCCTCACTGAGGGAACACTGCAGGTAATAATGTCCTGAGAG
>NC_056512.1:17765923-17769446 GCF_014905685.2 Nematolebias whitei
TATATATATATATAAAAAAAAAAAAAATAAATATATAAAACTAGTGTGTGTGTGTGTTTGTGTGTGTATGTGTGCAAATTGTCCACCCCTATAATTTGATACTTTGAAAAAACTATGCATTCTAGTATTTAAAGTGACTGCTAAATAGACTGCTGGAGAACAACATCTGAGACCACCTTTCCTCACTCTGCCGCTTTATTTACTTGCTCTACTCTACCTGTTCTGTATTTGTAATTATTTCTATCCTTAACATGATTTTTTTTGTATTTCTTCCAGGGGGTATACCTGGACCTGTCATTCAGTGTTTCTTTGTTTCTTCTTCCTGTTCCTCTCAAACTCCAGCCGGTCGAAACAGATGGCTGCTGGTCCTGAGCCTGGTTCTGCTGGAGGTTTCTTCCTGTTAAGAGGGAGTTTTTTTCTTTCTACTGTTGCCATTTTGCTTGCTCAGGATGGGAGACTGTGATGAAGTGAAGATTCAACACAATCTGCTGGCTTCCTTAGATGGAGAACTCTTATTACTTGTCTTTTATAATTTATATGAATGTTTCTGTTCAGTGTCCTTAGATGACTTGTGATTTTACGCTATATAAATAAACTGAAATGAAATTGAATTGGATTGAATTAAATTGCTTGACTGTTTATTTACCTTAAATAACTGGAGTGACAGGTGGGGTGGCCAAAAATTAATAGCCAAAGCCTCCATTGACCACCCCCTTGCTCCACCATTGCACCTGGGCTGAGATAAAATTCTTCCATCTGCTTGCCAGGATCTGTCACTCTGCGCCACCTTGGACTAGAAAAAAAAGAGACTACCTCTGCTCTCATACATAGTTTAACTCCTACCCTTTTGAATACCTTGCACCAAAAACTTTAATTTGCTTTCTTTGTTCAGTTCAAGTCCAAAAAAACACTAATCTCAAAACTACAAACATTCACTATTACCAAACAAATCCATTTAAAATCACAGATCTCTTTTGCCTAACATGCACATTTTTTATTTTTTGGATTGTGAGAGGAAATGGGAATACTGCACCACAAGAAAACCCACACAAACATGTGGAGAACATGCTCCATTCAGAAAGACCTGCAGGTCCAACCCGAGATTGAACCCAGGGCATCTTGCTTGCAATGCTAACCACTGAGCTGCTGTGCTGCCAATAAGTGTAATATAAAGAAATTATGTATATAGTGTGTAAAACTGTATACAGTATATTGAAAGCACTGCTGTATGAATGGGTGCATAAGAAACTCTGTAAAGCTCTTTGCAGAACCTCCATCCATCCATCCATCCATCCATCCATCCATCCATCCATCCATCCATCCATCCATCCATTTTCTTCCGCTTATCCGGGGTTGGGTCGCAGGGGTAGCAGCCTAAGTAGGGAGGCCCAGACTTCCCTCTCCCCAGCCACTTGGTCCAGCTCCTCCGGGGGAATCCCGAGGCGTTCCCAGGCCAGCCGAGAAACATAGTCCCTCCAGGGTGTCCTGGGTCTTCCTCTGGGTCTCCTCCCAATGGGACGTGCCCGGAACACCTCACCAGGGAGGCATCCTAACCAGATGCCCGAGCCACCTCAACTGGATTCTCTCGACATGGAGAAGCAGCGGCTCTACTCTGAGTCCCTCCCAGATGATCGAGCTTCTCACCCTATCTCTAAGGGAGAGCCCAAACACCCTGCGGAGAAAACTCATTTTGGCCGCTTGCATCCGAGATCTCGTTCTTTCGGTCACAACCCAAAGCTCGTGACCATAGATGAGGGTAGGAACGTAGATCGAGCGGTAAATTGAGAGCTTCACCTTTTGACTCAGCTCTCTCTTCACCACGACAGACCTGTACGGCGCCCGCTTAACTGCAGACGCTGCACCTATCTGCCTATCGATCTCACGTTCCATTTTTCCCTCATTCGTGAACAATACCCCAAGATACTTAAACTCATCCACTTGGGGCAGGACCTCCTCCCTGACCCGGAGAGGGAACTCTACCCTTTTCCAGCTCAAGACCATGGCCTCGGATTTGGAGGAACTGATCTTCATCTTGGCCGTGTCGCACTCGGCTGCGAACCGCTTCAGTGAAAGCTGTAGATCACGATCTTATGAAGCCAATAGGACCACATCATCTGCAAAAAGCAGAGATACAATCCTAAGGCCACCAAAACGGATCCCCTGAACACCTTGGCTGCACCTAGAAATTCTGTCCATAAAAGTTATGAACAAAATCGGTGACAAAGGGCAACCATGGCGGAGTCCAACTCTCACCGGGAACAAGCCCGACTTACTGCGGGCAATGTGAACCACGCTCTGATACCAGTCATACAGGGACCTAACAGCCCATATCAAAGGGCCTGGTACCCCATACTCCCAGAGTACCCCCCCCCCCCTCCCCCCACAGGGTTCCCTGAGCGACGCGGTTGAACGCCTTCTCCAAGTCCACAAAGCACATGTAGACGGTTGAGCAAACTCCCACGCACCCTCCAGGACCCTGCTGAGAGTGTTGAGCTGGTCCAGTGTTCCACAACCAGGACGAAAACCACACGGCTCCTCCTGAATCCGAGGTTCGACTATCTGACAGACCCTCCTCTCCAGGACCCCCGAATAGACCTTACCAGGGAGGCTTAAGAGCGTGATCCCCCTGTAGTTGGAACACACTCTATGGTCCCCCTTTTTTGAATAGGGGGACCACCACCCCAGTCTGCCAATCCAGGGGAACTGCCCCCGATGTCCACGCAATATTGTAGAGTCGTGTAAGCCAACACAACCCACAACATCCAGAGCCTTAAGGAACTCCGGGTTAATATCATCCACCCCTGGGGCCCTGCCACTGAGGAGCTTTTTAACCACCTCAGTGACCTCAGCACCAGAGATTGGAGGGCCCGACCCAGAGTCCCCAGGCTCCACTTCCTCAGTAGAAATTCAGCCAATTTAACAGATATTGAAAATAAAATTTGATGCATTTGTTGCTGACCACCATGCTCAACACATACAGTATCTTCAGTGTAATACACAGTTGAAGATCATTCTTAAAACCATTAACTGCTTTTTGCTTTTTATGCTTTTTTGTCATTGCACAAAAAGCACAACAAAACTGATGGAGTCAACTTTGTTTGTCTGTTAGCAAAATAGCTCAAGAACCACCAACCAGAGTTCAATGAAACTCTTGGAAATTATTTTTATTGTATTTTATTTAACCTTCATTTTTAGAGGTCGTCTCACTGAGTTACGATGACTTGTTTTCAAGATAGACCTGCTTTAGACAGACAACATATAAAGCACAAACAATATACAACAATAAAAAACAACTCAACTAAAAAAAAGTGTAATAAAAACATTTACTGTTAGCAGCATGGTCCTGTTTGTAGCATGGTCCTGTTAGTAGCATAGTCCTGTTAGCAGAAAGGTCCTGTTAGCAGCATGGTCCTGTTAGTAGCATGGTTCTGTTAGCAGCATGAACCTGTTAGCAGCATGGTCCTGTTAGCAGCATAGTCCTGTTAGCAGCATGGTCCTGTTAGCAGCATAGTCCTGTTAGTAG
>NC_056512.1:17769456-17769705 GCF_014905685.2 Nematolebias whitei
CATGGTCCTGTTAGCAGCATGGTCCTGTTAGCAGCACAGTCCTGTTAGCAGCGTGGTCCTGTTAGCAGTGTGGTCCTGTTAGCAGCATGGTCCTGTTTAGCAGAGTGGTCATGTTAGCAGCATGTTCCTGTTTAACATAGTGGTCCTGTTCCAGAACAGAACCATGGTTCTGTTAGCAGCATGAACCTGTTAGTAGCATGGTCATGTTAGCAGCATGGTCCTGTTAGCAGCATGGTCCTGTTAGCAGCA
>NC_056512.1:17769715-17776110 GCF_014905685.2 Nematolebias whitei
CAGCATGGTCCTGTTAGCAGCATAGTCCTGTTAGTAGCATGGTCCTGTTAGCAGCATGGTCCTGTTAGCAGCATGGTCCTGTTTAGCAGAGTGGTCCTGTTAGCAGCATGGTCCTGTTAGCTGCATGGTCCTTTTAGCAGCACAGTCCTGTTAGCAGCATGGTCCTGTTTATCAGAGTGGTCCTGTTAGCAGCATGATCCTGCTAGCAGAGTTGTCCTGTTTAGCAACATGGTCCTGTTAGTAGCATGGTCCTATTAGCAGCATGGTCCTGCTAGCAGCATGGTCCTGCTAGCAGCGTGGTCCTGTTAGTAGTATGGTCCTGTTAGCAAAGTGGTTCTGTTAGCAGCATGGTTCTGTTAACAGTGAGGTTCTGTTAGCAACTTGGGCCTGTTGTATTATTTGCTGTACATTTACAACGGAATAATTTTTGTAGTCAACCCAATTCAAGTTGGCTCTCAGGGGAATTTAGGTAAATGTCATGGATGTTATCACTTACTAATGTTAATTTAATGTAGAACCATGTGTGTGAGTTAGCGTTGTATTGTGTGAACAGAGAGGAGCCTGCATGAGTCTGCACACCTGATAAACTAATACCTCTAAACTGGAAAGCAGAGGATGTTTTGTTGAATTGAATTGAACTGAATAAACTAATGCCTCTAAACTGGAAAGCAGAGGTTGTTTTGACCTGTCTCTGTCTGATAAGCATTATAAAAAGACTCGTCTACATACTGTCTGTGGGCAGACCTTGTGACTGGAGCTTCAATGTAACATCTGTGTAAGCCTGTGTGTTACCTGAGGAGAGCCACAAAAACACTCTAATATGTTTATATAAGTTAAATATATGCTAGGGACAAGTTATGGATGAATGGGTACCGTTCACGGATCAAATTTTTTGTTCAGTGGAATAGCGCTTTCACTAACTTTGAAAAAAACGTTAAGTCATAGGCGTTGCATCAGTTATATGGGAAGGGGACATGTCCCCTCTCACATTTAAAAAGTATTTGTTTGGACCCCCCCCCCCCCCACACACACACACACACACATTTAACATGAAATATTACTTCACCCAGCGCTGTTTTTATTTCTTTGTGAACAAATCCATTCCACTTGATTAATAGAATATTCAAATCACTGTAAGTCCACTCCGGGTTTTCCTGGTTACCTACAACAACTCACCACACTATATGCTATGCAGTGTTTCCTCTAGGTCACTTGGCATGGAAGGGCACTCATCTCTTCAGGGGGGTTGTCGATGGGATGGGGGAGGAGGGGAACACACCTCTGTGTTGCATGCTAGTTTAGTCCTACATTCGTGTCTGCAGTTGTTGGGTGTGTGTAGTGTGTGTGGGGGGGTAGGATGCGCGATATAAATGGAGCTCTATGTGTGTAGCATCTTAGCTAGCATGTCTGTATTGTGGACCACTAGCTTAGTGCTGTGTTAGTGCCAGAAGTTGTCAACTAGTTGTTGGCAGGGGTGTTAGGATGTGTGAGAGAAGCAGAGTGTGCTGTATTCACACAAGGAGAGCTGTTGGTCAGGCTGTTTCTTGTACCATGCTCTCTAAAATAGTTATTGAATCAAGTGTTTACTTATGTAGGTAAATGTTGATGTTTGACAACCAATTAAAATACACCAGAATGCAGGAAATGGCATCTACCTTATTAAAAAATTTCTGGAGGTTCCCCAGAACCCCACTCCCACCCCAACTCCACCAGTGTGTGTCCCCCCCCCCCCCCCCCCCATATTACAAATGCTTCTGCCGCCAGCGCCATTAGTGGAATTAACTTCTGCTAAATGAGGTTTTACCTACTTTAAGTCTGTTTACAAAACTCATAAGCTGATTCCTGTCTATTGTGGGCATTATTGTTGACTTACTGTGTGTACACAATACACATATAAGATGTGATTGGTCGACGCAGCTTTGACTGGAAGGAGACAGACGTGTGACTGACAGTCATCTTGTCAGTTAGCGGGTTTGCAATAGCTTATTTTTTTTTACCTCTTGAGTGTTAGCAAATCTATTTTTTTGTTTGCAGAATATGGGTCAGAGATGCTAATGTTTTGGTTAGATGTGCCTGCCATTTGTAACTAATAGAACACATGGGTTATATAGTGGTTTAACTTGTTAGTGTGTTTGAATCCAAAAGAGGCTTCCAGTTTATTTTTATTCCATCTTCAGTGTATGCCAGCATGTCAAGCAAAATTTTCATATGCCGGCATTGTTGGTTCTAGAATTGCGCCGCTCCAGGTGGCTGCTTCTTGGAGCAGCTTTGTTGCTTTCGTTCAGAGATTTTGCTTTTGGAAACTTTAATTCCTCTTTTTCTGGATGTAAATCACATTTTTTGGATGATTGTTTCCTCTGGTATCGGATGCTGTGCAGCTGGAAGGATTTTTACTGAAACTTTTTTAGTTTTGGACATTTGTTGTGATGCGTAGCCATGGCAACAAGGCAGTTTTCTAAAACCAACAGCAGCTGATTAACATCTCAAAAGCTCAAATAATATCTCAACTTCAGCCCCAAATCTCAAATGAGTTGAAAGGATGTTCTGTGGATGCATTCTCATCTACCTGCCAGCTGTGCTCGAGTGCCTGACCACTGAGATCCTGGAACTAGCAGGAAACACGGCTCATGACAGCAGAAGGACAGGATCGTCCCTCAGCACCTACAGTTGGCTATCCGCAACGAGTAGCTCGGCAGACTGCTGGGAGGAGTGGCCATCGCTCTGGGAGGAGTTCTACCCATCATTCGGGCGGTCCTACAGCCCGGGGAAACCGAGAGGCCAACCGAGTCTGGGTGGAAGGATCGGACGGCATCTGCAGCCAGTTTCTTAGGATCCACTGTGGGATGGACCTTTACAAGAGATCCTTCCTGTCTACAGCCATCAGCATCTATAACATCTCTTAATGAAATGAGGATAATGATTTACAACAACAAATAATTTCACTTTGGGATTAATAAAGTATTTTTGAATTGAATTGAATTGAATAAGTTTTCTAAAATGCCATAATGCAACTGAGCCTTAAAACACTGTCATAAAAAGCGACGGACTGTTTGCAATCCTGTAAGATATGCTGGATGTTTAATCTTCTTTTGTCTCTAAACAAATAAACCTACAATTGTTCTTCTAAAACTAAATTAATCTTACTTTATGAGACTGTATAGATCAGGATTTTTGGTCCCCTCTTCTTTACAGCACTGTATTGAGATTTATTTGGCTTGTTTTCCCAACTCCAGCATTTCAATCAAGTTAAGGTCTGGACATTAACGGGTAGATATGACATTTTGAATTTCAAAAGAATTAGCAAGCAGCAAAGATCGAGTTACATTTTCAGACCTCAGCTCAATTAAACTGCTGAGACGGGACCTTGGGAGTTCAGTGAGTAATCAAATTCCTGCGAACTGCCAAGAACTACAGTAACATTTTAAAACATGGTGAACAAAATTCTGATTCAGTCAATGAGAAAATAATTATGTCAAATTGTCACTATGTATTTTTAAATAATAACCCCGTGCAATATTTCATGTGTTGCTGTTAATCTTAAATTCATATGATTCTTATGTTAGATTTCCTTCATTTCTTTTCACGATAAACTTTTTTGCTATGCACATTTTTTTATTTTTGCACTTCTTTATGCTTTTATCAATATTTTTGTATGTGCCAGTCATATCTTGAGTATTTGGGAGAAAGTTATTTTTATGTGTCTGTTAACACACCTTTTATTGCCTGTTTTATTCCTGTTTGAAGCATTTAAGACACCTCAGAAGCATTTTATTAGTTTTCTGGAGAAAAGACATATTTCATCTGACATTTGCCATTTCTTTAACAACTGATATTGTATTTGATGTCAAAACAGATTGTTCTGAGACTGAAGCCTCATCCTTCAAATGGATGACAACCTGCTTCTACAAAGCTCCAAAGGCCGCGGGCAACTTGAAGTGCTAGACACACACGCTATTTACAGAATTTTATGCATGTTTCTGTTAAATATGACACCAATTCATACAAAGTTGGAATATCACTTAAAATATAAATGGAAAATGTAATGATTTTCACACCTCATAAATCTACATCTCCATCTTTTACCACTTATTGGAAGCTGGGTCACAGAAGCAACAGGTCCAGGAGAGACACCCAGACATCCCTCTTCCAGCAACTCTTTCCAGCTCATCCTGGGGGACCTCGAGTCGCTTCCAGGCCAGAGAAGATACACAATCCCTTCAGCAACTTCTGAGTCTTCCTTAGGGTCTCCTACCAATGGGACCTGCCCGGAAAACCTCTCAAAGGAGGCATTCAGTAGGCATGCTAATCTGATGCCCTAACTACCTCAGCTGGTTCTTTTTAATGCAGAGAAGCAGCGGCTCTACTCAAAGCTATCTCCGGATGGTGGAGCTCCTCACCTTATCTCCAAGGCTGAGCCCATCCGTCTTGTGAAGGAAGCCAATTTCAGCCACTTGTATCAGGGATCTTGTTCTTTCGATCATGATCCAAACTTTATGACCATAGGTGAGGGTTTGAAGATCAACAGACCAGTAAATTGAGAGCTTTGTCATTTGCCTCAGCTCTTTTTTCACAACGACAAACTATAGCAATGCCATCAATACTGAGGACAAAACCCCAATTTGTCGATCCACCTCCCGCTCCATCCTACCATCACTCGTGAAGAAGACACCTAGATACTTGCACTCCTCCATCTGAAGTCCCACCAACTTCTAGTTGGTACTGCTCAACCTCACACACAAGCTTCGGCTCTTTACCCGCCAGTGAAATAACATTCCACATCCCTAGAGCTAGCCTGCGTTGCCAAAATCGGCCTCACCAGGGACTTTTCCTCCCATCCGGCATGCATTGCACCCAACTTTGACAGACCTCCCTGCAGTTGGTGGGTGGTGGCTTCTGGTCCTTTCTTCAGGCTTGGCCTGAAAAAAGGACAGCAAGCTCCATTCTAGGTTTAAACTTAAAATGAAGATTAAGGTCATTTTCACCCCTGATAGTTCGGTAGACTCGGTTCGACTGGGGACCAAATTTTGCAACATTTGTTGACATTTTCAGCTGGTGTGATTCACATTCACACTGCACTGAGTCAATCGAGCCTACCTGTCTTCAGCTACAGAATAGAAGTCCAGTTGTTTTGTTTTTAACCTTTTTTTGGATTTACCGGTACTCAGAGTGTTATTTTAAGGTTTGATCTAAACTGCTACAACTCTGTCATGTCTTGACATTCAAATGTCTTCATCTAAATCTCTTTCTGGAGAAATAAATTCCTTTAAGACATGCTAGGCCTTTAGTTCTTGTCTGCTTTTGTCAATCTATCCGTCTGTCTAAAATGGCGGAAATCCACTGCAGAGGCCACAATCGTAAACAGACTGATTTTCCCATTTGCAGCTGTCTTAAGCAGACTGGGAGGTGTTTGCAGTTTTATGGATATTGACTCCTCCTCGAGCTCTTTGATCCTGGCTGTCCACCTTCAGACTAGAGCCTCGCAGCTGCCTGGAAACCTGCTGACAGCTTCAGACAGGCAGCACTGACATGAAGATGTACTTACATGTGTTGCCAGGCCTGGTTGGACAATAAGCAGGTCTGTCAGTCAATCAGTCAGGCTCGAGGTGAAAGGTTTTGTTTTCAGACAGAGGGAGCCATTTGAAGCATGATTAAACACAGTTTGGCTTCTGAATCCTTGCTTCCATTTATCTTGATTAGGAGGATGAAATAGAGCAAATATGACAGCTACAGTCTCGGAAAGCAACGCTTTGTCTTGTCTTGACTGTACTTACAGCCATCAGCCTGGCCTCCACTTAACAGCTCACTCAAGGGGAATGTCCTTGTTGTCTATTAGCTCGCCGTGTGTCCATGTGTTTATGTGTGTGTGTGAAAAAGGTCTGGGCCCTGTCATCAGTTAGATTTACTAAGGCAGGAGCGGTGCAGCGTTGGCAGGCAGGCAGACGAGGATTATACGGGCTGGGAAGGGATGTGAGGAAGCTCAGCTTGGCTCAGTCCCTCTAGGTCAGAGAGTATGTGTGAAAATGTGTGTGTTTTTTCAGGTCGGCACCTCGCCCACAGCCCGCCGATGATGTCCACGCCTGACGACGTCATGGTATTGATCAGCAGGGCGTCTGCTGTGGGATTCGGTGTCAGTGTCTGGAGAGACAGAAAGAGAAAAGAGGAGGAGGTCAGCAGTGAGCAAAGAACTAAATATATATATATATATATATATATATATATATATTTAGCTGAAAGAACAGAGTGGAAGAATAGAATATATTAGAATAAAACACCATTAAATAATCACGTTAAAGTGAGTAAAATGAGCAAATCTTGTACTGGTGGAGGCTTGTTTAATGAAAAAGTTTGCATCAGGGAATGATTTACAGAGAGAGCTGTTAGGACAAATCCCCCCC
>NC_056512.1:17776210-17779660 GCF_014905685.2 Nematolebias whitei
CCCCCCCGGCTGTTGATTCATTGTGTTCCACTGCATACATTACCTCCGCCTGCTTTACTACTTCATGCTGCTTACACAGTTTTCACTTTCTTTCCAAACCTTAGCTTCGACTGAGAGGATTTCATGTTCTTTCGTTTGCGGTTCTTTGATACAGAACCCACAAGGGAGCCCACGTAAGAGACTGTTGACAGTGTCTCACTCCTGATCACATTTAGCAAACACGAAGAGGACGTTTAGGCAAAAGGTGTCTACAACTAGTCCGAAAGTGACACGAAGCAGAACTGAGAACAAGAAAACAGAATTTAATTCCTGGTAGAGTACTGGGTATGGAACAAATCTGATTCAGTCACAGCCTGATAGATTTTTTTTGTCCTGTTCTACAGAAGTTTTGTGCAGCGTGGACCAATATTGATACATATTCACATTTCACAGGTACTGCGTTCCAGGGAACAACACCTTATGGTAAGACTTAGGCTCTGCATCTATCTGAAACTGTAAACAGCCTGCAGCTTCTTAGATTAACATTTTAAATAGTAAAAAGTAGGGATGCACGATATTGGATTTTTGTCCGATATCCAATATGCCAATATGTTAAAATTCATTTGGCTGATACCGATACCAATATTTTATATACAGTACTTTCCTTTGTCAGAACATAGCCCTCTTATTTATTTGTTTTAAAGTGCTTTATAAATAAAGTTGTATTGTAATGTATTGTATTTAGGCTTATTTGCTACAAAAATTGTGCAACAGCTGTAAGAGCTGGTGACATATATTCAGTGACAGCCATATGATATGCAGAGCACTTTAATTTATATTAAGTAAAAAGTGTTAAATGTTATTAATTATCATTAGTCACCTGCTATGGGCTGTGGCTGAGTGGTTAGAGCAGTCATCCCCCAATGCAAGAGTTGGGGGTTCGAATCCACCAGCAGTCACATGCCGAAGTGTCCCTGGGCAAGACACTGAACCCCTCATTGCCTCTGATGTGTGTCCCATCGGTGTATGAATGTGATAAAGCTCTGATTAGTCTCTTTAGAACGATTTGTTCAATTAGCTTTGTAGAGATCTAGTAGAGTGTATGAATGGGTAAATGAGGACACAGAATGTAGTGTAAAGCGCTTTGAGTATCTCGATAAGATAGAAAGGCGCTATATAAGTACAGTCCCACTTGTTGTTGATTGGGACAACATTGGATCATTCATAGATCCTCACTGAACTTCTGGAGTGAGTTTGCTGCACTGAAAGTAAAGGGGGCCGAATAATATTGCACGCCCCACTTTTCAGTTTTTTATTTGTTAAAAAAGTTTGACACATCCAATAAATTTCATTCCACTTCACAATTGTGTCCCACTTGTTGTTGATTCTTCACAAAAAAATAAAATTTGATATCTTTATGTTTGAAGCCTGAAATGTGGCAAAATATTGAAAAGTTCAAGAGGGACGAATACTTTCGCAAGGCACTGTACCCATTAGCATTCAAAGAAAGTGTTGGGAAGTACTCTTAGCTATTGACAAATCAAAATTCAGCTTTAAACTCTATAACATTTAATGCATTGTAGCCATTTCAGTGTTTGTTAAGGTGGATAAGCTGTGGCAGCCATCTTGAATTGGGTTAAATTCAAAGGGTGGTGAGCTGGGACTACAACAGGGTGTACATCTAATTATTACTTTAGAAGTTTTATTGCCTGCCATTTGTGGTGGCAGCCAGGCAATATCTAGAGATGAACTTGGTTGTTTCAGTTCTGAAAAGGAACATCTGGCAACTCATCACCAAGTATCCACCAGAAGTTACAAGCTTCATATTCCCAACAAAACTGAAACTTAAACTTCAAGTTATAATTAAGGCTTTGAACGGGTTTTTGTAGAGTCTGGAGGGCAGTAAGGATCTTACCAGCAGTGGTGAGCATTTCAAAGTCCAAGGCTCTTTATTGTCATTCACATCACATGTGGTACATGAGATGGAACAAAATTGTTGTACTCAAGGTCCCAGCTACACCCAAAAATAGTTTATTCAGTTTATTTCTATACAGTAGCTCTAAATCACAACAGAAGTTGTCTCAGGGCAACAAAATTAGCATTAATATAAAGTATATAAAAAGAAACAGTATACAAGGATCTAAGATATACTTTAAATAATAATAATGTAATATAATAAGGTGTATTAAACAGCAGCCTGAACATGAGTCTGTTGTGAGCAGATGGGTATGAATATAGCAACTTATGGATAAGAAATCAGCAGCATTGATAATCAGCAGCACAGATAAAGTGTCAAATTTACCATTAAAGAATTTGGAGAATCAGGGAGAAATGTTCATGGATGAGCCAGTCTAACAGCAACTCAGAGGAGTGCCCAGGTATGATAAATTCCCACCATCTCAAACATCTCCAAGCTCAACAGTTTGACAAAACATGTACACTGTCAGGTTTGCATAAGATGGTTATTGACAACTAACCCCCTAAAATGTATAATAGTTTGCACTTTGCTTTGTAATTGTGTGTGTCTACAGGCTGTGTTGCAACATCAATTTATTTATATAGCACATAAAAACAACAAAAGTTGACCAAAGAGCTTTACCATTTAGTCAAATAAAAATAAAAATGAGAAAGAACAAGAAAATACATCTTGTGTCAAGTCACTAAGGCAACGCAAGCTAGTTAACAACGAAGTACAACAAAATAAAAATCATTGGTTCTCAAACTCTGCCTGGCTCAAACGGCAGTGAACAAAAATGAGTCTTGAGCAGATTTAAAAGTCTCAAATCTGCAAGCAGCTGGCAGGGGCAGTCATGTAAAAAATGTCCCCGTAGTCAATGGCTGGTAGGAAGGTTGCAGTTACAAGGCGTTTTCTTGCTTTCAGTGTTAAGCAAGATCTATTTCTAAAAACTAAACCTAGTTTTAATTTCAGTTTCTTTATCAAGTTTTCAACATGTGGTTTAAAAGAGATGTGCATCAATCCCAAGTATTAGTAAGAATCTACAAACTCTATAGGAACACCATGCATGGATGAGATGGGAGGAAGAGTTGGTGGCACAGACTTTCTGTTGGAAAACAACATCCCTTTGGTTTTGTCAGCATTTAGCACCAGTTTGAGGTGGAATAAGTCTGATTGAATGATGTCAAATGAAGACTGTAGAAGCTGCAAAACCTTGGCAACTGTGTTAGCTCGCCAGTAAACAACAGTGTCGTCGGCATAGAGATACAAGGATTTTAAAAGTCCTTTAAAAAAATCTTTTAAAGTCAAACCAACCCTTTGTTAGTTATCCCTGCTTTACCCTGAACCTTTTTCAGCTGGTTCTGGAGGAGAGGCAGCAAACACTGAGCAGGATACACAATTTAACCTTCATAAATATCTGTGATCGTGGGAAAAGTTGGAACTCTTGGAGAAAACCCACTTAGACAGTGTGGGATTCCTGGTTTCCCTCTGTCTGTTTGTGTCTGTTTGTCACT
>NC_056512.1:17779760-17781484 GCF_014905685.2 Nematolebias whitei
AAAAAGACAGAGAAGCCGAGCCCCGCATGAAACTGGTGGAGATGGAACTTTATGTCTCTCTGTGCTGCTGCTTGATCAATAGGAATTTAATGGACAAGGATGGAGTTCAGGGAGTTCATGCTTGCCAACATGCTCGAGGGGCACACACACACACACACACACACACACACACAAATTGATGTTCTTTCTTTATAGCTCACAGATGCACCCCCCACCCCCTCACACACACACTGTTGCACCTCATGCTGCCAAATGCTCTCACACAACACAAGCTGCGAAAAAAAAAGCTACCAGCTGAATTGCAAATGCTGCAAAGTCAATGGATTAGAAGATACAGGCTGAATTAGCTCCGATACAGACAGAAACCAAGATGCACAGAGTATTGAATTATACAGCTAACACACACACACACACACATAGATCTACAGAAGAACGCCTGAATATTTCATTGAAACGAGCTGAGAAGCAATCAATTGAAGAGGACATCACTTTTTTCTTTTTCTTCCTGTTGTGTGTGTGTGAGCAGCAAATGTTGAGGAGTGTTTAGTCCACACAGACATGACAACTTCTGCTGGAAACATGAAAGAGAATGACATACGAAGGCCTGCAGAGCAGAGCCGGAGTCGATGTGTGCGCCCACCATAGAAACACAACAAAAACCACGACGAAAAGAAAGGAAAGTAGCTCTGAACTGGAGAAAAAGAGGAAAGTCATCTGCAAATAGAGAGCAGGAGTGGAGTTAAGCAACAAGCTGATCAACTCTTTTATAATGACACAGAAGAGGGAGGAGGAGGGGGTGCATGGAGGAAGTTGGAGAATAGTGGAAGCAATTAAAAGACAACACAGAAAGGAGTGACAAAGGAAGGAAATCACTGGTTTCAGGTTTTATCAGGGATCAGACCCCGCGTGTCCGTTCATATAAATGAAACATTTGAATAAAGCTGTGGGCTGGAGCCATGTTGGACCCGTGCGTTCGTCCTGTTCCACAGCAGTGGAGCAGAATGGCAGCAGCAGCATCTCTGCAGGCTTCATACTCACCTCATTGTTGGCAAGGCTGTCAGGTCCTCCGGTGCAAGGCGGCAGCGCCTTATTGGTGATATCTGGAAATCACACTGAACTGAGATGAAGGAAGGGGGAAAAAGGGGGGAAACGCCCCCCCCCTTTTCTAACTCTCTTTTTCTTTTTTCTTCATCCATCCTCCTGGAGGAAAAAAAAAGGAGTCCTTGCGAAGAAGGAAAAAGAAAGCGAAGAGAAGAGAGGTACTTTAAAGAAGAAAGAGGGAAAAAGATCCGAGAGGCAGATACTCTCCACCCTTTATCCTCTCTTTAGATCCTGGATTCTCTGTCTCTGCGCTCACCTCTTTCTCTCTCTCTCCCCTCTCTCTCGCTCTCTCTCCCCTCCTCTCTCTCTCGCTCTCTCTCTCTCTCTCCATCTTTCCTGTTCTCCCCATTGTTGTGAATCAAGCGTGGTCAATGGGGCGCGGCGGAGGCGACTCCACGGCTCAGCATCCGTGGAGGAGAAATGCGCGCAGAGCTGCACACAGACACGCGCACACTGACTGGGCGTTGGTCTAATAATATTACCAATAATAATAATAATAATAATAATAATATCACACTAGAACCTTTTTGGAGAAATCTTAAATGGTGCCGATGCACCTTCCTGAAATTCCAACTTTCATCAACTTTCTTCTTTAAAGTCTAGCAACTGTTACTAATGCTTAT
>NC_056512.1:17781584-17789226 GCF_014905685.2 Nematolebias whitei
TATTCATTCAAATTCATCCTGCTGCACTGTTATATTCTACCATGCTGTTTTTCAATCTCTCTCTTTAGGATTTTGTAAATGTTATAATATTTTTTTTTCACTTTTTAATACTTTTTGTGTGTGTGTACACATATTGCATGCTTTAGTATTTCTTGTTTGTTCTTTTATTTTTTAGCAAGTCAAATTGGTTCTTCTCATCCTAAGCATTTCATTGTACCATTAACCCTGTGTTAACCTGCATATGACAAATAAACACAACTTGAAAAAAGACTCTGAATGAGTGAAGTAATAAATAACAGATGTTACAATTTTCTATAAACTAACCAGAGAGTAAGAAAAATACTTTATTATTTTGGCTGATGACTAAAAATAATGTTGGATTTGACATAAAACAAATAAATAAATGTTGATTCCCCCACCCAACACTTTTACTGTTAGCTTTGTTACACAATATAAAAGATTGCAGTGTTTTTCAGACACTATGGTACAACAGAATACTACGATACTGTACCGTATTCTAAGATGTGAAGCAACATGATGCGTTACAACAGAAAATATAATGATCTGGTGCTGTTTGTTACAAAATACTTCAATACAGTGTATTAATGGTACAAAGAATGAAACAACACAAGTACATGTTTTGACACTTTTGACTGAAACAAAGTAATTGATGATCAAAGAAACTAGTAAAACAGTCAGCACAGTACAAACACAGTACAAACACAGTACAAACACAGTCTACCAGAAACATTCTGTACACAAGAGTCACAGTTTTTTCCCCAGTAAGAATAAAGAAACATATGCTTAAGTGAGTTTCTGTTTAGTTGACTTTTATTAACGACATTAACCCCTCAACCTGATGACATCATCAGGGTTTTACTGTTTTACAGTCTGCAGTAAAGTCTCTACAAGGGCCCTGCATCCATCCATCCATCCATCCATCCATCCATCCATCCATCCATCCATCCATCCATCCATCCATCCATCCATCCATCCATCCATTCTTTTTACCCGCTTCTTCCTTTTCGGGTCACAGAGGTCACTGGTGCCCATGTCCAGCCATCACTGTGCAAGAGGCGGGGGACACCCTGGACAGGTCTCCAGTCCATCACAGGGACACATAGAGACAAACGAGACAAACAATCATTCACTCTCTCTCTCACACCTAGAGACAATTTAGAGTTACCAATCAGTCTAACATACATGTTTCTGTTGTGTTGGAGGAAACCGGAGCACCCGGAGAAAACCCACGCATGCACGGAGAGAACATGCAAACTCCACCCAGAAAGGTCCACGCCCGGGATTAGAACTGGT
The DNA here is from genome assembly GCF_014905685.2 of Nematolebias whitei. NCBI lineage: Eukaryota > Metazoa > Chordata > Actinopteri > Cyprinodontiformes > Rivulidae > Nematolebias > Nematolebias whitei. The sequence continues at coordinate 17,782,899 of NC_056512.1, forward strand.
GACCTGCTCGCTGAGAGGCAGCAGCTCTGAGCTACCGTTCTGCCTGACCAAAACTAACATAGAAACATTTTTTGTACATATTTATCATAATAGAAAAATAATTGTAGAAAAATAATTTAAAACTCCATCCGGTTTTATGTAAAATGAGTCAAAATTGGGAAATGTTTAAAATTAATATTCCACAATAATTCTCACAGTTCTGTGTTAAAAGTTTATCAACAAAAGTTTGTCCTTTATTTATCCTAAACTGGCAATAAAAATCAACAGTTTATTACTATTACTAACAACATTATTGTGTGAATGCTTATTAAGCATTTCTGCTATTTCAGCTACTATTTAGCTGTTTTATGCTAATTTTAACGTTTTCAGCTAATTTTTACATTTTTTGCACTTAATTTCAACCTTTTTCAGCCTAATGCAGCAAAAAAAATTGCTCTCTCCACTTCATTCTGGTAATTTAAGCTTCCTTCTGCTGTTATTTTTAGCTACTATGCAGCAGTTTTTTTGTTACATATTTCTGCTCTTTTCAGATAATTTCCATTTTTTGTGTGTTCATTTCTGCTTCTTTCAGCTTAACTGGACAAATGTGTTCTTGATGCTTTCTTGTACCAATTTAAGCTTGTTCTACCTGTTCAGCTACTTTTTTTATTAGCATTTTTAGCTAATTTTAGCTGGTTTCAGAAAAATTAAAGTTATTAATGGTAATTTCTGCTACTTTCAGACTAAATATTTTTTTTCTAATGTTATTTTGTTATGATTTTTTTTCTGATTCTTTCCACTAGTTTCAGCTTTTTCTACAATTTCAGCTACTATTTAGCTGTTTTGTGCTAAATTTACATTTTTCAGCTAATTCCACATATTTTAGCTCATTTCAGCTCCTTCTACTTTCTTCTGGTAGTTTAATATTCTTTCTGCCTTTTCAGCTATTTTCAGCAATTTTTTGTTGTTGCTAATTTCAGCCTTTTTTCTTTTTTTTAGCTAATTTCCTCAATTTTGTGCTAATTTCTGCTTATTTGAACTTAATTCAGCAAATAAATGTTCTTTCTGCTCTCTTCTGCTAAGTTAAGCTTGTTCTTTCGTTTCAGCTACATTTCAGCATGCTTTTGGCTAATTTCAGCTTTTTTCAGCAAGTTCTTCAGCAATAAGCATTCAAACTGCATTTTCACAGGAAATTCAATTTCTCTAGTTTTAGTTTTATGATGCAATAGTTTTTATATGTAGTATATTTTAAACCACTTAATGAGTTTTGTTGTCTTTATTTAAAGCTTCATGTTTTTCTTGTGGCTCAGAATAAGTTTAAAAAGGAAAACTGCTCTTTTGATTGAAATGGTTGCAGTCTGTTGGTCCTTTCAGTCGTCTGCATCTACAATTGTTAGTTCTTGTTTATTGGGGGGGGGGGGGGGGTGGTGTATTATTCGCCTTTTTTTAGCAGGTAGATTGCATGATTGGAGATCAACTTGTATAATTTTAAAACTTCTACTGCTTATATGAGGTTTGTTTTGATTGTTTTTGAAGAGTTTTTGGAGTCAGCAATAAAAACTGCAGGTTCGTTGTACACATCTATGAGTGTGATCGCTAGAAAAATGGATGATTTCACACAAAGTGAATCTTTAGGGAGATCTGTAATATTCATTTAAACCTTAATCATTTACTGTAAGCACAGAATAAAACTTAGCTCCATCTTATTTTACAGATCTTATTGTTCCATATTTTCTTAACAGAGCCCTTTGCTCTCAGATTTCAGGTTTACTTGTGGTTCCTAGAATTTCCAAAAGCAGAATGGGAGGCAGATCTTTCAGTTATCAGGCTCCTCTCTTTTGCAATCAACTTCCAGTTTCCGTCCATGAGGCTGACACATTGTCCAGTTTTAAGACTGGGCTTAAGACTTTCCTTTTTGATAAATCCTATAGTTAGGGTCGGCTTGAGTTTCCTGAGCTGTCCCTTAGTCATGCTGCGGCTTTGACTGCTGGAGGACAAACTGACCACATTTCTTCACACTGCTTCAGTCTTTACTTGCTCTACTCTACCTGTTTGTATTTGTAATTATTTCTGTCCTTGACACGTTTTTTGTCTTTTTTCCAATAGGGAGTACACCTGCACCTACATCTGGACCAGCCATTCTGTTTCTCCTTCCTGTTCCTCTCAAACCAGCCGGTCAAAGCAGATGGCCGCTCATCCTGAGCCTGGTTCTGCTGCAGGTTTCTTCCTGTTAAAAAGGAGTTTTTCCTTTCCACTGTTGCCTTTGTGCTTACTCAGGATGGGAGACTGTGACGAAGTGAAGATTCAACACAATCTGCTGCTTCCTTAGATACAAAACTTTACTAATTGGCCTTTTTTTAACGTACAGTGTGTTAATGTTCCTGTTCAGGGCCCTGAGACAACTTCTGTTGTGATTTGGTGCTATATAAATAAACTGAACTGAGCTGAATAAATTCTGATCCGTTAGTTTCGAACAGGACCGCTCTGTCCATCATTGGACATTGTGTTTGTCTTCTTGTCCTGGTTTTTCTGTTTTCTCTGCCTCTCCTCCCGTCCTTCCTCCAGACAGCTTGGAGGAAGAGCTGACTGAGATTTATCTCTGACGTTCTAAATGTGCTCCTGTCCGTGCCCCTACCTGCCCGCCAGCCTGTTTGCCCACCCGCCTTCCCGCCAGCCTGTCTGGATATTGGATTTGCTCTTTTACCGTGACCTTATACGTAGCAAGCTACAGGATCGAGTGCGACTGCTTGGACCCTTTGTCCTGTCATGCAGAGTCATGTCCTCCTGCCGTTGGGGGGGTGGGCCAGCATCCCTGCCACCACCACCCCCTTCTGCCATGAGCACTTATTGGATTCCCCTCCTCACTCGCACTCTGATAAGGGCATCTGTCAAGCGGATGAAGAATCAGAGCTAAAAAGGTGTGTGATGCACGCTTGGAAGGAGCTCCCTTCCTGCAGAGGCCTGGGGGGCGGGGGGGGGGGGGGGGTCATGAAGGGACAACATTTGGAAAGTTTTACCATGAAGAGCCGAGGATGATGGCTTCCGCTCAGCTACGCGTATTCTCAAGCAATAACATCGACATCTGTATTATCAACCCAAGAATACCCGTGGTCGAGACAGGAGCAAGTGGTCACTCCCCTTCCACCTTCCCTCCTGCCTCCCGCATCTCGCCTCCCCATCCCCCTTGTCCTTTGCTCAGCGCCGTGAAGCAGGAGAGAGCTGGAAGGAAGGGTGGGGATTTCACAAGCTGCCGAAACTGCCCGGCTTCTGCAAGAAAGGAAGCAAACAGAAAAAGAGAGAAAGCACAAATCTCATGGGACTGACATCCATTAGTTCATTCTGAAGGTAACGCTCTGCAGATACACTTGTTTCAATCCAAACTATCTAAAAACTAAACCACTTTCTTGTAACCAAGAAATCTGAGGAAAATCAGTTAAAATTAAAGAAAATTAGCAGATATACCTACGTTAGACTTTTTTCTCTTTGTGTTTTTCCAGCGCTTGCTGCTTTGTTCCTCCAAACCCAGCTCCACCAATTCATTGCTATGGAAACAACATCCTCATCTGTAGACGCAACTTGGAAATCTTAAGGGGTGATTTTGTTTATCTGTCTAAATACAAGGTGAATACTTTGCTGCAGCCTAATTGGTGTAAACATTTCTCTTGTTTTCGATGGCGTCAGCTAAAAATGTGACAAAGAAACTCCTGTTGATTCCAGTAAACCGTCTCTACTGGCATTTTTTCTTCTTTCTGCAACACGGGCTGTATCTGCAGTCAGCAGCAGGCGAGCAACGAGAGAAAGAGGAGAGAGAAAGTGGCCGACTGTCGAGCTCACACAAATAGTCGTTTTGTCACCGCGCGCCAGGGTGCAGTAAAGTTAGTTCTGCCTCTGCTTTTTTGTCCAATGTTTGGAACCCCTGACTGAGTGCAAGTGTGGGAAATGTGTGCCCGTGTTTATCAGCGAGCGCACCAGTTGCACGAATGCAGCTGATAGTGGTGGCGGGAATGCAAACACGAGGAAAGTCAGGAAGAAGACGGCGTAAATGAGAATGAAGAGCACGCACCAAAACGAAGGAAGAACGGGCGTACTTTCAAAAGAGACGAGCGAGAAGAAAGGTGCGGGAGGTGGGGGGTATCAGCTGGGTTCGGACCGTCATTCAACGACGTGATTGGCTGCGTCAGGAGGAAGATAAGCAGCCCTCGCATCCCTCTGCCTTTGCATCTTCAAGGCCCCGGAATCAAACGGCGGAGAACACCGCTGGCGCGCTCATGTGCACTGAAAAGAGACTACATGAAAGGAGCTGATTCCTGCTATTATTCTAAACACCTCTGCATGTGAAATACCACACTTTTTCAAAGGCTGTTGTGTTGGGACAGTGAGGGAGGGGATGAAGAAAGACAGGGAGGAGGCTGGGTTGTCGGGGGGACTTCAGTGGAGGTTTGTAGCCTGATAGTACCCTTGTGGTTCTGGGGTGGGATCTTAAATCCCTGAGTCTTTACAACTCTCTATTCTTTCCTCCTATTTTCACTGTAGGCGTCTCACATTAGACGGCATTAAAATGGGGAGGATGTACCGTGGACTCTCAGCTCGTTCTGGTTCTGGCAGGATTTCACATCTTAGCTCTTAAATGTCCCTGCGGCCAGTCCGATCGGTCTCTCGTGACTCGGTCCACCACTTCCCGTGTGTCATCGAACAGAAATCCTCCAATTCACCCATTACTATAAGCTCTGTCTCTTGTATAGATCAGCAGGATTATAGAATAGGTAGGTATTATAAGGTATTACAAGGAGTTAGCTTTTTTCCAGCGTAAACCCTCCAATCTGACGGCAGAAGAGTTTTTCCCAACACGAGTCTTACTGATAGGAACGATGAGTCTCAGAGGATGATGTAAAGATTCAGATCAAAGATCCTTTTAAAAACCCATAGCCGGAGCCAACATATTGAGGATTGATCGAGCAGATCTGAGCGCACATCAGGAATAGAGCAAGCGTTCTAATGTTCGGGGCCCCGGTGAGGATAGGGGTAAAACACACACATACACACACCCACCTGGCCTCAGCCTAATACAGACAGACTGTCTGCGAGGCTGAATGAGGCATCAGCGGCAATCTCCGCTGCGCTCCCAAACAGCTCCCTACTATGCGCCGCATCAATTATTCAGCATATTTATCTATGCAATTTGACGGCCTCTCCCCTCCGAAGCTCAGAACAAATTGCGGAAGCAGCTAATATCGCCTGCGGCTCCGTGGCTCAAATCACTGCGCCTGCAAAACCCCAGAGGCTGAGCACAAGAGGCTGTAAACAATCACTTGACACTTGGCACTCGTATATATATTTTTTTGATTTGCCGGGCTAAACGCAGGCTGTGAACTCACACACACCTCCTCTCGGGGGCCTGGCGTTTCTGTAGCTTCTTTTCTGTGTTTGTGTGTTTTACGAGTGAAACAGTGGTGGTGAATGTGTGCACGGGAGACCTGTGGAGCTTTTCCAACAAATCTAAGCATCCCATCCCCCCAGTGTACACACATACACACACCTCCTCATTTTTTTTCCCTTCCAAACCGGCATTTAGCATGACACACGCCGAGGAGCCGGGGTAGCCAATTATCAAACAGATGTCAATGTATGCCTTACAATACTGAGGGGAGCCCAATTACCACACAGATGTTTTGTTTTCCTGCTCTCACTCTTTGCTTTCTCCCCCCACTTTTTACCCAGCATCCTCCCTGTTCATGGTCCTTTGAGGATCCACCCCCCGCCTCCCCATCCCCACACCCTGCTGACTGACATCCACATGTTCTCTAACTGAGTGCACCTCAGTTGAAGGGTGTGTGTGTTTTGTATGTGTGTAGTGATGATGGAGGTGCTGGTGAGTGTTGTAAAAGATGTGTGTGTGTGTGTGGGGGCCCCCCACACACACACACACATCTTTTACAACACTCACCAGCACCTCCATCATCACTACACACATACAAAACACACACACCCTTCAACTGAGGTGCACTCAGTTAGAGAACATGTGGATGTCAGTCAGCAGGGTGTGGGGATGGGGAGGCGGGGGGTGCACACAAATGTATGTGTGGTAGAAGAGGAGGAGGAGGAAGAGGAGGCCACGGATCAGAACCAAGGACAGCTCCCGGTAAAAAGATATGTGCTGCTTTGCTGCGTGACTAAATGGAAGTCTCTGTTCACACACATTGGTGCACTGCACTAAACACACACTCATGTGTGTGTGTGTGTGTGTGTGTGCGCGCAAACACTACAAAACATATCCACACATGATTCTGGTGTCCGAGCACTAACAACAATTTAGTAATCAACTATTAGCTCATTCCCATTTCCCATCTTC
>NC_056512.1:17789326-17792389 GCF_014905685.2 Nematolebias whitei
GATAGATAGATAGATAGATAGATAGATAGATAGATAGATAGATAGATAGATAGATAGATAGATAGAATAATGTTGAACCAAAGGCTCTGTCTGTTCTTTAAACATGTTTGAGGGAAATATTCCTGAGAGATCCAATAATTTTGTGTCTTTTTACAATTTTTCAGCTGAATTAACTTTAATTAACAGATTATTTAATAAAGTCAAAGGAAAAACAAGATGTCACGATAAAGCCGGCACCGTTTATTTATTTTTAATCTTCACTGATAAAAAAAAAAAACTTGTTTTTTTTTGGTACATAAAATGTTCTTTAAAAAAAGTTTTCACCCCTGTCCCTCCATCCGGTCCTCCCGCCTGCCAGGGCTCGAATCCGGCCTTTGTGAGCAGGCGAGGCCGGGGCTCGGGGATCGGCCTCGTGGTCTTCAACGGCTCGACAGCTCGTATGATCCTCCGCGGTGACACCGCTCTCTCAAATTTAATAGTCGGTCACCAAACACAAAAAAATCCTGGACTTCAGAATTAAACACAGCGTTGTCATTATTGTTTTTAAAATCTTAAAAATAGATCCAGCTGCTGCTCCGCATCCAGAGAAATTGCAAATGTCAGCTCAGTGAAAAGTTTCTGAGATCCAGTGACTCCTCCCCCTGACCAATCAGAGTCCTGCATTCACGTGTGGTCCGGACTCAGCTCGGCTGAGCTCGCTCGGTCCCACCAGAGAAGCAGGGATGAAAACAGTTCCTGAATCAGCCTCAAATCAGCTAAAACTACTAGCTAAAGTGCTGGTGCAAAAGGGTTCTTTCTGTGGTGGGCTGCCCAGAGTTGGGGCTTATTAGGGGCGGTGCAAAAGGGGCAATAGATTAATCTATGGGGTCCAAGGCCACCACTGGCCACCCCCTGGCTCCGCCATTGTGCCTTGAGGTGAATTAAACTGCTCCCTTCACTCACCAGGATCAGTCACTCAGTTCTGCCTCATACAAGCCAAAAAAACCTCTACTCACATTGTAACTACTACGTATTTGAACATGTTGCATCAAAAACATTAAGGTTTACTTGAATTCTCTGTTTGATTCTAGTCCAGAAAAATTATTATCTCCAAAAATAAAAACCTTCACTATTCAAATCCCTCAGCATTGAGGGACATCAGCGACTATACCTCCGAACCTTGTGCTCTGGGGGAGTTTTTATTTCGGTTTTAGAATTATTCATAACATTTCTCCCTTTTTATTTCCTTTAATTTGGAGTATTTTGAGTAGGTCTGCTACTTGTAATCAAATTAAAAAGCCATTTAAATTCCAGCTTGTAAGGCACGAAGGAGTGTGCTTGTTTTTGCAACCTGGCGTGCACGAGGGATTCAGGGCGAATCAGAAAAAAACAATCCAAACTGCTGTTAATGCCACAAAAAGCTCAACAGTGTTTTTTTTTTTTATCCTCCCATGGCTGAAACTCAATAATTAAACTGACAGCACATTTAAATTAAATTAAATTATTGTTTATTTGTTTGAATAATACCCATTCTCAGCTTGCTACCTGCAACAAAGTCATAATTACTCTCCTCCTGGGGTAATTAAATATTCGGAGCCTCGGTAAGTTCAAACGGAGCTCAGAAGACCCAAGGGATGTTAATAATTATTACAACTGACTGAAGACGGCAGCATAATAATAATAATTCATTTGGCCAAGTGTTTTCCTGGGATTACAACTCATTTTTGTTCCGGTATTGTTTTATGAAACTTCAGCTTCATAAAAATGACTCATATGAAGGAAGGAATCATTTTAATACTCTGAATAAAACTCGAGTTTTGCTGTGACAGATAAAGATGCATGCTTGTAGTTATTGTTGTACAAATGTTCACTGATGAAAACGAGAAGCAAATACTTTATATCCATGTTAACGCCTCATGAATGTAACTAATTTGTTTACAGAACTTGTTGATCTGTGGGCGTGTTGCCTGATCTAGATGTTCTGATGTTCTGGTGAAACAGATGGCTCAATAAATCCTCGTTATTCAGTCGATTCAGCCATGTCCAATCTAGTTTTCTATAAATCTTTATTACTTCGTCGTTCTGCTATGTTTTATGCATATTTTAAAGTAATTATCTGTGCAGCTCTGTCCTTGGTGCCTCATTGTGTTTGAGAAGCCGTTTGACAAAGGATCCAATCAAGGCTCAGGAGCCGCCTGACCTCGGGGCAAAGCTGCTATTTCCTGTGTCTGGAGCTCCGTCTCATGGCTGCAACTGCTTTAGTGAAGAAAGAAAAAAATGGCCGCTAAACTTCCTTTCTAGTCTGTTTCATTAAAACTTGTTTTCTCGTTTTCTCACAATAAGCACTAGTTCATAACTAATGAAGTAACGGAGCATTGGATCGTATCAGAAGAATCCCATTCAAGGCGGTGTTTCTAAATCAATAACTGACATTTAAAGCTTTAACAATTATAGCTGCAACTTTTCATTTTTAAATTAAAAAAGTGGTTTCTACGAAACCCCACGCCAAAAGAGAATGTTCCAACTCGAGTCCAAAGGGGTGGAAGGGTTAAGGAATTGATAACCAAGTTGTATGGAGCATTTCTGTCAATGAATATTAATAAGGACATTCAGACAAAACAAAGATGGCAACAACAAATCTGACGAAACGTGGGAGGGAGCATGGACGGAGGCACATCTAATACGTGGCAACTATTTAAATGGAAAATCATCAGCAGTAGTATCAGTTCAGTTATCCAGAAGAGACTCGGAGTAGAACCACTGCTCCTCCACATCGAGAGGAGCCAGTTGAGGTGGTTCAAACATCTGGTAAGGATGCTCCCTGGGCGCTTCCCTAGGGAGGTGCTTCAGGCATGTCCGACTGGGAGGAGACCCCAGGGAAGACCCAGGACACGCTGGAGAGACAATGTCTCTTGGTTGGCCTGGGAACACCTTGGAGTCCTCCCAGAAGAGCTGGAAGAGGTGGCTGTGGAAAAAGATGTCTGGACCTCCCTGCTCAAGCTGCTGCTCCCATGACCTGACTTCGGAATAAGAGGAAGATGATGGATGGATGGATGGATGGATGGATGGATGGATGGATGGATG
>NC_056512.1:17792489-17794388 GCF_014905685.2 Nematolebias whitei
TGGATGGATGGATGGATGGATGGATGGATGGATGGATGGATGGATGGATGGATGGATGGATGGATGGATGGATGGATGGATGGATGGATGGATGGATGGATGGATGGATGGATGGATGGATGGATGGATGGATGGATGGATGGATGGATGGATGGATGGATGGATGGATGGAATCATCAGTAGGTATTTCAGGACCTCAGTTTTAGCCACTAGGATTGACCTAAAGCACTAAATTTGTGCTTGAGAAACTGTGGCTCAGCGGTGCCCAGTCACACACATTTTCTGGTTGTGCCCTAAACTGCAAAAAGTTGGGGATGAGGTATACAAGGCCATAAACCAGATCTTTCAAGATGTTATACCATGGGTGTAACAGTGAAATTACTCTGTATTATACCAGCAAATGTGCAGGAAAGGGTTAAATTATATATTTTAAATGTTTTTACAGCAGCCCTGAAATGCATTGCAAATAAGTGGATGCAATTAGCGCCACCTTCTTACGACGGCTGGATCCATCAAGTAAGGGAGATGTACCAAATGGAAAAGATAACATACATGTATTGTTTATTGTTTATTTGTCATATGCAGGTTAACACAAGGTCAGAAATACAATGAAATGTTCAGGATGAGAAGAATTAATTGGACTCAGTAAAAAGAAGAAGAAGAAGAAGAAATACTAAAGCATGCAATAAAAGTACAAAATAAAGTACCAAAAAGTGAAAAAATATACAATATTTACAAAGTCCAAAAGAAGTATAGTAAACAACAAGGTAGAATATAACAATGCAGGTAGGGTGTCTCACCCCTCTCGCACAGTGATAGTTGGGTATGGGCACCAGTGGCCCCCGTAGTCTGAAAAGGAAGAAGTGGGTAAAAGATAATGGATGGAAGTAGGATTAATCAGTATAAATATTTCACAGGTAATACTGTATTAGCTTAAATGCACATGACATATAATGTGCATAACATAAACTGCACAGGTAGTGCGTTACATTGAGATCAGTTGAATGATGATGGTAAGGTGACATACATGATGCAGCCACACAGTGTGGCAGCAATAAACATATTAGGAGTTACAGATGAGACTCGTTTCTGTTGAGCCGGTAGACAGAGAAGTCGTCCAGAGCCACATCACAGTCTGGGATGGATGGTTCCAGCCATGTTTCTGTAAAAGCAGAGAAACAACAGCTTCTCGTGTCCTGCTCGTAATAAATCTGTGCGTGCAGGTCATCCAGTCCACTCAGAGGCTGAACGTTTGTAAGTAGGACTGAGGGGAGAGCGGGTTTGCTGCATCTCTGGTGGGTCCTGCACAAAACACCCGCTTGCCTCCCTCTCCTTGTTTTCATCTTACGGTGCCCTGATAAATAAAGGACCCAAAGGAAAATGTCCACCGCGGAGTCCACAAAAGTTGTCTTGAAGTCCTTACTCACTGACGATGGCCACTCTAAAAGTGAGTCTCGGTCACACCTGTAGCGTGCAGTGCAGTCCAGGTGGAAAAAGTCAAAACTAAAACAAGGAACAAAAAAAGAGCGAGCCGAAGTGGAGCTCTTTTCAGTGCTGCCATACTGCGGTACAGTAGTTACAAGGACTTTTATTGTCATTCTCGTCACATGTGGTACATGAGGTGGAACAAAACTATGTACACAGGGTCCCAGTTACATCCAACAAAAACACAAACTGTAAAGAAAAACATTAGTAAGATCCGAGTCATGAACTAAGAATGTACTACATTCACTAAACTAAGAATACACTAAGCACTAATGTACAAAAACAATGCGCCAAAAACAACAGCAGCACAAACATGAGTCTGTATGAGCAGATGAGGATTAATGAACACAGCAATATAAAGTAATCAGCAGCATGAGATCAGCAGCATGGATAGTCAACAGCACATATCAACAG
>NC_056512.1:17794398-17800618 GCF_014905685.2 Nematolebias whitei
ACAGTAATCAGCAGCATGAGATCAGCATCATGGATAATCAGCAGCACATATCAATGGTAATCAGCAGCATGAGATCAGCATCATGGATAGTCAGCAGCACATATCAACGGTAATCAGCAGCATGAGATCAGCATCATGGATAGTCAGCAGCACATATCAACAGTAATCAGCAGCATGAGATTAGCATCATGGATAGTCAGCAGCACATATCAACAGTAATCAGCAGCATGAGATCAGCATCATGGATAGTCAGCAACACATATCAATAGTAATCAGCAGCATGAGATCAGCATCATGGATAGTCAGCAGCACATATCAACAGTAATCAGCAGCATGAGATCAGCATCATGGATAGTCATCAGCACATGTCAACAGTAATCAGCAGCATGAGATCAGCAGCATGGATAGTCAGCAGCACATATCAACAGTAATCAGCAGCATGAGATCAGCAGCATGGATAGTCAGCAGCACATATCAACAACCAAGTGACATTACAGTGATTTTGACAGTTTTTTTTCCTGGTTAGAGATTCATGAGTCCAACAGCCTCAGAGTAGAAGTAGTTCAGGGTAGTTCCTCGTTACTTCGCAGTTCGACTTTCGCGGACTCGCTCTTTTGCGTTTTTTCAACAATTATCAACTTTAATATTACTCACGTGATTTGGACAGTATGGGATAAAAAGTTAAAGAAATAAAATACTTTGGATTACAAAATGTCTGCATGTTGTTTGCTTTCACTCCACTGCTTTTTCCTGAGTTTACTCTACCACAAGCAAAGGTCCGAGCTATGACTCATCGGCTGCAATGTTTCAGCAGGGTGCTGAGCAGTACAAGTACATAGTGCACAGTGCACGTATGCATATGGACTCTGCAGGGTTAGTCTTTGTCTCAGGCCAACCACTGTTCCCCTTCCAGCAGCAGCACTGAAAGCTGATTTGTTTCTCCTTGGCCTATAGACTCAATACTTGTTCACCTCTGTTACATTTCCCCAAATACAACCACAACAGTCGCAGTGATTCTAGTGAAAATGTAGTAGCATCAATGTTTTGTTTGGGTTTTTTTTAGTAGAAAAGCAGTAGTGCAGTTTAAAAATCAAATCATAACAACCCCACCTCCATGCCTTGCAGCCAGTATAACTCAGTCAAAAATATTCATACACTGCATGTCAACAAAACATATCTATAATAACCAAAAATCTTTGTGGTTTGCATATGAAGGACTCAGCGTTCGGGGAGGGGGGGGGGGGGGGTCCATATTTCTCATGAATCTTGTGTAGCATATAAGAAGTGATGGAGGAAGAAGGATGACTCTTGCTCCTCACTCACTACATTTATTGTTTAGCTCTTGGTAAAGTGGGGCACCAGCAGGTGAGTTTATTGACCAGCAACAACTTAATTAATGTATTCACCTTTAATAATCAGAACTCAGTCACTGAAGTAGAATCTGTTAATTAAAGTGAATTATATACCAGAACAAATAACATTCATCCAAATGAGGAGACCAAACTTGTCTTTGAAGTTTTATTACAAAAATGATGACTCAAACTAAGAATCATCAACAACAATAAACAAAATCAAACAACCCAAATAATAAAAGATAATAATTTGGAGAATAACTACCGGTATTTTGAAAAATAGTAAAGCAATTACTAAAACGATAATGAACAATCTAAACGATAAATAATTAATCAGGGATTAACTCTTTTCTCAAAGGCAAAATTAACTCTTTGAGCAGGAATTATTTTGGTTTTTATTTGTGCACAAATTTAGACAAAGTTTAACTATTTGATAAATAGTTTACTTTGGATTTTGGTTGAGAGAAGTTTTTTAATGTGAATAGATCAAGTCATTTATTTTTACTGCAAGCCAGGAAATGATTTATCAAGTTGCATCGGCTAAAGCGGCATAACCAGACCTAAGTTGCATCGTGTCAAAGGAGCAAACCGATGACGTTCACAGAACCCTTCCTATCAGGTGGGCCACGAAGTCTGGTTGTCCACCAAGGACCATCCCCTCTGGGTAGAATTTTGCAAGTTGGCACCTCGTTTTGTGGATCCCTTCCCCATCGTCAACGTTATCAACCCGGTGGCGGTCCACCTCCAACAGCCTCGCTCCCTCAAAGTACACCCCACCTTCCATGTGTCTCATATTAAGCCCCTTCTGTCTTCCTGTTTTGAACCCTCCTCCAGACCCCCTCCTCCCACTCGACTGACTGATTGAGGGGTTTCCGGCCTACACTGTCAGGAGGCTGCTTCACTCCAGACGGTGGGGTCGGGGACTACACTACCTGGTGGACTGGGAGGGTTATGGACCTGAGGAGCGGTCCTGGGTTCCTGCCTGTCACATTTTGGATAAGTCCCTTATTCTGGACTTTCATAGGTCTCACCCTCACCTGCCTAAAGGTCTGTCAGGAGCCGGACCTTAAAGAGTGGAGCTATGACACGTTTCTGCTCCCTCATGCCATAGTTTCTGTCACCATGCTCTGTTTCACCCCTGTTCACGCCTCAGTTCAAGCCTGTTCCTGTCACCCTGCACCACGCCCACTCTGCCCTGTCACCGCCATCAGCGTTCATCGTATGCACCTGTTGTCCACCCTCCTTAAGCTCCACGTTCACTCTCAACCAGCGCCAGATTATCAAACTCATTCTTGAAAATAGATATCCAGCGTTCATGCCACAGCCTTCTTTGCCTGCCTGGTTTTGATCTTGTGCCTTTTCCTTGGATTCCCCACTTTGCCTGCCCCTCATCTTGTTTGGAGTCATCTCTGATCACGGTTCCGACTCTGCTTCCCACTACCTCAACTACGCCTCTTGGATCACGTTTTGAACAAAGTTAAGGATTTCAGACCATCTGTGTATGACCCCTGCCTGTTCCACTAGACCTTATTTCTGGATTATCCCTAAAGCTTCATTCTGCACAAGTCTCCTGCTCTGCTGCAGTTCACTCACTGCTAGTGACATCATGGGATCCAACTGACAGGAGGATCCCCTGCTTTACCTGACCGTGAAGGTTAGTGACTGCCTTATCACCCTAAGAACCTTCACCATAAAACCCAGGACACTTATTAATCTGTCTCTACAGATAGGAGCCATCCATGGACCCATCCTCCGCCAGCAGCTCTTCTTTAATAAACTTTATTAACCATTCCTGCAGAAGGTTACCAGTTCAAATCCTGGTCCGGGGGCCCTTCTGGGTGGAGTTTGCATGTTCTCTCCGTGCATGCGTGGGTTTTCTCCGGGTACTCCAGTTTCCTCCCACAGACCAAAAACATGTATGTTAGACTGATTGGTAACTCTAAATTGTCTCTAGGTGTGAGTGAGAGAGTGAATGGTTGTTTGTCTCGTTTGTCTCTATGTGGCCCTGTGATGGACTTGTACCCTGTTCAGGGTGTACCCCGCCCCTTGCACAGTGATTGCTGGACATGGGCAATGGTGACCCTCATGACCCAAAATGGAAGAAGCGGGTAAAAGATAATGGATGGTTGGATGGATGGATGGAACCATTCCTGTTGTCTGGTGCTGTGTTCGAATCCAAACACATGTTCTTGTCACATATATTATGACTCCCCTCGGAAGTAAACAGATTCCAACTCAAAACACTCACACATAGGTTGGAAAATTTATTTTCTGAAAAACAGAACAGAGAAATATGTTAAACACATTATAATATTTCTAATAATCGTATTATAATGATTAAAATCAATAATAAATATTATTCATATTCACAACTGTCATGAAGTCCTTTAAAAATAAAAATTTTTCAACTAAGGAAAAATTTCAAACCTACCATCCTACTATCGCCTCTGGTTCCATGTCAGAAGAGACAACTTCAAAAATATCACTAGAACCTGATGTATGTTTGGACTGTTTTTGTCCTATTGAGCTCTCTGAATTGTCAAAAATAATATGTTCATCCAAACCATCCACATGTCTGCTAGATCCCATCCCAACCAGACTGTTTAAAGAGGTATTTCCTTTAATTAATAACCACGACTTGGATCTGCTTAATTTGTCTCTAATAAACAGTTCCGCACCATAGAGCTTTGAGATTGCTGTAATCAAAGCTTCACTTAAGAAACATAACCTTGACTCAGGAATCCTAGCCAATTATAGACCTATATCTAATTTAACTATTATCTCAAAAATTCTAGAAAAAATAGTTGCAGGTCAGTTGTGTGAACATCTAGAAAGAAATAATCTGTTTGAAGAGTTTCTATCAGGGTTTAGAGCTCATCATAGCACAGAAACAGCACTGGTGAAAGTTACTAATGATATTCTCATGGCCTCAGACAATGGACAGGTGTCTACACTGGCCCTGTTAGACCTCAGTGCTGCATTTGATACAGTTGATCACAAAATTCTACTACAGAGACTTTAATATGATACTGGGATTACAGGAACGGCTCTAAATTAATTTAAATCATATTTTAAATATAAATAATGAATCGAACATTTTTTTAGTCAGGTCATCTGGACAGTTTCTTTTTTTGTGCTGAAACGTCTCGCCTTCGATCCAGAAGGCTTCATCAGTCAAGGAAACACACAACAAAACTGATTCTTCCTCCAACAGCTTACTCCAAAGTGGAACAAACCAGTTCTGCTTGTGATTAGATGGTCTCTTTGGTATGCCCCTCCTCCATTGCTGGCCCTCTTCCTTGTTGACATTCTTGTCAAACTGGTTGAAAACAACAAAGTCCATGCTCAATAATCCAGGTATACAATCCAACATTTGTTAAACATAAATAATTAATCTTTTTCATATACCAAAGTTAATCATGGAGTTCCTCATGGTTCAGTGCTTGGACCAGTACTCTTTACCTTTATATATGCTTCCATTAGGTAAAGTTATTAAACCACATGGGATACATTTTCATTGTTATGCTGATGATACACAGTTATATTTGTCCATGAAACCCTATGAATCCAACCATCTACTTACTGTAGACTACAAGCATGTCTTAAAGACATAAAAATCTGGACGACCCTTAATTTTCTGCTTTTGAACACAAACAAGATTGGGGTTTTAGCTTTTGGACCTGAGCACCTTAGGAATACATGTTTCAGTCGTTCTCCCTCCTTAGATGGCATTAATCTGTCCTCCAGCTCTAATGTTAAAAATCTTGGTGTTATTTTTGATCAGAACATGTCTTTTATCCCCCACATTAAAAACTTTTCTAGAACCGTCTTCTTCCACCTGAGTAATATCACTAAAATTAGAAACATCTTATTTAAAAATGATGCAGAAAAACTAGTTCATGCATTTGTCACGTTTAGACTGGACTATTGCGATGGTTTATTATCTGGATGTCCAAATACTTTTTTAAAACGTCTTCAGTTGATCCAAAATGGGGCTACCAGAGTCTTAACTGGAATTAGCAGGAGAGATCATATCTCTCCAGTTGCAGTTTTTCTCCACTGGCTCCCTGTAAATCCAGAATAGAATTCAAAGTCTTACTTCTAATGTACAAAGCTCTCAACAACCTAGATCCATCTTATAATACAGATCATATTGTTCCATATTTTCCTAACAGAGCACTTAGCTCTCAGACTGCAGGTTTACTTGCGGTTTCTAGAGTTTCCAAAACCAGATTGGGAGGAAGAGCTCTCAGTTATCAGGCTCCTCTCTTGTGGAACCAACTTCCAGTTTCTGTCCATGAGGCTGACACATTGTCCAGTTTTAAGACTGGGCTGAAGTCTTTCCTTTTTGATAAATCCTATAGTTAGGGTTGGCTTGCTATGCGGCTATTAGACTAATAGAGGACAAACTGACCTCATTTCCTAAAATTAATTGTTAAAATTGAAAAGTTTTCATCTGATACTATTTCTATCTTAGCATGTGATTCTTGACCTGCCATTGGGTATCTGTTCCTCCTTCCTGTCCTCCTTCCTGTTCCTCTCAAACCCAGCTGGTCGAAGCAGATGACCACTTGTCCTGAACCTGGTTCTGCTAAAGGTTTCTTCCTCATGAGGGAGTTTTTCCTTTCCACTGTCGCCTTCATGCTTGCTCAAGATGAGAGTCTGTGATGTAGTTAAATTCAAAGCAGTCCGTTCCTCAGATAAATAATGTTAAATTGTTATTTTTATATATGAATGTCTCTGTTCAATGCCCTGAGATGACTTCTGTTGTGACTTGGTTCTCAGCTGGTGCAGGCGGAGGAAACCTGGAGAGCTAGTTGCTATGGATGGATGGATGGATGGATGGATGGATGGATGGATGGATGGAT
>NC_056512.1:17800718-17804089 GCF_014905685.2 Nematolebias whitei
TGGATGGATGGATGGATGGATGGATGGATGGATGGATGGATGGCACCATGCTCCCCAGGTGAAATGAAGCTGTTTTGGTCATTAAATAAACACATAATTAAAGCGACGGGTCAGCATTGATGCATAATCCCTGCGACTTAAATGTTTTTTCCTCTTCATGATGCTTTTTTTTGGCTAATGCGACTTGTACGCCGGAAAATACGGTACTTGGGGTTCATATAAATTGTAGTTTGAAGGCTGTGGTGAAGTTTCCCTTTAAAACTACGAATTTTCAATTTCATTAAATTGACGCATTTTTTGCATTTCATAGACATATTTTGAAAGTAATGTGTGCCATTCAACAGTACATAAAAACGTGTTCCCACACCTTTTTTTACTACACTGTCTCTCATCCCTTGATCAGAATCTGATCTGCTCTCAGCAGCTGACCGTTTGAAAAGCTGCGAGCCTCGCCATTGTCAAAGAAAGGATAAGATCCATCTTGTGTCGATGCATTCTTTTAGGCGACACCATTTATGCATCTCTGAATGCATTTTCACACCCTCGCTGGCTGAGTCAGACAGTCGCCACGCCCTCTCTGTTCAAACCTAATGAAAAATGACAGCATAAACTCTTTGTTTAGTTTTTTATATGTACATCAAGACATTTCATCAGCTACATTTTAACCCAACAATGTGACTGATGCGCAACTTGCCAGTAAATGAGATAATAAAAACTAATTGTGCCGCTTCATCGTTAATTTTCAGGGGAATTTAGGTAAAGGTCATGGATGTTATCACTCACTGATGTTAAATAATGTGGAACCATGAGTGTGAGGTCGAGAGAGTCTCTTTGTCTACTCAGAGAGGAGTCTGATAACTGATAACTTGTGACGCCTTCAACAACTGTGAGCTGTGAAGCCGAGGTCGTCTTGACATCGCCTCTGTCGATAACGAGCTTTTAAACTTTCTCTAACTCTTCGTGACCGGAGCTTCGTTGTAACATCTGATTGAGCCTGTGTGTGAACTCTGACCCCCTTGCAAGTAAACTGGGTTGAAAGATCTTCTATGTCCTCACTGTGCCTTATTGGAGGAATGAGATGATGGAGGTTTATTTTACCCAACATCAATATCACTATTTATTTTTCTAGATTTTTTTTAATTTGGTTCAGTATTTGAGTTGAGTTTATCAAAGTGAGAACCTTCAGACTTCATTTCTTTTGATCTAGTGACAGTAGACGTTGGAATTTGGTTTAGATTAAGGCTAAGATAAAGTTCGGAGTCAGGTTGGTTACAGTTAGGGGAAGGAGTGATGGAATGATGTTCCTGAAAAGACAAGTTTGTGTGTGCAGTAGAACCAGACGAACAACCTTTATCAAACGGCTAACCAAGTCTGACACTTACAAAGAAAATGGGTGTTATGAAAACGCAACAATCTATTTTATTAGAACGCTGTAAAGATTACAACCATTCTAACACAGGGTGCATGATGTTGTGCTTTTAGAAGGTCGTGTTTGCACATGAGCCATCAGGGAAAATACAGTATTTTCTCATTCTTATTAAATTTGATGCTTTTTGTACAGCTACGTTTACAGTTTGGAAAAGAGGTACCTCAGTTTGTTTTAAAGAGATGATTCAGACATTTTAAAGTAGAGTTATGTGGAAAAGTTATAAGTAATTAACGCCTTGCTTGCTGTAGATCTTTATGAACATATTGTCTCAAAAGTAGTCACAAGTGTACAAGATTTAATATTATATTCACGTACCACGAGTTTTACAAACGTACACATTTCAACAAGTAGGAATATTCTGCAGACACAGACTGTCAAAGACACGTGCACAAATCTCGTGCTGTGGACAGATGAGTCAACACAAGCTCTGCATGTGGAACTGACTTTAGAGCCTTGCTTCAAATTCACTAAGGAAATGCTGCGTTCAAGGCTCGTGGGAAGCTGGGACATCTGAGCGTTACCATATTTACTGAGCTCCTGGGAAAGACACATTTCCAAATAAACTCCGGTCACATCAGTAAAAAATAACAATAATTCAGGATTCAAGAAAATGTATTGTCACTGAAAACATTTGGAACAAGAGTTAGTATTATAGGCCTCTGCAAGTGAATATTCAAATAAAATTAAAAAAAAACTTTATTATGTAAAAGTAGCCTAGAATAAAATAAAAACAGAACAGTACAAATCCACTGAAAAACAAAAAAAATTAATTAATTATTTTCACGATAACATGTTACTATGTTCATTTTATATTCATAATTACTTCATTACAATAATTTATTAATAAGGACTTTGTCGTTTTATTTTTGCTTAACTGGCAGCAGTGTAAAGGTTTATAAAATAGTATTTGCATGAACAGCTCTAAACGTTCAAACATCTGTTAAGAAGGGCCTGCTGTGAGTCAGAGAAGCAGACATAATAAGCAAGAGCTGTTTTAAAAATATGACTTCTTTCCAGGTCAGATTTATTTTTAAAGCAGGCCTTTAATAAACTGTCTACAGCTACAGACTAAACTAAGCTCATGGTGAGGATCCAAGACAGGCTGATTAAAGACTGAATGAAAAACATATTTATAAAGTGAAGAGAAAAGAGTTAAAACAAAAATAAAATTAAAGGCTTTGCATTTCTTGAAGCTTATTGCCCACCACCTTTCATGCCACAGTTTTAAAGTTCATGTTCAGTTGAGAAATAATAAATTAATGTAAAGCTTGTTTGGTCAAACTTTGAAAATAACACCATCTAATCAAATAAAATCAAATTTCATTCAAGTGCACTCACAACAACTGTCAAAGGCCAAAGTGCTGCACACAAAACAATATAACGACAACACCAACCTAAACACACACACACACATTAAAAATACAACATGAAAAAGCCATTAAATTTATGATAAGTCGGCAACACTCATGTTTTACTGAAGCCAGTGAGTGTTTTGTGATGGGACTTGAGAACAAAGAGTTGAAGTCTGACATGAAGGAGCAGCTGGGAGCTACAACTGAAAAGACCCGATCCTCTCTGAGAACCAGCCAGGACCTTGGAACTAAAGACCTGATTACCTGAGTGGACCAGCCTGGATCTCAGATCACCTAAAAGCAAATGATCATTAGATCTAAGGCACCTTGACAGAGCCCGGTCTGGCTAACACCAACAGACTTACAAACCGGATTCCAAAAAAGTTGGGACACTAAACAAATTGTGAATAAAAACTGAATGCAATGATGTGCAGGTGCCAACATCTAATATTTTATTCAGAATAGAACACAAATCACAGATCAAAAGATTAAACTGAGAGAATGTATCATTTTAAGGGAAAAATCTGTTGTTTCCAAATTTCTTGGCGTCAACAAATCCCAAAAAAGTTGGGACAAGTCCATTTTTACCA
>NC_056512.1:17804189-17805560 GCF_014905685.2 Nematolebias whitei
TCAAGCAGAGATATATATTTCAGCTCACTGATTACTTGAAAGTTTCATGAAAATTCGTTCATCAATTCGTGAGATATTTTGCTAACAGTGCAGGTGAACAGAGTCATACATGCACGAAAACATGTGTAATCTGTCCTCGCCCTGAGATTATCTGTCTTTAAAAGACCACAGCGCAACATTTCCAGTGTGTGTTGCTCCTCGATCATAATAAATCACATGAACGTGTCTTTGTGTCTCCAGGGTGCAGCTCGTATCCAGGAGCTGGTGTGTGCGCGCGCGCGCGCGCGCGAGGGAGTCTGGGGGCGGGTCCGTGCTGACGTCACCGCTCACTCCTGGCTGTCAGAGCCAAAATAAAACCGAGTAAAAACTTTTGTTATCGGGACTCACGGTGAAAACAAATGGCAGCGAGGACAGGAGGCGGTGAGAGCGGCCGTGGCTCTGCGGGGCGGAGAGCTTTCAACGCGGGGCTGTTTGTGTAGCTGGAAGGAGGGGCTGCTTTCCTTCGCTCGTTCTTCCTTTTCAAGTTATTCCCGGGGTCTCCGGGGACAGCCAGCGTCAGTGTAGCCGGCTCGCTAGCTAACGTCAAGTTGAAGGAAAGTGGCGGAGCCGCCGCTGAACTGGACTTTATCCGCCGACCTAAATGCGACGGAGAGCAGGTAACAACACGCAGCCTCCACCGCGCCACACGCACGACGACGGACTGACGAGCACGCGAACCGCTTATTTTCTTGTTGTTGTTGTTATTGTTGTTGTCGCAATATTCGGGGCTTTAGCCAACAAGTAGCGCTCCTGAGGCGGCAGCTGGTTCTACTGGTCCCAGCTCGTCCTCCACCTTCATGCTGGTGCCACCGTTGGACCACGTCTCGCCATTTTTTCTTCACTGTCTGCAGCGCGTTCTTGTTGCACGTAGCGACAAATAAATAAAATAAAATAAAAACACGCTGGATTTATTAAATGGAGGAGGGGGGGGGGGGGGGGGGGGTCGATTATGCAAATGTCAGACTGTCGTGCTGCACGGTCATGGTCCAAATTCACTGAGGGGTGGGTGCATCTAAAACCAGCCGTGATGTGTCAGTATTCATGTCATGATCCAGCTGCTGGAGGAGACGTGTGATCAAGCTGGGGGGGTCTGGTGTAGCAATGCGGTAGACTGGGGACTGCTTTGGGTTTCCAACATGAGGAAAATTGACGGGCTATTATTTATGTTTGGTCAATACGTTTTGGGGGGGGGGGGGGCATGGCCTGCTGACAGCAGCAGGAGGTCGCGGGGGGGGCAAGGGCAGGGGTGGCGGGGGTGGGGGGGCGGGGGGGGGGGGGCCCCCACCCCCCCCCCCCCCCCCCCATATGAAGCAGGCTGCCAGGTGAAGATGC
>NC_056512.1:17805660-17808913 GCF_014905685.2 Nematolebias whitei
TGATGGAGGACTTGGAGCTCGACAGCCAAACCCATCTGTTCTCTGTTCTAACCGTGATTGATTGTTACGCACTGATGATCAATTTTTAGACTGATGGTCCCTTTTTACATTTGATAAGCTAGTTTCTGGAATTACACAGCAGGCTGTTACCATTTTAAAAAGGTGCTATTTATACATCAGAGTTGGTTGGCAGGCCTCCGACTGATGAAGTCTTTCAGATGATGAAACGTTTCTACCAAATAATCTGTCCAGACGACCTGTTTGAACATTTTTTTGATTTGTTCACCTGGATGTTTGAGCTTACGTCAGGACTTCTCTGTTCTAGTTTTTTGCTTTGAATCTATAAACAGACCTTAATAATAATTAAAAAAAACATGAAATAAATAAAAATTGTGTAACTTGTGTAAACATTTTTTTACAAATACAAATCTTTTTACATGCACCCATTCAGTCCTACACATGCTTAAAGCAGATATCCTCAGCCATTTTATTTTACAAAATCTGTGCTGATTTACAAGCACAAAATATTTATGACTGGAATTACACAATAGCCAAAACACAATAAACAAAACATACAGTAAATGTTGACTCTTAAACGGGCCAGTAAAATATATGATTTATTTGCACGAGTCGGATCCTTAAAACCACCTGTCAATCAATCCAGTAGCCTCGTCAGCAACTGACCAATCAGCAATCTCAATTTGTCCTGAAGGGAAACGCCCCTTACCTGCAGGAGTAACACCCCCGTAACCTCCGACAACATTGTCGGGGTTTTGCAGGCAGTCAGAGGAATTTTGTAAAAAAAAAAACACCAGAAAAAAAGTGGCAGTAAATGGGCATGTCATTAAGACAGCGTTACCCTGCACGTTTAGAGGATGGAATAAAGTTTATTCAATTCCAAAATTAAAAGGAGTCTGGAAAAATGTAAAAGATGATAAAGCCCCGTGGCCGACCTCATGAGCAGCTGAGTACGACAGTGAAAAATAACTGCCACATGTTCATCTGTTCGAAGGTAACTGCAAGCCTTGTTTTGTGTGTTCTGTATGTAGATATATGTTGCATCCTCTGGTTGCACAAGTTTAGTCTTTGTTTGCGATGATCCTTTAAAAGCCCTATTTGTGACTGAGCTCCTCGTTTACGGCCGCACCACCCTGAACATGTCTGATCTCAGAAGCTAAGCAGGGTCAGGCGTGGTCACTTGGATGGAAGAATACCTGGGAATACTAGGTACTGTAAGCTTTTGCACTTCTCACAAAACACACCATGGGGTGCGTTGTTCAAGCCAAGTGTCATTTGCCCCTTTTCCATTAGTAACGGAACAGCACGACTCGACTCAGCACGGTTCTAAGGCTTTTCTATTGGTAACGGTATGTAGAACCCGTCTCTTTTTTCAGAACCCTTGGTTCTGTGGTTCCAAGCGGGCCGAGTAGGTACCAAAACGTGATGTCAGAACACTGTTGGTCACTGATTGGTCAGGGGGCGGAGTCACTGGATTTTTTAGAAACTTTTCAAAATACCGATCCGCTATTTGCAATTTCTCAGAACTTGGAGCAGCGGCTGGACCTATTTTAAAGATTTTAAAAGCAATGATGACAACACAGTGGTCTAATGCCGACTTGGGGCTCCGGATCCCGGCCTTGCGTGCTCTGCAGGCTCCGAGCTCCGCTGGTCACCACGGAGGATCATACGAGCTGCTAACTCGCACAAGGCCATTGCCCAGACCCGTCCTTGTGTGCTCATGAAGGCTGAACCCCGATTCCAACAGACGGGTCTGGTGCACGGAGGGTGGAAATTATTAAAAAAAACAGTTTATGGAATATCCTGATGCATGCTCAATAATCCAGGTAGAAAAATCCAAAAAAGTTCAATCTGGTCCTCTGGACATTCAAAAAAACAAAAAACAAAACAAAGCAAAAAAATATAGAAACGTTTCGTCTCTCATCCAAGAGACTTCCTCAGTCTGAGGTGCTGTATTCAGCTCAGTCTCTTAAATAGCACCTTCTCAGAGTGGATCAACCAGTTTTGCTGCTGACAACCAAAACCAGCTGATCACATGATCAAGAAGGACCATCAGCCTAACAATGGATCATTAGCACACTGATGGCTGTTTACTATTCACAGAGGGCTGAGTGATACTAGCAATCACAGCATTGTAAGAGGGGGACAGTTGAACCCGGAGGCCTCCACCCCTGTTTAATGATGGACGATTTCTTTTCACAAAGATGGCCTCCTTTACTCTTCTCTCAAACCATCGTTCCTCTCTGTCCAGGATGTGAACATCTTCATCCTTGAAAGAGTGACCGCTGGCCTGGAGATGAGTGTAGACCGCAGAGTCCTGGCCTGATGATGTTGATCTTCTGTGCTGGGCCATCCTTTTGGCCAGTGGCTGTTTAGTTTCCCCGATGTAAGACTGATCACATCCCTCCTGACACTGAACAGCATACACAATATTACTCTGTTGATATCCACATTGCTCTAGAGCCTGTTTTGTGTAGGATTTCTCCTTCTGCCTGGCTCCTGAGTTAGTGGGGATGCTGTCTGCTCTGTGGTACAGAGTCCTGATGACTCCTAACTTGTGCTCCAAAGGGTGATGGGAGTCAAATTGCAAATACTGGTCTGTGTGGGTGGGTTTGCGGTACACCTCGGTTTGCAAATGTCCTCTATCAGAGACTGAGACCTCACAGTCCAAGAAAGCCAACTTGCAACTCTGAAAAGAGATCCAGGAAGTGGTTACAAGAAGAAGTTAATAGATTGCCTGAAAAATTTGGAGCAGGACAAAGTTATTGACCGTTTTCTGTACCACAGACTGTACCCAGGGGAGGCCACACCTAGTCTGTATGGTTTACCTAAAATCTACAAACAAGGTGTACATTTAAGACCTATTGTTAGCATGATTAACTCTGTCACTTACAATGTTTCCAAATATCTGGCGTCTGTACTCATCCCTTTAGTTGGCAGCTCAGAACACCACATACAGAACACCATGGACTTTGTGGATAAGGTGAGGGATGTCATCATGGAGACTGATGAAACAATGGTCTCTTTTGATGTCACATCACTCTTTACGTGCATTCCTGTTGATGATGCAGTAGAGGTGGTCAGTTTAAGATTAAAATCAGACACCACTCAGAGCAGCAGGATCACACTTTCCACAGAACAACTGTGTCAACTCTTGAAACTGTGCCTGCAGTCAACCTACTTCACAGATGGGGAGCAATATTATAGGCAGAAACATGGGTGTGCTATGGGGTCT
>NC_056512.1:17809113-17814486 GCF_014905685.2 Nematolebias whitei
GAGACTGATGAAACAATGGTCTCTTTTGATGTCACATCACTCTCTACGTGCATTCCTGTTGATGATGCAGTAGAGGTGGTCAGTTTAAGATTAAAATCAGACACCACTCAGAGCAGCAGGATCACACTTTCCACAGAACAACTGTGTCAACTCTTGAAACTGTGCCTGCAGTCAACCTACTTCACATATGGGGAGCAATATTATAGGCAGAAACATGGGTGTGCTATGGGGTCTCCAGTTTCTCCTATTGTTGCCAACCTGTACATGGAGGAGGTAGAAAAGAGAGCCTTGACGTCCTTTTCAGGGACACCACCAAGTCATTGGTTCAGGTATGTTGATGACACCTGGGTTAAAATTAAATCTCAGGAAGTCCAACATTTTACTGACCACATCAACTCTGTGGATAAATACATCAAGTTCACACGAGAAGATGTAAAAAATGACAGGTTGGCTTTCTTGGACTGTGAGGTCTCAGTCTCTGATAGAGGACATTTGCAAACCGAGGTGTACCGCAAACCCACCCACACAGACCAGTATTTGCAGTTTGACTCCCATCACCCTTTGGAGCACAAGTTAGGAGTCATCAGGACTCTGTATCACAGAGCAGACAGCGTCCCCACTAGCTCAGGAGCCAGGCAGAAGGAGAAATCCTACACAAAACAGGCTCTAGAGCAATGTGGATATCCTAACTGGGCCTTCCTGAAAGCAGAGAAGAAACACAAACAGGACTCCAGTCAGCCAACAGGTGAAAAGGAGGAACCCAGACCAGTGGTCATTCCATATGTTGAGGAAGTATCAGAGAAACTGAGACGTTTATTTTCTAAACATAACGTCCCAGTGGCTTTTAAACCCCAAAATACATTACGGCAAAGACTGGTTCATCCCAAAGATCCAGTCCCCCGGCACAAACAGAGTAATATTGTGTATGTTGTTCAGTGTCAGGAGGGTGATCAGTCTTACATCAGGGAAACTAAACAGCCACTGGCCAAAAGGATGGCCCAGCACAGAAGATCAACATCATCAGGCCAGGACTCTGCGGTCTACACTCATCTCCAGGCCAGCGGCCACTCTTTCAGGGATGAAGATGTTCACATCCTGGACAGAGAGGAACAATGGCTTGAGAGAGGAGTAAAGGAGGCCATCTTTGTGAAAAGAAACCGTCCATCGTTAAACAGGGGTGGAGGCCTCCGGGTTCAACTGTCCCCCTCTTACAATGCTGTGATTGCTAGTATCACTCAGCCCTCTGTGAACAGTAAACAGCCATCAGTGTGCTAATGATCCATTGTTATGCTGATGGTCCTTCTTGATCATGTGATCAGCTGGTTTTGGTTGTCAGCAACAAAACTGGTTGATCCACTCTGAGAAGGTGCTATTTAAGAGACTGAGCTGAATACAGCTCCTCAGACTGAGGAAGTCTCTTGGATGAGAGACGAAACGTTTCTATATTTTTTTGCTTTGTTTTGTTTTTTGTTTTTTTGAATGTCCAGAGGACCAGATTTAACTTTTTTGGAGTTTATGGAATGTTTATTTTTTTATCAGTGAAGATTTTAAAAATAAATACAATTTGCCAGCTTCATCATGAAATCCTGTTTTCTTTTTAATGACTATTAAATAATCTAAAGTTAAAGTTAACTCAGCTGAAAAATCATAAAAAGACAAAATTATTGCATCGCTCAGGAATATTTCCCTCCAACATGTTTAAAGAAGAGAGAGACGGTCTTTAGTTCAAATTTATTTTAACTCACAAATGTACAAATCACAAAACAAGAATTAAACTTTAAAGCAACGCTAAAATTATAAAAAAAGTAATCTGTAAACAAAAAACAAAACCGCACATCTAAATTGAACAATGAAAGTAGACACGATAACAAATACATTAAATGATGAAGAAAACATAAAAATTTTAAATATAGATATTTTTGTAGAATCTGCTTCGTCAGAGATTCACTGGTGAACTAAAGTTCATTAATCCAAAAAAGTTCAATCTGGTCTTCTGGACATTCAAAAAAACAAAAGCAAAACAAAGCAAAAAAAATATTCTAGAAACGTTTCGTCTCTCATCCAAGAGACTTCCTCAGTCTGAGGTGCTGTTTTAAACCCCAAAATACATTACGGCAAAGACTGGTTCATCCCAAAGATCCAGTCCCCCGGCACAAACAGAGTAATGTTGTGTATGCTGTTCAGTGTCAGGAGGGCTGTGATCAGTCTTACATCGGGGAAACTAAACAGCCACTGGCCCAAAGGATGGCCCAGCATAGAAGATCAACATCATCAGGCCAGGATTCTGTGGTCTACACTCATCTCCAGGCCAGCGGTCACTCTTTCAAGGATGAAGATGTTCACATCCTGGACAGAGAGGAACGATGGTTTGAGAGTGGAGTAAAGGAGTGTCATGAATCACGTCCCTGTATTTTGATCTTTATCACTCTGTTCACTAGTTCTGGTTTCTCAGTCCTGTTCTGTTCTTTTCCTCCTCACTCCTTATCTTCTTCTACCTGGTTCTCATGTGTATGTGTGTGTGTATGTGGAGAACCAGTCTGTCCACTCTGCATGTTGGTGAAGGCTGACTGCACTAATTGGCTGCACTACAGTCAGCTGGCCTGATTATCTCAGACTGGCTGCACCTGTTCTCTCCACCCTTTATAAGCAGCACCCTGTCAACTCTTCGGTGCCCGATAGTTGAACACTCTTAGTAGTTATTAGATATCTCGCGTTCATGCCTGTAGTCCTTGTTTCCCTCTCTTGTCCCTGTTCAAGTCCTCGCTCCTTGTCTTGCCCACCACGCTACCTGTCCCTCTTTCTGGTTGTCCTCCCCTTCTTGTTTGGCCTGATCTCTTGGTTCCTTGACCCTCTGCCTGCCTCGACCACGTCTCTTTGGATTGCCCTCTTGGATTTGTTTCTGCATCTGCTCTTGGTACCGACCCACGCCTGCACGACCACCGATCTGCCTGCTCCTCTGGTACTTCCTGACATCTGCTTCACGTTACTGGACCTTGGAAAGCCTGACCACCCCTTTTGGATCACGGACTCAGGACACACAGACAGCTGCGGCCGACTGTCGTCCTTCACCGGACTCAGCCCTTCCAGCAGCTGCAGATCTGAACACTTCCACCCTTCAGGACCCTTGAGATCATCTGAGACGGTTAGTGGTTTTTCCTTATTGACTGTTCTCCACGTTCTGGTAATCAGCACGACCACTAACCGTTCTCTGCTTCTTAGATTGCTCCTGCCATTAACCGACACCAGAACCAGAACCCAGACCAGCACCAAGACCAGCTGTCACTTCCCTCCTAGAAACAATAAACACTTATTATTTATCGTCATTCTGTTGTGTTGTGATCTTGGTCCAAACCCTCACGAGAGTTCCTTACAAAGGAGGCCATCTTTGTGAAAAGAAATCGTCCATCATTAAACAGGGGTGGAGGCCTCCGGGTTCAACTGTCCCCCTCTTACAATGCTGTGATTGCTAGTATCACTCAGCCCTCTGTGAGTAGTAAACAGCCATCAGTGTGCTAATGATCCATTGTTAGGCTGATGGTCCTTCTTGAGCATGTGATCAGCTGGTTTTGGTTGTCAGCAGCAAACTGGTTGATCCACTCTAAGAAGGTGCTATTTAAGAGACTGAGCTGAAAACAGCACCTCAGACTGAGGAAGTCTCTTGGATGAGAGACGAAACGTTTCTAGAATTTTTTTTTTTGCTTTGTTTTGCTTTTGTTTTTTTGAATGTCCAGAAGACCAGATTGAACTTTTTTGGATTTTTCTACCTGGATTATTGAGCATGCATCAGGATATTTTGAATCACTTTGGCCAGGATTGCCTCAAACTAGTAAGAGAGTTTGAGAAAACAGCAAGGAAGAGGGCAGACTACAGGAACCACTTGCGATTCAACCTCAGATGTCGACAAAGTGGCATCATTCCCAAGAGCCTGGAACTAAAATCATCGGTCAGCGGGCACCGGGCAAGCAAGATCCTTCAGAAGGCACAGACCCAGCTGCTGAATGAACGGGTGAGACAGACCAATTTTACTATTGAGGCCTTGAAGGCCAAAGAAGAGCACATTAAACAGAAACTAACTATGTGTCTAGATCAGACCACACTTCAGCAAGTATTGGACTGTACAGATCAGGCACGCTTAGCACAGCATGTCAAGTCCAAGACTCGACAACAAAATAAGTTTAACTTACTAATAACTCATCAACACCATCACTATTCCAATAACAACACATTCAGTGTAGGACAACACTCCAGTAGTCAATTACATGCCAGGGAGACAGAAAAGTGGGTGAAGAATTTATCTGACAGACAGCTCACCCAGCCGGAGACAGAGATTCTTGCCAGGGGACTGAACTTTGCGGTTGCACCAAGTACAATTCCTCTGGTGGAGATGATCACAGCCACAGAATCAGCCATCCGCAACAACAAAATGAAAGAGGGTGAAGCAGAACAGCTCAGAATCAAAGTTTCATCCTGCCTCAGCAATGCCAAACCACCACCTTCCAACATCAGTAGAGAGGAGAGGGATGCACTCACCACTCTTAGCAAGGACAAAAACATCATCATTCTCCCAGCAGACAAAGGAAGGTGCACAGTGATTTTGAACCAGAAAGACTATTATGAGAAAGTTATGACACTCCTTAGTGACTTAACCACTTATGAACCTCTGAAAAGAGATCCAGGAAGTGGTTACAAGAAGAAGTTAATAGATTGCCTGAAAAATTTGGAGCAGGACAAGGCTATTGACCGTATTCTGTACCACAGACTGTACCCAGGGGAGGCCACACCTAGTCTGTATGGTTTACCTAAAATTCACAAACAAGGTGTACCTTTAAGACCAATTGTTAGCATGATTAACTCTGTCACTTACAATGTTTCCAAATATCTGGCGTCTGTACTCATCCCTTTAGTTGGCAGCTCAGAACACCACATACAGAACACCATGGACTTTGTGGATAAGGTGAGGGATGTCATCATGGAGACTGATGAAACAATGGTCTCTTTTGATGTCACATCACTCTTTACGTGCATTCCTGTTGATGATGCAGTAGAGGTGGTCAGTTTAAAATTAAAATCAGACACCACTCTGAGCAGCAGGACCACGCTTTCCACAGAACAACTGTGTCAACTCTTGAAACTGTGCCTGCAGTCAACCTACTTCACATATGGGGAGCAATATTATAGGCAGAAACATGGGTGTGCTATGGGGTCTCCAGTTTCTCCTATTGTTGCCAACCTGTACATGGAGGAGGTAGAAAAGAGAGCCTTGACGTCCTTTTCAGGGACACCACCAAGTCATTGGTTCAGGTATGTTGACGACACCTGGGTTAAAATTAAATCTCAGGAAGTCCAACATTTTACTGACCACATCAACTCTGT
>NC_056512.1:17814586-17816126 GCF_014905685.2 Nematolebias whitei
CATCCTATGGAGACGCTGGACAGGTAGCGTTAACTGGAACTCCATATCTGCTGATTCATCTTCAGAGAGGTAATGAGTCAAGTTTACTACCAAGCGTACCGAGGAAAAGCTGGGTTCGAATGGAGAGTGTCGGTTCTGGTCAACACTCACCCTCACACACCATCTTTTACTCCCTTTAAACTTCATTTCCATCTTTAAATTCTTCTCTCAAGTAGAAATCCTTCCAGATAATTTAGAAATGTCTGTGTAAAGTGCTCATCCACCGTCGTGTGGATAATTGATCATAATTGTACAGTTTTCATTAATGTCTGTGGTGAAGCAACGGAAAATCATGGCCGTATGCTTTTCCTGGTTGTAAAGCTGATTGATTATGTTGTTATTCTCATATTCTGCCAAATTAATGTAAATGTTGATGTTAAACTTTGATTCTGTAAAATAAATGACCACATTCATTTTGATGGGTCAAAGATAAATAACGTCTCACGTTACATTTCATTAAATTCAATGCACGTTTTATTCAGTCCAGAAAAATGAAGAATCCGTTTTAATTGATGAATATATCTCAGCATCTGTTCGTCTACATATTGGTGGCCCGTACGGGGATCGAACCCGCGATCTTGGCGTTATCAGCACCACTACTCGAACAATTCTATTCGGGGGGATAGCTAATTCTTTTTGATGAGTCTCGTCATAGACTTCCAAAACATTTATGGGGAAACCAAACACCCAATCTCAAGTCGTTCGTCTAAAAGACAACAGACAATTGAACCAAACTATATTTTACCATGTAAAGCTAACTTAAACCAAGTTAGAAATGGAAAAATAGTTTGGAACCCTTTTCTATAGGTATAAACCCCTGTAGTTACCCTTTTCAGCATGTTCCACCCCTTAACTGGTAGTTGTAGCTGTTCCCGATCATAATAGCTTACACACCAGGTGTATATAGTTTAAGGCCTTATGTAAAATCCCCTTCATAAGCCCACCTTAAACCACATAATTGCATGTCACATTTGAACCAGAACGGCACCGACTGGACATCCACCCAGCGACGACCTTCGCTGGAGGAGACCTGCAATCCTGACGTTGGTCTCCAATCTTCATCCAGTGGCCGCATCTTCAGTTCAATCCAAGGGTACCCCTCTGTATGCTGATTAATCAACACTTCCAATCGTTGTGGATTTACCGTTATGGATTATATGACTTTTCCAATGGATTACAGACTCTGTTTCCAAGGGGTTAAAGCATTGCTACAATGGAATTACCGACGACGTTATGGAATTATAATCAACACAATGGAATTACCAAGAACATTGTGGAATTACCTTGACTTTGTTTTCCTTGCTGGATTACTTTTGACTTTTGTTTTCCTTGCTGGATTACTTTTGACTTTGGTCTTCCTTGCTGGATTACATCAAGCTCAAGGACATTCGAAGGCGTAAGTTCATGTTTGGAATTCATCCCCATGGACAGGTGATGATTTCCAAAGGGGGGACTGTAGTGAACTTGACCTGATGTCAAAACTAAGCCTAAGGTCAAAACC
>NC_056512.1:17816226-17816324 GCF_014905685.2 Nematolebias whitei
CCCCTTTGGAATTCATCCCCATGGACAGGTGATGATTTCCAAAGGGGGGACTGTAGTGAACTTGACCTGATGTCAAAACTAAGCCTAAGGTCAAAACC
>NC_056512.1:17816424-17820611 GCF_014905685.2 Nematolebias whitei
CTTTCCACAGAACAACTGTGTCAACTCTTGAAACTGTGCCTGCAGTCAACCTACTTCACATATGGGGAGCAATATTATAGGCAGAAACATGGGTGTGCTATGGGGTCTCCAGTTTCTCCTATTGTTGCCAACCTGTACATGGAGGAGGTAGAAAAGAGAGCCTTGACGTCCTTTTCAGGGACACCACCAAGTCATTGGTTCAGGTATGTTGATGACACCTGGGTTAAAATTAAATCTCAGGAAGTCCAACATTTTACTGACCACATCAACTCTGTGGATAAATACATCAAGTTCACACGAGAAGATGTAAAAAATGACAGGTTGGCTTTCTTGGACTGTGAGGTCTCAGTCTCTGATAGAGGACATTTGCAAACCGAGGTGTACCGCAAACCCACCCACACAGACCAGTATTTGCAGTTTGACTCCCATCACCCTTTGGAGCACAAGTTAGGAGTCATCAGGACTCTGTATCACAGAGCAGACAGCATCCCCACTAGCTTGGGAGCCAGGCAGAAGGAGAAATCCTACACAAAACAGGCTCTAGAGCAATGTGGATATCCTAACTGGGCCTTCCTGAAAGCAGAGAAGAAACCCAAACAGGACTCCAGTCAGCCATCAGGTGAAAAGGAGGAACCCAGACCCAGACCAGTGGTCATTCCGTATGTTGAGGGGGTATCAGAGAAACTGAGACGTTTATTTTCTAAACATAACGTCCCAGTGGCTTTTAAACCCCAAAATACATTACGGCAAAGACTGGTTCATCCCAAAGATCCAGTCCCCCGGCACAAACAGAGTAATGTTGTGTATGCTGTTCAGTGTCAGGAGGGCTGTGATCAGTCTTACATCGGGGAAACTAAACAGCCACTGGCCAAAAGGATGGCCCAGCACAGAAGATCAACATCATCAGGCCAGGATTCTGCGGTCTACACTCATCTCCAGGCCAGCGGTCACTCTTTCAAGGATGAAGATGTTCACATCCTGGACAGAGAGGAACGATGGTTTGAGAGAGGAGTAAAGGAGGCCATCTTTGTGAAAAGAAATCGTCCATCATTAAACAGGGGTGGAGGCCTCCGGGTTCAACTGTCCCCCTCTTACAATGCTGTTATTGCTAGTATCACTCAGCCCTCTGTGAATAGTAAACAGCCATCAGTGTGCTAATGATCCTTTGTTAGGCTGCTGGTCCTTCTTGAGCATGTGATCAGCTGGTTTTGGTTGTCAGCAGCAAACTGGTTGATCCACTCTAAGAAGGTGCTATTTAAGAGACTGAGCTGAATACAGCACCTCAGACTGAGGAAGTCTCTTGGATGAGAGACGAAACGTTTCTAGAATTTTTTTTTTGCTTTGTTTTGCTTTTGTTTTTTTGAATGTCCAGAAGACCAGATTGAACTTTTTTGGATTTTTCTACCTGGATTATTGAGCATGCATCAGGATAAAGTTCATTTAACGTTTATTAGCAGGATTTATATACAGACCCTTTCCAAAAAATTAGAATATCATGGAAAAGTTGTTTAACTTCCATATTTCCATTCAAAAAATAATCTTTAATAAATTATAGATTCAGGGCCCACAATTTAAACAACTTCAAGTATTTATTTGTTTATTTTTACATAATTTGGGCTTCCAGGTCATGAAACACACAAAAACAGGATTTCAAAAAATTAGAATACTGTGAAGACATCAGTCCACACTACTTAGTTTTTTGCAGAAAAAGAAAGAAAGAAATTAGGATCACAACAAATCAGTCAAAATGTGGTACAGTACTTTCAAAATGATATGTCAATCTTCAATACTTGGTTGAGAATCCCTTTGTCTTAATCACTGCCTCGATGTGACGTGGCATTGAGACAATCAGTCTGTGGCATTGACTGGGAGTTATGGAAGCCCAGATTTCCTTGATGCTAGATGTCAGCTCTTTGTTGTTGGGTCTGGTGCCCCCTCCCTCATTTTCCTCTTGAGAATACTCCATAGATTCTCAGTGGGGTTTAGGTCCGGCGAGTTGGCTGGCCAGTCAAGAACTGTGGCATGGGCATCAAACCAGGTTTTGGTGCTTCTGGCGGCATGTGCAGGGGCCAGGTCCTGCTGGAAGATGAAATCTGCATCTCCATACAGATCCTCAGCAGAAGGAATCAGGAAGTCCTCTAAAACATTCTGGTAGTCTGTTGCGGTGACCTTGAATTTAAGAAAGCAGAGTTTACCAACACCTACACTGGACATTGCACCCCAAATCATGACTGACTGGATATTTCACACTGGACCTCAAGCAGTATGGGTTCTGTTCCTCACCCTTCTTCCTCCAAACCCTTGAACCTTGATTTCCAAATGAAAGTCACACTTTACTTTCATTGGAAAAGAGGACATTGGAACCCAGCAGTTGTAGTCCATCTCCCGGATGCGTCTGAATGTGGTGGTTTTTGAAGCTGTGACTCCCACCTCATTCCACTCTTTCTGGATCTCTGACAGATTCTGGATCTTCTCTGTTTGATAATCTGCTGAAGTCCACGGTCATCTCTTTTGCTGGTGCATCTTCTCCTGCCACATTTTGCCCTTCCACTAGACTTTCCATTGATGTGCTTGGACACAGCACTCTGTGAACAGCCAGCCTCCTTAGCTATGAACGTTTGTGGCTTACCCATCCTATGGAGGGTATCAATGATGGTCTTCTGGCCAGTTATGTCTGCACTCTTCCCCATATTGAACCGAACTGACTCAACTGAACCAAGCTGAAGCGATTTAATGACACCTGGGGAAACCTGTGCAGGTGCTTTGAGTTTAGTAGATGATTAGTGTCACACTCAGTTTAAAACATTCATTTCCAAGTGGAGTGACTCCTGACATGGCAGATAAACACCCACTTGCCTTCAAAATAAATGCACTGAAAAATCTGATTTGCAAAATAAGAGTTTGTCCACTGTTCGCTTTTAAAACTCTCTTTTTATTAACTCTTAAAAACAATTTTACTTTTTAGCTTTTGGCACAGCTTGAGACTTGCTTTTTAAAATTATATTTCTGTTTGAATGTTTTTACTGTTCTTATTGTTTTAACTGTTTTAAAAGTTTTTATTTCCTTGTATTTGACATGTGCAGCACTTTGTTGCAGCAGTGGTTGTTTTAAAGTGCTTTATAAATAAAGTAGTAGTTTGGACGTGCACTGTGTATTCTGGCGGGATTTGAGAGAAAACCGTGGGTCCTAATGGAAGCTGTATACTGGGACAAAGACAAAATGAGCTGTTGTATAATTTGTACAGAAAGAGAAGTTTGTAAGAACAACAAGAGCCTGTTAGCAGACATTTAGAAAGGTTGACACTGCTCAAAAATTTGGATGCATAACATCATCACACACTAATTATACATTTTTGTTGTAAAATATTCACAAAATTATACAACCTAAAATTTGTTTGCATAACACCCATGACGTACATCTAATGCATGTTCAAACACGTGAAACCCAACTTCCTGTGACCCCGTTTAAATGTATTATCAAGTTAACATTGTTTTTTCACTGGTGGCACAGTGGCGCAGTTGGTAGAGATGCTGCCTCTCAGCGAGCAGGTTGTCGGTTCAAATCCCAGCCGGGGGCCTTTCTGGGTGGAGTTTGCATGTTCTATCTGTAGATGAACAGATGCTGAGATATATTCATCAATTAAAACAGATTCTTCATTTTTCTGGACTGAATAAAACGTGCATTGAATTTAATGAAATGTAACGTGAGACGTTATTTATCTTTGACCCATCAAAATGAATGTGGTCATTTATTTTACAGAATCAAAGTTTAACATCAACATTTACATTAATTTGGCAGAATATGAGAATAACAACATAATCAATCAGCTTTACAACCAGGAAAAGCATACGGCCATGATTTTCCGTTGCTTCACCACAGACATTAATGAAAACTGTACAATTATGATCAATTATCCACACGGCGGTGGATGAGCACTTTACACAGACATTTCTAAATTATCTGGAAGGATTTCTACTTGAGAGAAGAATTTAAAGATGGAAATGAAGTTTAAAGGGAGTAAAAGATGGTGTGTGAGGGTGAGTGTTGACCAGAACCGACACTCTCCATTCGAACCCAGCTTTTCCTCGGTACGCTTGGTAGTAAACTTGACTCATTACCTCTCTGAAGATGAATCAGCAGATATGGAGTTCCAGTTAACGCTACCTGTCCAGCGTCTCCATAGGATG
>NC_056512.1:17820621-17831791 GCF_014905685.2 Nematolebias whitei
GGTTTTGACCTTAGGCTTAGTTTTGACATCAGGTCAAGTTCACTACATATCTATGCACGCGGGGGTTTTCTCCAGGTACTCGGGTTTCAACATGCATGTAAGTCTGATTGGTAACTCCAAATTGTCTCTAGGTGTGAGTGAGAGAGTGAATGGTTGTTTGTCTCGTTTGTCTCTACGTGTCCCTGTGATGGACTGGAGACCTGTCCAGGGTGTCCCCCGCCTCTCACAAGCTGCTGGATATGGACACCAGTGACCCCCGCAAGCCGAAAAGGAAGAAGCCGGTAAAAGAAAAAAGATGGAGGGCTGTTTTCTCACTTGTTTGGACAAATTCTCATTGCCCATGTGGAAATGTGTCAGTTTTCTTGTTTAGTGTACACCTCTAGTGTACTAACACCATTCACTAATCCTGATCATGTTTTGATACGTTTTGAGGGTGTGTTTTTTTCTTCAAAACTGATAAAGGAGTGAATTAAACCTTGTGGATTAATATGAGTAACAAGGGTACTTCAGTTTTTATCCATTGTGGCCCTTAATAGACAGCAGATACAGCAATGTAAGTAGCTTAGAGCTTGTTGATAATATAAGCTTTGTCAAAGAAGGGGCCTGGGAAGGAAAGGCCCTCTGTGGCTTACAGTGAAGTGAATCAAAGCCCTGTTGCCATCCAGTAGACATAAGGGACTTGTCTGAACGAGGATTACAAACCTTCCTGCCAGCTCCGGCCATCATTGAAACCTACTTCAACATCTCCTGAGCTTTGGTCGATATGTTGCCAGGCATTAGGATCACATTAACAGGGATAAAATATGAGATATTACAATCATGCGCTGCAATCGCCTTTGCAGAGATGCAGCTTGGTCGTTTTAGCTAATAATTACTTTAATGAAGACGCCCCCTGTGTAATAGAGATTTTTTATGAAGTAGGCACAGGCAGGAGATATACAGCGGCTTGTTTTTATGGATTTGCGTCCTCTGGGCTTGCCTTCGGCGCCTCGTTGTAGAGTAGCACCTCCATCACGCTGACAGTCGGCTGTGTGACTGAGCTGTGTTGAAGCTGGATTGTTTAGCCCGGTTCAGTACAGTTAAGCTGCAGCTGCTGCACGGGGGCTTGCAGACTCTTGCTGTGTGCTGCACAGAAGAAGAATACTGGAAGGAAAAACCTCTCTTCCCTTCTTCCCCCCCTCCACCATCTCCCACTATCCACTTCCTGGAACTTGCCCATGCAATTGGATTTAATGTTTGTCTGTGTGCCTGGCTTGTCTCAGAGCTCCGAGGCACTCCACTCCCCTTTTTACTGCTGTCCTTGGCTTGTCTCTGCATTCTAATAGCAAGATAATGCAGCCGGTGTGGCCCGCAGCTCCAACGCTACATGACGGTGCAACAACAATACAGCTCGCCACTTCAGGCTGCGCATTGTGTTGATTATTGTGTTTGCACGATTTAGTCGTCCGGTTTGTATTTAGATTGGAGGCCGAAGGGGAAGAGAAGGGGGCTGCAGAGATGGACGGTTCATTGTTTGCAGCCATCGATTCGGCTCCCTTTCGCCCGTCTCCCGGGCATCTTCTGTGTGTGTTGATTTCCATTCATCCCCTCAAGCTCTCCTTTTGCACCTCCTGCACACTTATCGCTGCGCCCGCTTGCTCCCTCCACATCTGTTCAGAGGGGACTGATGGTCGTACAAACGGCCTAATAACATTACAGCTGCCGTGAGAGCGAGGAGGGGTCAGGAGGGGCTGGAGCAAAGGGGATGGGGGGTATGTATATCAATCGTAGGGATTTGTGAGGGTGGGGGGAGGGAGAGGCAGAGGGAGGGGCAGGTGCATCACTAATGGCTTTTTAAAAAGGTTACAGCATGTCGCTCCCTCTTCATAATGGGGCCCTGGCTGTGCTGGAAATGCAATTTCCGGGAAAGATAATGCAAGGAGTGAAGGGCTGCAAGTGTGTGTGTGTGTGTGTGTGTGCAGGGGGGGTAGGGGGATGGGCGGGCAGTGTGTACCTAGCTCTTAGATTCAAGCAAAAGAGAGACAGAAGCAAAAGAAAGACTGACAGAGAGGGGAAATGCAGAAATGATGGAAAAAGTGGAGAAGGAGCGCAGAGGAGCGGAGGTGTGAAAATCCTTGACTGTGTGTGTCGGGTGGGGTTTAGCTTCTCCCTGATGCTGGGATATAACAGCAAAGAGGGAGGGGGACAGAAAGATTGGAGGAGAAAGGTGTGGAGGCATCGTCGTGTATGAGCTGCAGGCTTCGAGCGCATCAATACTTAATGAAGACATTATCTGCGGACACTGCGCCCGTGTCTCTAAACAAACATTATCCCTCAACCTTTCAACATCCTGCATGCTTGGTTAAAGCCAAGGATCCTAATTAACCTCTCCTCACCGCTGGATATGTGCCTCAACTTTGGCTGATTGAATCTCCCTGCGTTACAATGGGCATCTGTAATTGCTAGTCATGTTAGGGGGAGGATTTAGGCGTGTACATGACGTTCTTGTTGGTGCTGCTCGTGCACATGCTGCAGAAACGCTTCCAATTTATTTCACACCTTCTGCACATAACATCAAATCAATACCTCACAGTTATGTCTAATTTCATTGTGTCGGCCCAGAGTTCTGCCTGAACAATTATGATTTAACTACATTAATACTGAAGTGACAACCAGTGTCTGTGCACGTGTGTGTGTGTACTTTTCAAACAAAATGAAAAGAGAGATGAATGATAGGTGAAAAAGTAGAAAACAGGAACTTAATATGTTTTCCCACACCTGCTCTGTAGATGGATTATATACAAATTTCATACTAGCATCACCCCCACACCCCCCCAAACACACACACACCTCACCTCCCTACTTCTATGTCTCAGTCTGTTTCATCATGACTCATCCCTCTTGTCTCTCTGCCTCTCCTTCACTTAACCACAATGATGACATGTGTAACTTCCTCTGTGGAGCATCTCAGCGGACTGCTCCACAGCAGCACAGACTCCAAGAACTGGAAATGTCCCGTTCTCTGGTTTGTTTCAGATTTCAGTGAAAAACGTAAAACACTGAGGATTGAAAAATGTATGGATAAAAATAAAAGTTCAGATGCAAATGAAATGAAATTGCACACATTGAACCGTCATGTGACTTTACGGTATTGATACAATATACAAACAAATGGATAATAGAGTTGTTAGTTGACTGGTGTCGTCGTCGGGGTGGTACAAATGGCATTTCAGTCCTACAGCTGTTGTTTTGCCTCCTACGATAAGCCTGCCCACAGCTTTTGTAACTGGACCTTGAGATCCTGCAGATCAACACCAGGTCAGAGTTGACCTCTGAGCTGGTCCCACATGTTTGATTGAGTAAAGACTGGGGAGCATGGCTGACCACAGGAAGGCCTCAACTACACAGGCAGTTCACAGACACACATGACATTGCTTTGTCGATAGACCAGACCTCATCTGAAATCAGACCCTAAAGCTCCCCTCACCATGATGCCAAGAATAGTGCCGTATCTCTCTACAGCATTAATGAGATTGGTCCTCTACCTTCAGAGACGCCATATTTGCTTATAAAAAATCTGTAGTAATACAGAACCAAGATTCAACGTTAAACACGATATAAAACCACTGATCGTACGTCCATGCCTCCCAGCTATGGCACTACTTGAAATCAAGTTCAAGTCAAATTTATTGTCATTTCCATCACATGTGGTACATGAGGTGGAACGAAACTATGTCCACAGGGTCCCAGTTACACCCCAAAATACCAAAATATATAGTATAAAAGGAAACAATACATAAGGATCCAAGATATACACTAAGATATACACTAAACAAACAGCAAGTACACATGTCCCTGTTCTGGTGTTAATGGCAACAGTGAAATTTGTCTGTCTGATGCCAGTCATACATAGAACAACACAAAATGTTGCAAAGAGTGAAATACCTGCATCTGGATGGCAGGTACAAATATGATGATGTTCAACAAAGTCCATGCTCAATAATCCAGGTGTACAATCCAACATTTTTCAGTCAGGTCATCTGGACAGTTTCTTTTTTTTTTATGCTGAAACGTTTCGCCTTCGATCCAGAAGGCTTCATCAGTCAAGGAAACACAACAAAACTGATTCTTCCCCCAACAGTTTACTCCAAAGTGGAACAAACCAGTTCTGCTTGTGATAAGATGGTCTCTTTGGTACGCCCCTCCTTCATTGCTGGCCCTCTTCCTTGTTGACAGTCTTGTCAAACTGGTTGAAAACAACAAAGTCCATGCTCAATAATCCAGGTATACAATCCAACATTTTTCAGTCCGGTCATCTTGACAGTTTCTTTTGTTTTGTGCTAAAACGTTTCACCTTCGAT
This sequence comes from Nematolebias whitei, assembly GCF_014905685.2. Classification (NCBI taxonomy): domain Eukaryota; kingdom Metazoa; phylum Chordata; class Actinopteri; order Cyprinodontiformes; family Rivulidae; genus Nematolebias; species Nematolebias whitei. The sequence continues at coordinate 17,824,962 of NC_056512.1, forward strand.
CCAGAAGGCTTCATCAGTCAAGGAAACAGACAACAAAACTGATTCTTCCCCCAACAGCTTACTCCAAAGTGGAACAAACCAGTTCATTACATGTTTTATGTTTTTTTTATGTTACATGAATTACAGGTTCTCCACTGACAACATTTAACCATTTTTTCCTGATGATTTTTCACAAAATCTCTTTGACCACAAAGCGTTCGAAATGCAAAACCCCAACAATGTTGTCAGAGAAAAAGAGGGAGCAGCTCCTGCAGGTAAGGGGTGTTTTACTTTAGGAGAAACTAAGATAGCTCATTGGTCATTTGCTGACAAGCCTGCTGGATTGATTGACAGGTGATGTTGAGGATCTGACTTGTACAAAAAAAAAAAAAATCATAGATTTTACTGACCCGTTTAAGAGTCATCATTGATTCAATTTTTTTTTTATTATGTATTCAATATTTTGGTGAATCTAAGGTTTGAGAACTGAGTTTCCTTACATAATCCTAATGATGGTTTATTTATTTTTCAGGGGTGCTGAATTAAAATTTAGGGGTGCTTGAGCACCCCCAAAAAGAGGCTAAAATCGCCACTGGTTCCAAGGCAAGGCCACTACTCTCTGCTTGTCTGTCAGCTGCACAATCTCTCCACTTGAACTGGTGTAAATCCACAATGTGACCACTATCAAAACCCACCAAGTGCAGCTTACGCTGTTTAATGTGCTTATAAGATGTCGTTTTTTTTCTGCTGACATTCACTCACTGTTTGATTGGCAATGGAATGACGCAGCAACTGCCTGATAACACCATAGCTTCACACCTAACCCCACCACGTTTGTCCTCTGATTAGAGATGCCCACAGTTACTTAAAACAAGGAATCATCTTGTATTTGAAACTTTTAGTTTTAAGAGCCAGCGCAAACCTGTTTATATACAGTTTAAAGGATAAATGGTGATTTGTCTGATCTGAATTAAAGAATCATGTTTTTCATCCATCCATCCATCCATCCATTATCTTTACCCGCTTATTCCATTTTGGGTCACGGGGGTCGCTGGTGCCCATGTCCAGCAATCACTGTGCGAGGGGCGGGGTACACCCTGGACGGGTCGCAAGTCCATCACAGGGCTACATTGAGACAAACGAGACAAACAACCATTCACTCTCTCACTCACACCCAGAGACAATTTAGTTACCAATCAGCCTAACATGCATGTTTTTAGTCTGTGGGAGGAAACTGGAGAAAACCCACGCAGCACGGAAAGAACATGTCAACTCCACTCAGAAAGGTCCCCAGACTGGGATTTGACCCAGAGTAACCTGCTCGCTGAGAGGCAGCAACTCTACCAACTGTGCCACCGTGCTGCCCATAATCGTGCTTTTTTCCTGCAAAATATAAAAAAAGAAACTGTACAATGGATTTGACATAAAATAGTGTTTTCTACAAATGCAGTATGTAATATAAAATAAAGTATAAACATAATAACAATAATTTCACTAAAACTGAGTTTAAAAAGAGGAACACTGCTAAAGGAGCTTAAGCTAGTCTGTATATGTCTGTTTTTATAGTTTGCTGGTTTTGTTTGTGATTTTTACTTTATTTTATTGACGGTTCTTCTTGTTGTTCTTGATCTCATTGTAAAACACTTTGCTCAGTGTACTTATTTATAAATGTACTATACAAATAAAACTGACTTTGACAAGAAACAAACACTGATAAAATATAAAAGAACTAAATTGCTAAAGAAAAGCTAAAAATAGAAAACCATGAGCTAAAAGCAAAAAGTACCAAAAGGCTATTTCGAAGTAGCAAAAAAATAAATGTCATAAAAAGCAAGCTAAAAACTAAAAGCAGCTTTACACTTGAAAAGGCAAGCTAAAAGATAAATGTAGCAAACGGCCAGCTAAAGACTAAAAGCCAAAGGCTAGTGAAAAGAAAAGAAAACACTAGCACAAAGGCAAAAGTAGCTAAATTTTAGCTACTTTGTAGAAACATGTAGCGAAAAGCTAACTAAAAATTAAAAGTAGCTAAAAGCTAAAAGTATTACACCTCAGACATATTTATGTTGTATATTTTTTACTGTTAAACATGCCTGTACATGTTCAATGAATGTTAAGTTGTTGCATTTATCTTGATGACACAGCAGAAAGGGCGTCTCACAGCTAAATATTGTCTAGATGAAAAAGCAGCAGTTCTTCTGTGCCACAGTCAGAGTCCTTATTTCAGGTTTTGAAAGTTGGCCCTTCTGCCTCCGGTGCCCTTTCCAGACGTGCCAGCTCCCTGCAAATCAAACCATTTACACTCCCACTGGTCTGCATGGAGACTGAATTATGTCCAAATTGGACAATTCCTTCTGGGTGCCTACATTTTTATTTTGTCAGGAAGTATTATGAGAAAAAGCCTGTCCATGATGTGAGGGAAGGAATCTGTTGCAACAAACCTGAAGTTTTTTTTGTTGTCATTGACTCTACATCGGGCTTGAGATAGTTTAGAATTTAAAATGAACTGACCCAAAACTAAATTAATATGCTGTGATGAAATAATTATCATAAGAGATGCAGTTGTACGCCTGTCATGCTTCACATTGAAGGTGCGGCTATTAAATAATGAAACTCATTCTGAGGTTCAGTTTTAATGAAGAAAATGACATTTCAATTCCTTTCCCCTTCATTATTTGATATTAAAACAGCTTGTAGAAGCACACTCAGCCCTCTCACTGAAGCAATTTTGAAATGAAAAATGCCTTGCAGTACTTTAATCCCTCTCCCCTTATTCACCTGATGCAGCACCATGTGACTTTTCTCTTTTCCAGAAAATCAAGCCAGCACTCAAAGAGAATTGGTTTTGTGCCTATTCCAGCAGTTCAGAGAGAAATGTCTCAGATTGTGAGACAACAGAAGGTCTGCTCCTTTTAAACTTGTGGTAGACCAGAGGTCAGGTAGAGAGGCGGAGGAGACAGACTGAACGACAAACCGACTCATAGTTTAAAAACACTAAACCAGAACAAGCGCCATTAAACATCGGGCAGCTGTGGCTGAGTGGTTGGAGCAGACGTCCTCGAATGCAAGAGTTTGGAGTTCGAATCCACCAGCTGTCACATGTTGAAGTGTCACTGGGCAAGACACTGAACTCCTCGTTGCCTCTGATGTGTGTCTCATTGGTGTATGAATGTGATAAAGCTCTGATTAGTCTTTGTAGAGATCTAGTAGAGTGCTGTCCATCCATCCATTTTCTTCCGCTTATCCGGGGTCGGGTCGCGGGGGTAGCAGCCTAAGTAGGGAGGCCCAGACTTCCCTCTCCCCAGCCACTTGGGCCAGCTCTTCCGGGGGAATCCCGAGGCGTTCCCAGGCCAGCCGAGAAACATAGTCCCTCCAGCGTGTCCTGGGTCTTCCTCTGGGCCTCCTCCCGGTGGGACGTGTCCGGAACACCTCACCAGGGAGGTGTCCAGGAGGCATCCTAAACATATGCCAGAGCCACCTCAACTGGCTCCTCTCGACGTGGAGAAGCAGCGGCTCTACTCTGAGTCCCTCTCGGATGATCGAGCTTCTCACCCTATCTCTAAGGGAGAGCCCATGAAACTGAGAAAACTCATTTCAGCCGCTTGCATCTGAGGTCTCATTCTTTCGGTCACAACCCAAAGCTCATGAACATAGATGAGGGTAGAAACGTATATCGATTGGTAAATTGAGAGCTTCGCCTTTCGACTCAGCTCTCTCTTTACCACGACAGACCTGTACAGCGCCTGCTTCACTGCAGACACTGCACCTATCTGCCTATCGATCTCATGCTCAATTTTTCCCTCATTCGTGAAAAAGACCCCAAGATACTTGAACTCCTCCACTTGGGGTAGGATCTCCTCCCTGACATAGAGAAGGCACTCTACCCTTTTCCGGCTCAAGACCACGGCCTCGGATTTGGAGGAACTGATCTTCATCCAGGCCGTATCGCACTCAGCTACGAACCGCTCCAGCAAAAGCTGTAGATCACGATTTGATGTAGCCAATAGGACCACATCATTCGCAAAAAGCAGGGACGCAATCCTAAGGCCACCAAAACGGATCCCCTCAACACCTTGGCTGTGCCTAGAAATTCTGTCCATAAAAGTTATGAACAGAATCGTGACAAAGGGCAACCTTGGTGGAGTCCAACTCTCACCGGGAACAAGCCCGACTTACTGCCGGCAATGTGGACCAGGCTCTGACACAGGTCATACAGGGACCTAACAGCCCGTATCAAAGGGCCCGATACCCCATACTCCCAGAGTACCCCCCACAGGGTTCCCCGAGGGACGCGGTCGAACGCCTTCTCCAAGTCCACAAAGCACATGTAGACTGGTTGGGCAAACTCCCACGCCCACTCCAGGATCCTGCTGAGAGTGTAGAGCTGGTCCAGTGTTCCATGGCCAGGACGAAAACCGCACTGCTCCTCCTGAATCCGAGGTTCGACTATCCGACGGACCCTCCTCTCCAGAACCCCCGAATAGACCTTACCAGGGAGGCTTAAGAGCGTGATTCCCCTGTAGTTGGAACACTCTCTACGGTCCCCCTTTTTGAATATGGGGACCACCACCCCGGTCTGCTAATCCAGGGGAACTTCCCCCGATGTCCACGCAATGTTGCAGAGTCGCGTAAGCCAAAACAACCCTACAACATCCAGATTAGAGTGCTGTATGAATGTGTAAATGAGGCACAGATTGTGTTGTAAAGATCTTTGAGTATCTTGACTAGATAGAAAGGTGATATATATATATACGTACAGTCCATTTACCATTAACTTAAAGCCAGGTCTTAAAAGTTAGTTTCATTATCATTTCATTTGGGGGAACATTTCATTAAATTGTTAAAAATATTATATAGCTCACCAAGAGCATGTGTCAGGACAAATAATCAAATATCTTCAAGCTTCTGTATACAGAGGGGGACCAGGCAGGGATGTCCACTTTCACCTGCACTATTTGCTATTTTTATTGAACCTTTAGCAGCAGCAATAAGACAAACTGCTGATATTAAAGGTATACTGGGTAGAAATATAGAACATAAAATTAGTCTTTATGCTGACGATGTTTTACTTTTTCTTCAGAACACAGAAAATTCAATATCTAATGTTATCGAATTAATAAACTCTTTCTCAAAAGTTTCTGATTATTCTATAAATTGGTCAAAATCTACAGCTCTTCCAATAAACTGCGTGTTTAATACTTCTCTCAATGAACGACTACAATCAGGTAACATTACATACTTGGGCATTAATATTTCTCCTAGATTGGAAGACTTAATAAAATTGAATCATATCCCAATTTTAAAGAACATTGAAGATGATCTTACTAGATGGAAATCTCTGCCCATATCACTTATGGGAAGAGTTGCCTCAGTAAAAATGATGGTCCTGCCGAGAATAAACTATTTATTCTCAATGATTCCAAATAAACCTTCAACTGAATGGTTTAAGTCACTGGACTCTTTGATATCTAAATTCCTTTGGAAAAACAAAACTCCACGTATTAGCTTAAAAGCATTACAGAAATCTAAAGATACCGGAGGATTAGAACTTCCCAACTTCTATCACTACTATTTAGCCAATAGGTTACAATATATCTCAAAGTGGTTAAATCCAAATACATTAGATGAAACTTGGATAGACATAGAACAAACTTTATGCAATAATATTAAGATTTCAGATCTACCGTTTATTAGCACAAATATAAAAAGACATGTTTGCTTTAAAAGCATCAATATTAGCTCTTCTCTGACAGCATGGTGGGAGTATTTGAAAATGACAAAATCTTCACTACTCCCCAATAGACATACACCCATCTGGAACAATCCTGACATCCTACAAGAAAATAATATGTTAAATTTCCCAGGTTGGAGAGTCAAGGGAATTGAACGTCTGGAACACATATATGAAGGTGTAGACTTTATTCCATTTAATAATTTAATAATACAATTTGACATTGAAAATAAATACTTCTTAGAATATCAACAAATTAAGTCTATCATAAAAAAGAAATTTAAGCTTAATAAAACTTTGTTAGAAACACCAATATGTGTGTTAGAGTTCCTTAATCTTAAATCCCCCAAATTATTATCTAAAATATACAAGAAATTGTCTAGAATCAATGACTCCATAATGCTACCTGTTGCAAAATGGGAGTCAGATTTATCAATAAATTTTGACCAAAACACCTGGTCTCAAATATGTTTAAGAACATTTAAAATGACTAGAATCTCCAACTTACAATTAATACAGTATAAAGTTCTTTATAGAGTACATTATACAGGTCAGCGAATGTTTAGGATGGGATTTACATCATCTAACAACTGCTCACAGTGCACAGGCAATATTCCTGTTGATTATATCCATGCACTCTGGTTCTGCCCACCCGTTCAGAGGTTCTGGGTCCAGGTTTGTGAAGACTTGTCTAAATGTCTGAAATGTAATATTCCACTCTCTCCGTCTGTTTGCTTATTGGCTATCTTGGAAGATGTTACCCTGGAAAAAAATACATGTCGCATGATTTTCACTGCCTTATGCATCGCAAAGAAAACCATACTCCTGAATTGGAAAAATAAAAATAATCTTAGCATTAATCAGTATAAAAATCTTCTGTTAGATCATATTAGTCTTGAAACAGCATCTGCCGACACATTGGATCAATCTCTGTGGGCTCCTTTGATCGGCTCCGTTACATAGTGAGGGTTGGTAGTCTGGGATCTGACCTTGTGGGGCCTTGGGGTTGATGTGGAGGCGGGTGTATGGGTTTGGGGCCCCGGGGGGGTTGCCGGGGGCTGGGCTCTTGGGGGTACCTGGGCAGGGGGGCACTGCTTTCCCTCTGGGGAGGGCCTGGGTGGTT
>NC_056512.1:17831891-17836601 GCF_014905685.2 Nematolebias whitei
GGTTCTGGGCGGGGGCCTTCGGCTCGCTGGTGGGTTGTGGGTTCATGGGCTGGGGGGTTGGGTGTTTGGGGGCGTGACCAGTGGCCCCTAAGAGGGGGTAGTTTGACCCAGCCTAGGTGTCTAGTGTGCTATGTGTTTTGAGAGATGTCCGAATGAGGGGTGGGTGTAGTATTTCCTCTGGGGTGGGGATGGGGTGGATGTCCTTGGGGGCGGCCCGGGACTGTGCATGGCCGGCTGGCTGGCCCCTTTCCTGTGGTGGGGGCTCGCTCCCGGTGCTTCCTGGCACTGTCGGCGGTTGGGCGGGCGCTCTTGGCCGGGTCGTCCTGGTGGGGTTTGGCTCCATCTGGTAGCGGGCTGACTGCGGTTTGTGGGGGTCCTGGCGGCCCTCGGGTGTGTAGGCTGCTGGTACAGCTTCTGATGACCCTCAGGGCTCTGTCCCTCTCTGGTCTGGAGCTCAGCGGGCCTGGCGGTCGGTCCAGATGGAGAGGTGTCTTGGCCTCAATCCCTGGGTGGACCTTGGGGAGCTGGGGGGGGGGGGGGGGCTGTTGGGTCAGTGGGGGAGCTGACTCCCTGTGGGAGCATTTGCTCTCACAGTTATTTCTCCCCATCCCTCACCATGCACCTCCACCCTCTTCATTTCAATTCCATACATTTAGGGTTGTTTGGGCTCGGGTGTGCTGCAACAATTTTACATCTTTGTTGACCATAGCCACCTGGGACTCAATTTTATTGTACACCTTAGACATTCATTCATAACATCCTCATGACATTCATATATAGGAACTTGAGGTGGGCACATGGCTATGGGTGGTGGGATGACCTTACTCTCACCCCCTGTGCCTGTGCTCACTTACAACGGTTGCATTTAGACACTAGGGTTTGGATAGAGTTGGGGTGGAGGGGAAACTGGCACCATGCCAGCCTTTGCTCCTTCTTCTTTCCTTTTTAATGGCACTATACAACAACACACATCAACAGCACATCTAGGTGCGGGGGTGTATGTGTCGGGGTCTTATTATTTTTTTATTTTTTATTTTTTCCTCTTCCTACCCACCTAGTTCCCTGACTGCCATTCCGGGGGTGGGGTCCGGGAGAAGGGCAGGCCGTCGGGTGTTGACCAGGACTATGTGGGGGTTCAGGGTCTAGGGGGTTGCCGTGGGCGGTGCTAGCGCTGTGCTCTCCCTGGGGTTGTTTGGACCCCCTGAGCTTGGCTCTTGGGTGCCATGGTTGGCCCGCTGGCCGGGGTGGCTGCCGGGACCTGGCCGGCGGTCGGCTGGGGGTGCGTGCTTGGTTGTTGGCGGTGTGTGGGGGTGGTCGGTGGCGTGTCCTCTTCATGGTGGGGGGGTGTCCTGTCGGCGGGGCATGGCCTGGGCCGGGTCTGGGGTATTGGCTCTTCTCCGCTCAAGAATGAATGGGTTTACCTCCTGGGTTTGGGCATGGGCTGCCCCCTGTAGAGGGCGGGTACATGTCTTGGACCTGGGGGGTATAGAGTGCGTATCGGGAATAAGAATGAAATGTATTGTTATTGTATGTCTTTGAGTGAGTGAATGTGAGATTGAGGTTGGGATTGTGTGATTGTGTCTGTGTATGAATGGGTATTTGTTAGGCCGAGACTCGGACTGCCCCCTCTTTGATACAACTGGGGGTGCTTGGCATCACGCCCCTATCGCGCGGCCCCCTGGTGGGGTGTGCCCTTGCCTGCCGGCACGCTTGGGGCCCTTGGTATCGGGGGCTGGGCGCTTGGGCGTGTGTCGGCTCGGCCTGGTGTCTGCCTGGTGGGGCTCGGGTCCTCTGGCCCTGTCGGGCCTTGGCCTGGGTGGTGTGAGTCCTCGGTGCCCGGGCCTCGGTGCCTGGACCTGGACCTACATCGGTGCGGCGGGTGCCGACGGAGGCCTATGAGTTTGTCGCTGTTGGCCCCGGGGGGTCACTGTATGTGGTTGCTGGTGGGGATCTTCCGGTTCTCCCCTGTGGTCCGTTCTGGGGGGTGGGTGAGTGGTTCGTCCTGTGTGGGAGGCTCTGGGGGCTCCGCGGTCGGGGTCCCTCCTGGGGTCTTGGGCTCTGGTCCCCCCTTTTTCGTCTGCCTCTGGTCTTGGGGGTCGGGTCTCTGCTGCTTCACAGTTACTAATAAATGTTCTATTAGAGAAGCCTTATACACTTATGCATGCTCACAACCACACACAAATAGAAGCAGGGATGCTTATGTAGGCTTTATATGTAGATATATAGATATGTATGTGAGTGTATATTCATGTGTATGTATGTATGTATGTATATAGGCGTAGGTATGGGTATATATATTTATGGAAACTTACTGCAAAGCCATGAATATTTTAAGTTCTTTATACATATGTATTTTGTTGCTGTGTTTAGTCATGTTCTTTGCAGGTGAACAGACAGTGGCCGGGTGTTTTGCCGTGTGCTCTCTTTGTGTATATTTCTTATATTTTGGAGTCTTACTTTGTCTTTTCTTTCTTTCTATCCTATTAAAAAAAAAAAAAAAACCTACACTAGATAGTCACTATAATAAATATTTCATAATAATGGTGTGGAGAGGATGGCTGTAAGGGGAGAAGGGAGGCCATCAGGAAAAAAAAAAAAAAAAAAAAAAAAAGTTAGTTTCAAATGATGGCAGAGGAAGATTTATGACTCATCAAACTCATCATTTAAAAGCAAATTTTTGTTTCAGAATTATAATATCTCGGGCAGCGCGTTGGCGCAACTGGTAGAGCTGCTGCCTCTCAGCGAGCAGGTCCCTGGTTCAAACCCCGGTCCAGGGGCCTTTCTGGGTGGAGTTTGCATGTTCTCTCCGTGCATGCGTGGGTTTTCTCCGGGTACTCCGGTTTCCTCCCACGGACCAAAAACATGCATGTTAGGCTGACTGATTGGTAACTCTAATTTGTCCCTAGGTGTGAGTGAGAAAGTGAATGGTTGTTTGTCTCGTTTGTCTCTATGTGTCCCTGTGATGGACTTGCGACCCGTCCAGGGTGTACCCCGCCCCTCGCACAGTGATTGCTGGACATGGGCACCGGCGACACCCGTGACCCAAAATGGAACAAGTGGGTAAAGAAAATGGATGGATGGATGGATGGATGGATGAATTACAATATCTCAGTTTTTTCAAGTAAGCTTGAAGAACTGAGCTGACACAAATTGCAGGACTGTTAGTCCCAGCATGGAGCCCTTATACAAGCCTACATGCTTGCTTTTGCACTTCGGGGGGAAACACTGTGATTAAATTACTCTCAGAGCAGCCACACTATTAATGCACGTGGCATTCAACAACAACAACAATGAAGGACTATGTAGTTGGGGCTGTGTGTTATACTGTAGGTCTTTGGCTAAATTCTATAATTGGAGTAGTAATGGCAAAAGTTAGGTGACTTCAACTTTAGTAATGTTAATGCAGTTTTAATTGTGCAAGTCCTGGATTTTTTTTTTTTTTTTAAACATTCAAGACTAAAACAACTGGAATTTATTTCTAACAGAAGAGCTCTGTGGATGAGAATCAAAACGTCTTCTGTTACAAATAAACTCCAGTTGTTTTAGTCTTGAACTTTTTTGTATTTGCCATGTCCTGGATGACTGAGAATCTTCACCAGTGCAAGTCCTGGAAAAGCAATCAGTCTGTACATACCAGTCAAATCCTTATACATTTCTCAAGTAACCCAAGAAAGCACTTAGTCTGAAGCAAGAGCTAAGAAATACTTCATAAATCCAGTTAGATGGTCTCAAATGGCCACAGTACTGGAACTGCAACACTAAAATACAATAGATGAATTCTTTTAAATGATTAAAAGGACCCTTAGAGATAAGGTGAGAAGTTCAGTTCTCAGGAAGAGACTCGGAGTTGAGCCGCTGCTCCTCCACATCGAGAGGAGCCAGTTGAGGTGGTTTAAGGCACCTGGTAAGGACGCCCTCTGGACGCCTCGCTATGAAGAAGTTTTAGGCATGTCCAGCTGGGAATAAATAAATGTAAATGTCCAATTAAATAAATAAATGTACCATGAAATAAATAAATATACCAATAAATAATTAAATATACAAGTTAATTATTTAATATAACGTTGAAGCATTAAATATACAAATAAATGATCAAATACACATCACTGCTTATCATCAGCAAATTGTGTTTTTCCATTCTGGGAATGAGCTGTTTGTGGGATTCAGTTTGGTTTGGTGGCTCCTCAGACTGAAGAAGTCATTCGGATGAAGGACGAAACATCTCAGCAACAAAATAAACCATCCAGATGAGCCGACTGAACATTGTTGGCTAGTTTGGGCTATCACCAGAAAACTAGATGATCCATTATGAAAAGGCGCTATTTATAAACCGAGTTTGTTGCAGCTCCTCAGACTGAAGAAGTCTTTTGGATAAAAGAAAACACGTTTCAACAAAGAAGTATCCATCCAGAGGACCTGACTTTGTTTTTGTAGATTTTTCTACCGGTATTATTGAGCATGCATCAGGATACGTACAATATTAGATTACAGCAATAATTACTTTTTATTAAAGAAAAGTAAAAAAAATAAAAGTGGTTTCCTCTCCACAGTGTTTAGATTCAGTCAGTTTTCTTTTTTCTTTTTAGTGAAACACACCTGGAATGTGCTGCATTATATCCCCGCTGGCAAGTCATGGCATGCCCTGGCTAACACTGTTCGGAAGCCATCCATCCATCCATCCATCCATCCATCCATCCATCCATCCATCCA
>NC_056512.1:17836611-17839122 GCF_014905685.2 Nematolebias whitei
ATCCATCCATCCATCCATCCATCCATCCATCCATCCATCCATCCATCTTTACCCGCTTCTTCCTTTACAGGTCACAAGGGTCACTGGTGTCCATATCCAGCAGAATTCATTGTGTGATAGGTGGGGGACACCCTGGACAGGTCTTCAGTCCATCACGGGGACACATAACAAGACAAACAACCACTCACTCTCTCACGCACACCTAGAAACAATTTAGAGTTACCAGTCAGCCTAACATGCATGTTCTTGGTCTGTGGGAGGAAACTGGAGTACCCAGAGAAAACCCGCACATGCACGGAGAGAACATGCAAACTCCACCCAGAAGGGTCCCAGGCCGGGATTCGATCCAGCAACCTTCTCTCTGAGAGGCGACAGCTCTACCAATTGATCCACCTTGCTGCCTATGTTTGGAAACTTTACATCACATTATTTACGGTAAAAGATGCAAGCTTTATTCAAGTTTAATTCCTTAATGGAGATTTTGATTTATTGCCAAAGTTTAAAAAGATTTGAACAACTGTTTTTTTTTGTTTTGTTGCAGCACGGTGGCACAGTTGGTAGAGCTGCCGCCTCTCAGCGAGCAGGTCACCCTGGTTCAAATCTCAGCTGTGGACCTTTCTGGGTGGAGTTTGCATGTTCTCTCCGTGCATGTGTGGCTTTTCTCCAGGTACTCCAGTTTCCTTCCACAGAACAAGAACATGCATGTTAGGCTGATTGGTAACTCTAAATTGTCCCTAGGTGTGAGTGAGAGAGTGAATGGTTGTTTGTCTTGTTTGTCTCTATGTGTCCCTGTGATGGATTGGAGACCTGTCCAGTGTGTCCCCCGCCTCTCAGACCGTGATGGCTGGATATGGGCCCCTGCAACCTGAAAATGAAGAAGTGGGTAAAGATAGATTTACTTCAATTCAATACGCCCACTACAGCTAATCAACCTTAGTAATTACAAAATAGCTATAAGTCAGTCACTTGTATGAACGTTGAGTTAAAATGTGATCTGTTAGTATCTGAGTCATCCTCATCCTCTCATTGATTGTTGTTGTTGTTAAGCACTTTGATAACAGGTTCTGTTTCACATGTGCTCTATAAATAAAGTTGACTTGACTTGACTTGACTTGACTCATCAGAAAGTTTGAAAGATCATTATTTAAAACATTATGTGGAAGTCAATAGGTAATACTAATTTATTTAGGAAATGCTAGTTATTTTTTTAATTATGTAATTGAAATCTCTACATTTCATTATCTTTTCACCAAATTTTTTAAATGTTTGATGAGCGGATCTACAACTGTAAATGTGCACTTGATATCAACAGAATTATGTTGGATTGTCCGCAGAGAAAAAGTCATTTAAAGCTTAAAATGACATTAAAACAGACTCGCTGCTTCTTTCTCAGTGTAAAAAAACAAAGTCTAATCAGAAACATTCATGCTGATGCGTCACTGGCTGCTGTGGGGCAACACGGCCACCATATGGTCCCAGTGAAACTGCACTTCCTAATGCATGAGGACAGGAAGTCTGTCCTAAGGAAAATGAATTTACAACAATTTTCCAGTTGCCTCATAAATTACAGATATTACATAATAAAAAAAGTTAATTAAAAATACAAGTTATGTCATGTATTCTGCATAATCTTCTCTGATTATTGAACTGTAAAAAAGCTTGAAATCGTAATGAAAACTATGAAGAGACAGTGCACAAACATACTGTACACACACACAAAAACATTTACCATGAAATCCATTCCACTTGATTAATAGGAGAATGCTCAAACCACTAAAAGTCCACTCCTGGTTTTCCTGGTTACCTACAACAACTCACTACATGTTTCCTGTAGGTGTCTTGCCTTGGCAGGGCATTCATGTGGGGAGGAGGGGGAGACGTGTTGAGCGCTAGCTTAGCGCTATATTAGTGCCAGCAGTTATTATGGGGTTAAGATGGGTGAGAGAAGTGGAGCGCTACATCTGTAGCATCTTAGCTATCATGTCTATGATGTGCGCTAAAAACCGGATTCCAAAAAAGTTGGGACACTAAACAAATTGTGAATAAAACTGAATGCAATGATGTGGAGGTGCGAACATCTAATATTTTATTCAGAATAGAAAACAAATCACAGATCAAAAGTTTAAACTGAGAGAATGTATCATTTTAAGAGAAAAATCTGTTGTTTCCAAATTTCAGGGCGTCAACAAATCCCAAAAAAGTTGGGACAAGTCCATTTTTACCACTGTGTGGCATCCCCCCTTCTTCTTACAACATTCAACAGATGTCTGGGACAGAGGAGACCAGTTTCTCAAGTTTAGAAATAGGAATGCTCTCCCGTTCATGTCTAATACAGGCCTCTAACTGTTCAATCGTCTTGGACCTTCTCTGTTGCACCTTCCTCTTTATGATGCGCCAAATGTTCTCTATAGGTGAAAGATCTGGACTGCAGGCTGGCCATTTCAGTACCCGGATCCTTCTCCTACGTAGCCATGATGTTGTGATTGCTGCAGAATGTGGTCTGGCATTATC
>NC_056512.1:17842122-17850621 GCF_014905685.2 Nematolebias whitei
TGTTGAAAAATGCAGGGTCTTCCCTGAAAGAGATGACGTCTAGATGGGAGCATATGTTGTTCTAGAACCTGAGCATAGTTCTCTGCATTAATGGTGCCTTTCCAGACATGCAAGCTGCCCATGCCACAAGCGCTCATGCAACCCCATACCATCAGTGATGCATGCTTCTGAACGGAGCGTTGAAAACAACTTGGGCTATCCTTGTCCTCTCTGGTCCGGATGACATGGCATCCCAGTGTTCCATTAAGAACTTCAAATCGTGACTCATCTGACCACAGAACAGTCTTCCATTTTGCCACACTCCATTTTAAATGACCCCTGGCCCAGTGCAAACGTCTGAGCTTGTGGAGCTTGCTTAGAAATGGCTTCCTCTTTGCACTGTAGAGTTTCAGCTGGCAACGGCGGATGGCACGGTGGATTGTGTTCACTGACAATGCTTTCTGGAAGTATTCCTGAGCCCATTCTGTTATTTCCTTGACAGTGGCATTCCTGTTTGAGGTGCAGTGACATTTAAGGGTCCAGAGATCACGAGCATCCAGTAGAGTTTTATAGCCTTGACCCTTACGCACAGCGATTGTTCCAGATTTTCTGAATCTTTTGATGATGTTATGCATGGTTGATGATGATAACTTAAAAGTCTTTGCTATTTTATGCTGTGTAACACCATTCTGGTATTGCTGCATTATCTTTCTGCGCAACAATGGTGGAATTGGTGATCCTCTTACCATCTTGGCTTCTGAGAGACACTGACACTCTGAGAAGCTCTTTTTATACTCAATCATACCGTGAGAACCGATCAACAGAGGATGCAATCTCCTCTGTGGTCCACACTGCGCTCAACCACCTGGAGCAGAAAAACTCTTACGTCCGTATGCTCTTTGTGGACTTCACATCCGCCTTCAACTCCATGATCCCCCAAACACTGATGGACAAACTATCCACACTAGGACTAAGCCCCTCCATCTGCAACTGGGTACTAGACTTTTTAACAAACAGACCACAGTTAGTGAGGATCCACAACCTCTCCTCCTCCACCATAACCCTCAGCACTGGCTCTCCTCAGGGATGTGTGTTGAGCCCCCTTCTGCTTACTCTGCTCACATATGATTGTGCAGCTACCCATCCAGGCTGTCACATTGTAAAGTTTGCAGATGATACAGCGGTGGTGGGATGCATCACAAACAATGATGAGTCCAGCTACAGGCAAGAGGTGGAACACCTGGAGAGCTGGTGCAGAGAGAATAACCTTCACATCAATGTGAAGAAGACAAAGGAGATGATTGTGGACTTCAGAAGGAACAAAAACACCTACACCCCCCTGAACATAAGAGGATCTGCGGTGGACGTGGTCTCCAGCTACAAGTACTTGGGTGTACACATGAATGACAACCTCAGCTGGAGCAACAACACCACCAGCCTGATCAAGAAAGCTCATCAGAGACTCTACTTCCTCAGACGGCTGAGGCGAGCTGGTCTGGGAAGCTCAGTCCTCACCTCCTTCTACAGGTGTGCAGTGGAGAGCATCCTGTGCTCCAGCATCAACGTGTGGCATGGAGGCTGCACAGCTGCAGAAAGAAAAGCTTTGCAGAGAGTGGTGAAGGCTGCACAGAAATCTGTTGGAATCAGTCTCCCCACCATCACAGACATCTACACCTCCAGATGCAGGAAGAGGGCCACCTGCATCATGAAGGACCCCACTCACCCAGCACACACACTTTTTGCCCCTCTCCCCTCAGGAAGGAGGTTAAGGAGCATTAAGTGTAGAACCACTAGACTGAGGAACAGCTTCTACCCTGAGGCTGTTAGACTCATGAATCTCTAACTAGAATAATCACTGTGAAAAACCATATCATGTTGCTGCTGATCTGTTTCATGTTGCTGCTGATCTGTTTCAATGTTGATGTGTTCATGCGTGCACATCTGCTCACAGACTCATGTTCATGTTTGTGCTGATGTTCAATGTTTTATGTTATGAGTGCTTAGTGTATATTTAGTTGATGTTTTTCTTAGTTCATATCTTAGATGTTATTACTGTTTTTCTTAGACATTTTATTGTTGGATGTAACTGGGACCCCGTGTACATGGTTTCGCTCCACCACATGTACCACATGAGGTGCGAATGACAATAAAGAAACTCTGACTCTGACTCTGATGTTGTCAATTGACCTAGTTAGTGTTAATTGGTCTTCCAGCTGTTCATTATATGCTCAATTTCCTTTTTCCAGACATTTATTGCTACTTGTCCCAACTTTTTGGGATTTGTTGACACTGTGAAATTTTGAATCAACATATTTTTCCTTTAAAATGTTACATTTACTCAGATTAAACTTTTGATCTGTCGTCTATGTTATATTACAAATAAAATATTGACATTTGCCATCTCCACATCATTGCATTCAGTTTTTATTCACAATTTGTTTAGTGTCCCAACTTTTTTGGAATCCGGTTTGCACTAAGTTATTGCTGGCAGTTCTTGACTAGGGTAGGATTGGGGTGGGGGAGGGGTAGCATGTGTGAGAGAAGAGCGTGCTCTATTCACACAAGGAGAGCTGTTGGTCAGGCTACTTCTTGTTGCTCTTTAAAAGTTATTGAATCAAGTGTTTACTTATGTAGGTAAATATAGATGTTAAACAACCCATTAAAATACACCTGGATGCAGGAAATGGCATCTAATTTATTCAAACTTTTATGGGGAGGACAACTAGATCCCCCCGCCAGTGTGTCTTCTTCAAATTACAAATGCTTCTGACACCAATGCATTCAGGGCTAAGTTCCTTTCTCACACCTGAACATGCTGCCTCGCTCCTGACACTCTGGCCTGACAGTCTGCAGATAGTACACAACTACAGTATAATTGTTCAGAATAGGACAACACTGTATTTTTAAATGTTCTGATCAAGTCCAAAGGTAAACCAGTCTTTAATCTACCCAAAACCCTCAGAGGAACATGAGGGAAATCTACATACAGTTTGTCTGTGGAGTTTAGGTTCACATAATGTAGAGAATCTCATATCTGAAATAAATTAATAAATAATTATTTTTAATGATGTGCTCCTTATTAGGTTGATGAGAACCATGATTTGTTCTTTATTTTCAAGAGCCACTACATTTTTGTTTATGTCAGTGGTTTGGTGGCGCAGAGGTTAGAGAAGGTGGGCTTTGATTTGAAGGTCGCCGGCTCGACTCCTCGGCCTGGCAACATGAAAAAATTAAAAATAAAATGTGGGTGTCCACACCTGTCTCCACCCTCATTTGCCCCACTCTGGGCCCTTGAGCAAGGCCCTTAACCCCCACCATGTGCTCCCCTGAGCACCCTAGATAGCAGCTCTCTGCTCCACACAGAGGCTGTGGTAGCTCAGTGGTCTGTGGTTATGTCAGGAAGGACATCCGGCGTAAAAACAATCGCCTGAGGAAGCAGCAGAGAGAAGAAAAGTACCTTTCTATTTATAAATTAAACAATTTTTATTTTTTTTTAATCAGAGCTTAAGAATCTTGTTTTTATTTTATTTATTTATTTTTTTGCTTTTTCTGCTGGAAGAGATATTAAACACAAAAATATACTTTGCTTCACTAAAGCACCTACAAAGTTTGCTGCCTAAGCTGCTGTTTGTTTAGTAAATTGGAAATCTGTTTTTAATTTAAAGTCACAGCAGATTTCAAACACAATCTAGAGAAATTGCAATTTCTGTAAAAATTCAGTGTGCTGAATGATTTAGCTCAGGGGTGCCCAAACTTTTCCCCTGAGAGGGCCAAATTTAAAATCTACCAGAGGGCTGCCAGCCAAATGAAAACATATAATTCATGAAATGCAAATCCATCTGTAATTAAAATCCATTTATTTATTATACAGTTATTTAACCTTTGATTCTGAATAAAGAACATTACAGAACACAAAATATAACAAATAAGTCATATATAAGAAATTAAAACAAATGTAGAAATTTTGGCATTTCAGTATGTCTACCTAGTGCAAAATGTAAAAAAAATGCATGTCCAACATCAACGCAACTTAACAGCAACAATAATTTGAACATAAATAAACAGTCCCACATATACGGTAGTCAATGGGCCGACTTTTCCATCTAACATTAAAGTCAACCTGTACCCTGTATACATAGTGGTGTATGTGGTGGAATGACAAATAGAGAACCTTGAATCAATGGGTGGAATGATTGAGTGAAAACACATTGATTCTTCAAAGGAAATTTTAAATAGCAATGAGGACAGCTTGGTGGGCCAACTTTGGCCCGCAGGCCCCACTTTGGGCACCTCTAATTTAGCTGAAATTCGCCAACAATGTTGAAACTAAGTTGTCAAATTAAAAATCAGAAAGAGCTAGAATAAGCAAAACAATAGCTAAAAGTAAAAAAAAAAAAAAAGCAAATTGTGACGGGCTAATGTAGAATTCCTGGGTTTCTCTGCCACACTACTCTCTCTCTCCACAGCTACACCAGTCAACCCACTCTCACCATCTGCCACTGATTGGGGAGGACTGCTTTGCTGGTGTATAAAAGCTCCTGCCAGATGTTCTCCCAGTGCAGGGACATTTACTGCCATTGGTAAATGTATGGACAGTCGACTCACCTGTTTCTAACCTGTTGTGATCTTCTCCAGGGACTTCCTAGTTCTGTTCGTTTGAGTCTTTCCTAAGACCTCCTCGCTCCATGTGGATCAACATTGTCCGTTCAACTATCAAACCACAACGCCTAAGTATACAACCTTCTGTGGATCTTCTATTTTGCCACAAAAACCCAGGACCTTGTCTCCTTCTCTTCACTGGCTTCGTCTACAAATGTTATAGTAAGAGATTCATCTACTGTTTCTAAAAGTCATCGCTGTAAAATTACACTACTGTGTAATTCAAGAGACTCGCCTTTTCCCTTTCCTCTTCCAGCACTGAAGCTGCTGAACCTGTAATTAAAGATCACTTTTGTTCATCTGGCTCTGTCTTCCTTCTCCGTCTGCTAACTTGGAGTCGACATTAACTGTAGTCATGATAGCGAAAAGCTGAAAAAGTCTAGCTTAATAGTTATAGCAAAAATATTTCTAAATGCTGAAAGTAACAAAATGATAGTGAAAAGCTTAATGTAGCAAAAAGCTTGATTAACAATTAAATTTAGCAATAGGTTAGTTAAAAATTTTGACGTAGCAAATGGCTAGTTAAAAGGGACAAAGCGATAGCAAGAAGTAAAACACAAGATAAAAGCTAAATTATTGTGTAGTAAAATGGCAAAACTGCCACTAATTCCATTTTTGTTTTCTAACATGGGCCTGTATATATTTGGTTGATAAATATTAAATTCCCATTTTTTATGAGCTCTTACTGAAATATATAGCCCAGATAAAAAGTTCCTCCATATAAGACTGTTAAGTCAAAGTTTCTATCCGGAGTTGCAAACTTCATCTGTTTGATTGTAGTAGCCAGGGATATGTTTTGAACTGGGTTTACTGGCTGTGCAAGAGAACAGGAGTGTCTCTCAGTGTTTGAGCCTTAGAATAAAGTTGTGAATGCTGTCAACACAACATGCTGAAGCTAAGCATTAGCACATCTGTTTGAGAGGTGTGCGCTCATGGGACATGGGCACAGAGTTTCTAATGAACAGTATATGAGAGCTTGTGCACTCGGAACATTTGTAATTAGGCTTGTAAGAGCAATTGGAGTTTGTGTGAAAATAAACACAGTTCTGGAACAAAACGCCACACAGCTGGTATATTAGAAGTTCAGGTCTTGACTCTGCACACTGGAAAGTCTGATTTTGTTTGACACATGGGCGAGCCTAGAACACAGGAACACCACAGCATCAAACTCATCTGCGACCAAAGGTTTTGAAACGGAACAAGTGGTAATGCTTTAGTTTCCAAAATAAGGACATGTTAGCTAGCTAGGAGTTCAAATCATGGCTGTGCAGACGTCTCAAATGGAATGCTTCATTTAATGGTTTAAAGTCGTACCATGAACAGACAAACCAAACAACAAAATTATGCAAAAACTACAAAACAATGCAACCTTCTTACAGTGCCAATTTACCGGCTGTACTTTCTGTTATATTTTATTTGTTTCAAAATTAAAGAAATGAAACAAAAAAAATATATAAATAAAGATTTTCTTGAATGTAGCAATAAGCATCAGATTACTCCTAGAACACGATATATTCTTCTTCTTTCGGCTGTTCCCTCTTCAGAGGTCTCCACAGAGAGTCATCCTCCTCCATCTCACTCTCTCCTCACTTCTTCTACCAATATACCCACTGTCCCTCCTCTGGACATGTCCAAACCATTTTAGTGTGTCTCTCTAACTTTATCTCCCAGTTGTTCAACCTGTGCTGTACCTCTGATGATCTAATTCCTAATCTTATCTATCCTTGTCCCTCCCAAGGAGAACCTCAACATCTTCATTTCTGCCACTTCCAGTTCTTTCTCCTGTCTTTTTGCCCATGTCTGTCTCCAGATCATACAACATATCTGGTCTCACCACTGTCTTGTAAACTTTTCCTTTGACCTTTGCTGACATCTTTTTGTCACAAATCACTTCTGTAACTTTTCTTCATCCACTCCATCCTGCCTGGACTCTCTTTTTCACTTGTTTACCACATTCCCCATTTTCCTGGACAGTGGACCCCAAGTACTTGAAGTCCTGCACCTTTGTGACCTCTGCTCCTTGTAGCCTCACTGTTCCACTGCCCTCTCTCTCATTCACACACATGTACTCTGTCTTACAATGGCTGACTTTCATTCCTCTTCTTTCAAGTACTTACCTCCACCTCTCAAAGTTCTCTTCACCTGTTCCCTGTTATCACCACAGATCACAATGTCATCTGCAAACAGGTAGGTACTAGAAGGACGAGATGCGGGCGGAGCATGCTGCAAGCGCCCCACACAGCTTGGTGATCGTGTCCGCAGCTGTGTTGATCTGGTCCAAATCTGCAGAGGACGGGTTTGGTTCTTTCGTCTCTTTAGCTATGTTAAGGGCTAACATAGCGATGTTGTTGGTTGCTGCTCCCACCTGTGACAAGCACTGATGGATTCTGTCCATCAGCTTTGTGGTGAGCTGGTCACCGGAGGATGGCGGGGTGATACGTCGGCCGACGTATTTCACCGCTCTCAGTCAAAAAACAGCCGACAAACTGGGTTCTAGGGGAGGGACGGTGGGAAAACCCTGGTCCGTGAGCCCTTTGACTTTGGTGATGGCCGCGTAGGAGGCGACCATAGCCCTCAGCTTTAAGGGATCATTGGCTGAACCCAGGAGGAGGGCGAACACAGCTGGGAAACGGCCAGACCGGGTCTCGGTGTCCAATGAGCTTGGAGGCGAACATTTCAGCCAGAAGGGTCAACGTGGCCGGGGCCACCGGTTAGGGCACTTCCAGGTCACAGGCTCTCGCCTACCTCCCGATTATCTCTGGGAGCTCGTGGAGCAGAGTGGTGGACAACCCATGGACGCTCGGGGGGGAGGGGGGGCGCAACCATCGAAGGAAACACCAACTCCAAACCTCCTGTAAGGCAAGATGGAGTGCAGATGCTAGCTGTTTCAGCTTCAGAGGGGGACGTGTTCGCGAACGCCATGTCCAGGGAGTTCCATCTGGCACGCGGGGGATAGATGGATGGTCTTTGATTTCTTAATTGAAGTCATCTTTCTTCTTCTTTTCTTTCCATTATTGTTTCGTAGAAGTAGTGTTCTTAGAGTTGGCTGAAGAAAAATGGGAGTCAAGCTCCGGTCCAGATGCCATTTATAACGGACTGGGTGGGGCCCACACAGCAGGTGGGCGTGGACTAGAAGTTTTCAGTGTTCAGCGCGCATGTAAACCCAATAGTGACAGCTTTAAAAGGGCGTAGCTTACACAAAATAGAACATGCTTTTTTATGCAGTAAAGTGAAAAAAAAAAAAACACAACCTGGTTTAAATTAGCAGCTAGCAACCTGCTGGATAGTTTTAAAAAAAGTATAGGATTGTTTCAGTTTTTGTGAATGGGAAGTTTATTGTTCCACTAAATTGTGCAAATCTGCACAATGTGTTGCCTTTTTCACACAAGACAAAGTATTAACTTATTTTCCTTGTCTGTTTATAAGTACTACTTTTGATTCTTAGATGTTATATTTTTTCCAGCGTTAAACATACACATGTTAACTTTATCATAATACTCTGTACTCGTGTGAAAGGCAAAAATGTAAATTACCACATTTCAAAACACCGTATGCAGAACATCACCTTTGTGCCCTTGGTTGCTTCAGTCTACTCATTATTCTCTTTTTCGCAAAGACTAGAATCCTCTCAAGAAATCATGTTTTCATGTTTGATTCTCTCTGTCCCCTCAGGCGCTTTGATGCATTCTGCAAACCCCCTCGGCTCTCATTTAGTTTGAAAACACTTGGCCAAACCGATCCAGTCATATATATTTATACATATACTGTATATATGTATGTAAATATCTGTGTGTGTGTCTATGTATGTATGTGTATGTATATATATATATATATATATATATATATATATATATATATATA
>NC_056512.1:17853621-17869263 GCF_014905685.2 Nematolebias whitei
CCGATCTATCCACACACACACATATCTACACATGTATACATACATATACTGTCTAGTACTTTGGTTGAAATTCCGCTTGGCTGTGACTGGAATGCAATAAATTAAAATTTCTAGTTAACTAACAGAAGGAGAAGTGCTGCCCACACCAACGGGCAACAGAAAGATAAAAAAAAATAATAATAAAAATGAACCAGCAACAGAAAGAAGCTGCAGGTGGGATTTCACCAAGAAAACAGCATCCTTTTAGGAGCTGATCTGACTGGGATGTTTGGTGCTTGTTTAAATTCAGTCAAACTGAGTTGTTGCCTTTTTTAAGGGACTGCAGGTGCATCTCTGATCTGACTGCAATTAGACAGCTGTACTGTAAGTTTTCCCCCCTCTGTGTTTCACGAATGTGAATTCCTAAAATCAGTCAAAAAGCCACTCGCTGTGCAAATCAAGCATGCAGCGGGGAAGGTGTAAACCCGCTGATGTGGGAGTAATTCCTCACATTCTCTGTGACATTAAGAAAATGGATTTTGTTTTTGTCTCATTAGCGTGCACAGGTGCTGATCTCCTCATCAGCCTCAGTTCGATTGCTCCTTTCTCTCCGAGAAGCAGTGAGTGATGTTCCAAAATGCTGCCTTCCACTTGCACCCTGTGCTCCCCACATCATGTAGGAGTCTGTGACCTGCAGCTCCATCTTGTGGATTTCTCCTGTAAAGCTGTCACACTGGTCAGAGGACATTAGCTGAAGCTAACAGCATGTTTGAGTGAGCAGGAGAAAAAGAGAACATGGTGTGAAAAAGAATAAATCACTGTACGCATCTAGAAATCCTCATGATTTATCTTCGTTATGTTCCACATCTGGAGTGTAGGAGTCGTTTCACACCAGGTGATGGCAGCAGGTCTGCTTTTCTTCCATGCACCACTTATAATTTAGGAACCTTTTTATCAGACTGTCAGGAAGAAATGTTCATCGTCTTCCTCCTTGCATGCAGAGATTTGAAACAAAGATTCTGTACGATTTGGAAGCACTCACGCTCTGTGTTAGGGATGACGCTCAGCTACTGCCAAACCAAAATCCAGCTAAATGTTTGTAAAAAATACACTTATAGCCAGTTGTTTTGCTTGTTTTGGTCAATTAGCTGTGGTGGCCATCTTGAATCTGGCTGCCCTTAAAAGTTAATCAAGTGCGGTGTTTACTTTAAGAGGTTCATTAAAATCCATTCAGATATTTTACTAACAGGGCAGCATGGTGGCTCAGTTGACAGAGCTGATGCCTCTCAGTGAGAAGGTTGCTAAGAGGTAGCAGCTCTACCAGCTGAGCCACCGTGCTGCCCTACGTGCAACATGTATACATGTAATCATTTATTCAGTTTAGATTGTTACTAAACATGGCACCGAAGTAACTTTCAGTCATTTGCTCATTCTAAAGTAACTTTAGCTTGCCTGAATGGTAATGTTAGCTCAATAACTAGCTAAGTTACAGTGAGCCTGCATAACGTTTTTTATTTTAGATACACATGCAAACACTTGGTGTGGCATGGTGGTGCAGTTGGTAGAGCTGCCAATTCTTATTGAGCAGGTCACCGGTTCAAATCCCAGCTGGTAGGCTTTCTGGGTGGAGTTTGCATGTTCTCTCTGTTCATGTGTGGCTTTTCTCCAGGTACTCCAGTTTCCTCCCACAGACCAAAAACATGCGTGTTAGGCTGATTGGTAACTCTAAATTGTCTCTAGGTGTGAGTGAGAGAGTGAATAGTTGTTTGTCTCTATGTGTCCCTGTGATGGACTGGAGACCTGTCCAGGGTGTCCCCCACCTCTTGCACAGTGACTGCTGGATATGGGCACCAGTGACCCCCGTGACTGGAAAAGGAGGAAGCAGGTAAAAGATAATGGGTGGATTTTACTAATAGACGGGGTTGACTCCAACAATTGAAGCCAAAGTTTAAACAAATACTCTATCTTGAGTGATCTGTTTGAGCTCAGGTTATGTGTTGGTGATTATTCTCAGTTACAATTTCACCAATTTAAATTAGCTCGTTTAGATCATCTCCTTTGTCTTCTTCACATTGAGGTGAAGATTATTCTCTTTGCACCAGCTCTCCAGGTGTTCCACCTCCTGCCTGTAGCTGGACTCATCATTGTTTGTGATGCATCCCACAACCACTGTATCATCTGCAAACTTTACAATATGACAGCCTGGATGAATAGGTGTACAATCATACGTGAACAGAGTGAACAGGAGAGGGCTCAACACACAGCCCTGAGGGGAGCCAGTGCTGAGGGTTATAGTGGTGGAGAAGTTGTGGATCCTCACAGATTGTGGGCTGTTGTTTAAAAAGTCTAGGCCCCAGTTGCAAATGGAGGGGCTTAGTTCTAGTGTGAGTAATTTTTCCATCAGGGTTTGGGGGATCAAGGTATTGAAGGCAGACGTGAAGTTCACAAAGAGGATACAGACATAGGGGTCCTTCTGCTCCAGGTGGGTGAGATCAGTGTGGACCACAGAGGAGATGGCATTCTCTGTTGATTGATTATTGTGGTATGCATACTGGTGAGGGTCCTTGTTGATGTTGATGGTTGTTTTGATGTGGGTCATGACCAGTTTTTCAAAGCATTTAGTGACTATCAAGGTGAAGGCTACTGGTGACCTTTAACCTTTTGGGTAAACTTTGAAAGTTATGGATACTGTATTTTACATAGTTTGATGATAAAGGCCCTACTAAATATAATTATGACCCTTGATGCAGCACAAAAATTCAACTTATGTTTAATCTTTTTTATTTTTATTTTTTATATGTGCTCGACCAAATGGTTGATTTGTCAGTTCATGGTATTGGTAGCAAATTTAAGTTATTGTAATTAAAAATGATAACTTGCTATAAAATCAATTTACTCAAACCAACTAGTTTATCTATTTCTGTACAAATGAGTCTAAGTGTCAGTACATCATGAATATGCTGAAGGAATTTTCTTACGCCTTACTTTTGTTGCTTTATAAGTTTAACTAAGTTACTATGATTAAAATAGAGGAAAAACATATAGAAATAGTCTCAATACTATTTTAATGAAATAAGACTAGCTGGTGTACACATACCAGTGGTTATCAAACTGGGGTACCTGGATCCCTGGGGGTCCGCGAGCCAGTGCTTATGGGTCCACAAAAAAAAGAAAAAAAAAAGAAGAAAAAAACAAACAAACTATTTTTTATTTATTTTACAAGCACGTAGATGTTTAACAACCTATTAAAATACAGGCTGCCAGTTGCAACATTTTTTTTTATTATTATTGCATTTTTAATGGACCTGAACTAGAACTTTGTCAACACCATCAGACAAAAACATTTTTATTTTATATTTATTTTTCCCCTTGTCTTGTCTGGCATTGTGGCACTCAGAGTTATTGTCTGAGTGTCAAGGTGATGCCCAACAGATTTACTTTCACAAGCAGAGCATTCTGGCTGGCCTTAATGCTCCACTTCATATATAAATAAAACTTTATTAGAATTTGATTTGGGTTTGTTTCAGATGTAATTGCACAGCGATGAAAAGACAAAGTAGAAAACAAAGCAGAAAAGTGTAAGAAAGGTTAAAAGGTAAAGAAAGAGATAGGAATAGAGGAGAAAGAGAGGGATAAAGAGAACACAAATCAACGTCATTGAAGTCTGCCTCTAGACCTGCGGAAAGAAAAAAACAAGACAAAACTGAGAAACCATAACAACAACACAACAACATGCATAATGATACTTAAAACATCATTAGAAAGTATTTTATGCAGTACATGGTAATACAATATATATTTAGTGCTCTCCACAACCCAATTGAGTGTGTATCTGGATCTAAACACCTGTGTGAGCCTGCTTGTCACTATAAGGTTTCTCCATAAAAATGTTCAATAGTGGATGTGGGGACCCACAGACCTGTCCCCACAGGACACGATGGTAACACAGGGAAGACTGACGCACAGCGGCACCCAAGCCCAGAGCCCCGGGAGTCCCCCAACAGGGAAAACCGTACTCCCCAGAGAGAAGCAAAGGGAAACCCCAGGCGATCCCCAGCCACCACAATGCAGAAACCCCAGGAGGCTGCAGCGACGAGTCCACAGGCCTCGCCGGCAACCCGCCCCTCCAGAGTAGATCCGGCCATGGACACCGAGCCCCGAGGTCATACCACCCCCCAACAGAGGCCCAACAGAGCCAGGGTGACCCAGGCCCCGGCAGGCATCCGCCAGGTCGGGCCAGCACACACCCTACCACCCAGCCCCAGATGCCGAGAGCCACCGATGCACCGGCGGCAGGGGGGCCCACCACCGGAGGGGAGTGCGACAGGGGGAAGTAGACCCCACATTAAATGGGGGGCCCAAAATAATCTAAACAATGTTTCTAAACTCTAAACGCTCTAAAAGAGCACAGAATGTCATGATTTCTTCTCTCTCGGCCACGCCCACTTCTCCACTGCAAGCAGCAGAGATCTTGACATGCTTCAGGATGGAGCTTCTCCCTGCACACGTGGGCTGCACACAGGTGCAGCAGTTGCTAAATCATTAAAAAATATAAAATAAATAAATCCATGCCGATCATGTGGCTCATCCAACAATCAGTTAATTGTGTGTCACGTCCAATCTTACTTTGAAAAACCGCGAAACAGCGAGTCTGCGAAAAACGAACCACTACTACTGTACACCAAAATGCAGGGAATCCCATCCACTTTTTTTCAAAAATTTCTTGGGTATTATCCAAAGACTCTTTGCATATTGTCAATTCAGTGTGTCTTGAATGAAAAACACTCCATGTTTAAAAGTATAAAAATTGTATTAACACTGTTAAAAACAGGCCTTAAGTATTTATGTTACACAGATATTTCCATTGCATTGAGACAAAAAAATAAATAAATAAATAAACATGAGGGTTATGAGGGGGTCCCTGAACACAAAAGTCTGAGAACCCCTGACAAACTACTAGCTCAGGTAGAATAATTATAATTTCATCTTTTTTTTTAGCAACTTAAACAAAATGTACACTAAAGTGTTGGGTGGGGGTATGTTATATAAAAAAATCATTGATTGTTGTCATCCGTCACCCAAGGAAATCCATCCATCCATTATCTTTACCCGCTTATTCCATTTTGGGTCACGGGGGTCGCTGGTGCCCATGTCCAGCAATCACTGTGCGAGGGGCGGGGTACACCCTGGACGGGTCGCAAGTCCATCACAGGGCCACATAGAGACAAACGAGACAAACAACCATTCACTCTCTCACTCACACCTAGGGACAATTTAGAGTTACCAATCAGCCTAACATGCATGTTTTTGGTCTGTGGGAGGAAACCGGAGTACCCGGAGAAAACCCACGCATGCACGGAGAGAACATGCAAACTCCACCCAGAAAGGCCTCTGGACCAGGGTTTTAACCAGGGACCTGCTCGCTGAGAGGCAGCAGCTCTACCAGTTGCGCCACCGTGCTGCACCCAAGGAAATAAGAAGTGAAAAAAAAAAAATCATTATTTGTCTTGGTGGAGTATTTAAAGGGTTAATGTGTTGCTTGCAGGTTTGCAGTGCTCTCTTGCAGCCTAATGTTGCACTCTGGTTGTCAGTGTGAAATGTTTCATTGTAAAAGACAAAACCCCTGCAGTCTGCAGAAACACACAGCTACATCACTCTGAATACAGCAGCAGCACAAAGTGCAGACAGCGTTCATTATTGCAATATCCATTTATTGTTCTCGTCACACAAATCATTACAAAACAGAAGGTTTGCTGCAGCCGGATCAAAGGAAACGTGCTCGTCCCTCTGAGCTGCAGATCTAAAGGAGAACAGTGCTTTTATTATTCACATATCAGTCAGCTGGGGCGTGTTTGTTCTTTGATTGCCAACAACTTACCAAAGACTTAACAGGAGCACAAAGCTGTGCAGCTGACAGCTGAACAAAAGGTAAATCTGCCTCTTCATGAAGGCTCTTTCACGTCTGCTGTCTCGTTTGAACCTCGCTTGTGCATTTATGGTGTTGGCGCAGCACTCACACGGGGACTGGCTGCATCAGTCAGGAGTTTCTGAGGCTCCACACAGACGAGTAGCATCCACGTGTAATTAGAGTTGCGTGGCACTCCTGTTTGAGAAGTTCTTAGATTTCTTTGTTGAGTTTATCTTAAGGCATTTCTGCTTCATTGAGTCATGAAGTGTGGAACAAAAAGATGTCATGCAACGTTTGACTCAACTCTGCAGACGTGGCACAAAATGTCGCAGATTTAATGTGCAGCACAACACGTGGAGCTAGTGGTGACGAGCTGAGATCGTATGGAGAAAGATATGAGGGGGGTCTGTACAGAAACAGAAACTCACAAACAGAATTTTATAAAAACCACAAATGAAGCAGGATGTTTCAGGTGCAACAACAAAAGAAAAGAAAGAAAAACAAATTAATGTTTCAGTCACATTATTAAAATCAGATTACTGTGTATGACTTAATTTAAGAGCTGAGGTCCTGCTTAGTTTACCTTTAAAATATTAAAGTAATTTATTTACCTGCCTGTGCTTTGTTTGCCTCAAACCAAATACGTTATTTTGAGATTTTAGGCATCTGTCTTTAATTTCCAGCCTTTTAAAATGGATGTAAAAGAAGCCATCTTTAAATGAACAATTCAACCCAGTTTGACTTTTATCTGATGGTGGAAAAACAGAAATAAGTTATAGAAGTTCAAGCACATTAATTTCTACATTTCTGTTCAGTAATACTTATATTATTTGGCAACTCCTTTGCATTGGATAATCCTTACTGTGATACATGAAAACAGCTAGGATGAGAATGGTCTTTGACGTCAGGTGATACAGAACTGGTGTGGTTAGGTCGTTAAGGATTCAAAGAGGACTAACCACACCGGCCTCATGGCTAGACTGCGACCCCATCACACCCATGCTGTCAGCACTCCAGGTAAATTACTGCAACGCTGCTGGAGGAGCCGCCGCTCATACTGTGCCATGCTCCGCGGTCCTTTTGCTTTTTGGATGCAAAGCAAGAAGCTGTTGGTCTCTTTGTGATCAGGCTTGCTGGACGAGGAAGGAACCAGAATGAATGTGAACAAAGTTCTCCACAAAAAAACAAAAAACCACTTCACCTACATCCTCTTGTGATGCTGAACGGTGTTTTCTCTCCATAACAAAGTTCAAACTGATGCTGGAGTCAGTAACTCTCCCTCTCTATGTTTAAATGTTTGTTACAGTTCTGCAGGTTTTGACAAGGACACAACTTATCACAGGCACAATACCTGCGGCAATAATGGGGAGTGGTGGTGCAGAGGTTAGAGAAGATGGGCCTGTGATCGGAAAGTTGCAGGTTCAACTCCCCGGACTGACAACATCCAAATGTGGGTGGAAAAGGTGAAACACCCACACCTGCCTCCTCCCCACTCTGGGCCCTTGAGCAAGGCCCTTAACCTCCACCATCTGCTCCCAAACAGGTCTCTCTTGAAAATGAGTTCTCGTGACTCAATGGTGTATAAATAAAGGGTAAATAAATAAATAAAGGTCATGCTAGTGCGATTTAGCTGCAGTCTAATTCCACCCAAGAGTGTGTTGCTAATGCGTGGAGGCTGCAGGACAGAAACTGACGTGGAAAATAGCCGAGGGAAACCGATTAGGCAGTTAGGTGCACAACATCATAATTACCTTCACAGTGCATGAGGGTTTCTAATTTTGACACAATCCAGCCATGTTTAAATAAGTCGTGGAGATTGAACATTGTTGGATTTTATAACTGGATTATTGAGCATGGACTTTGGTGTTTTGAACCAGTTTGACATGACTGTCTACGAGGGAGAGGGCGTGCCACAGAGACCATCTTAGCACCAACATAACTGGGGTTTCCACTTTGGAATAAGCTGTTAGTGGGGAAGCAGTTTTGTTTGGTGTTTCCTCAGACTGATGAAGCCTTCTGGATGGAGGGTGAAACGTCTCAGCACAAAAAAAAAAAAAAAAACGAAACCGTCCAGATGACCTGACTGAACATTGTTGGAAGTTGTGGAGAACGTAGCGCTATTGTGATCCAGTGTGAAGAGGGTATAACAGATGTCTATACAATACAAAACTAACAACCCTGATAAGGAGTTTTAACAAGTTTTACACTGAACCACTTAGAGATAATTTAGGAGATGTTTTAAGGTCCAGTTTGGTGTTGGTTCCACTCAAATAGTTGTTAGCTCGTCAGTCTGGTTAGAAATAATCTGAGGTCATTCAAAGAACTGCTACTGCTCATAATGGTTCCGTAGGACCCCCCCCCCCACCACCACCTTCCAAAAAAAAAAAAAAAAATTCTAACTATCTCTTCAACGTTGCAAACTACTATGATTAGATCTAAACTAATAGAAAGAAAAAGAAAAGTTTAAAATAGGCTTGTTTTTCATGATACTATTTATTGAACATTTTTCTTTAATGTTGTTTCCCTAAATTTTCTTTCATAGTTTCCCTGATTTTTCCTTTCAGTGTTGCTGGTGACTTTCTCCATCGGTCATTGTCTTAGAGGCGAGGGACACCATGGACAGTCCAGCACAGGAACTGTTTAGAATAAAATAACTTTTGATGTTAAATTGTGTAAAATAACATAATATGGGTTGGTGAATATAAGGTTTAATTATGAATAATGGAAAATAGATCATACAAAGATGGCTAGAATTTCTGTCAGATGTGTAAACTAGGCCATAAGCAGATAAATATCTTTTTAGTGACTGCTAACTTTAAAATCAACCATGACACTTTCTGCTGTCAGTAGGAAAATAGTTCTTTATAAGGCCTTTAATGAGAAACAAAACATCATCCTCAAAGGTTCTTGATCAATTAACTAAGATCAACTATAAAGTTAAAGTATAATTCACATCATTTGAGTGTGTGTAGGAATTATAAAGTAATTAATATTGCATCAAAGAGCAGCTTAATGGGTCAGAATGACCCTGGCTCTTAGTGGAGCAATCGAGAACTTGATAACGTGTTACCAAGGAAATAATCAAGACTTTCACAGTGAGATTATCTAGCTTGGTACTTAATATGTGTCACATACTCAGTCTATATAGAGGACAGCTAATGTGTGTCTGATTAATTGGACAGAATGGGGAATGGGATGGACTTCGGAGAGTCTGTAAAGTGTTTGATTGGATAGAAATTGAAAACAGGAAGTGTCACGGGTTGGAGAAACGGAGTCTATAAGGGTGGAAAGAGACCTGACACACATCAGAATTGTATGGAGGCCCCACAAATGCGAAGTAATATACACAATTCTCTCTTATTCATGCATTTTGAAGTGTGTCAAAATAAAGATGTTGTTAATTCTGACATAAATGTGTGTTCCTTCCAAGCAAACAACCTGGGCAGGATGGAGGAGGAGGATCCTTGATTTCCTCAACAGGACACAGAGACAACCACCCTCACTCCCACCTACAGGGACAATTTAGAGTTACCTGTTAACCTCACCTGGATGGTTTATGTGTATAAGAGGAAACTGGTGAACCCAAGAAAACCCACCTGTGCACTGAGGCAACATGCAAACAACACACAGTTAGGTTGGGAGGCTAACCTCCGACCTTCTGTGTGTCATGCCACCCATTAATTTGTTTTATAAAGCTACATTTTTAGTAAGACTGCATGTTGCCACCCTTGTTGTTTTGTGGTAACTTTTGAGTTTTAGGTGTAAAAGATCCTAATATAACTTCATTTCCAATAAAACTTTTATTATTCTCGTACATTTTCTGCAGCTTGTTGTCAGAGAACATAAGACTGAAGCTCTAAATCTATGACTTTTCCAACCGGCAGCCTCCGATTTTAAAACCACACTCATCACCTGATTAATGTTCCCATCAGATTTGATTTTGACATTTCAGGTGACGTTGCTCACCCTAACTGTGCTGCTCCCTCTGACTGCATCACCAACAGAAACGTCTCGCTTTATATCCTGCTGCAGGAATAAAAGTGCCATAAAAATGATAAAATGTCCAGCAGCCCTAATATGAGATTTCAACACTGAACAGCTCTGCAGTTTATACAGTTATGATGGCACAGAGTCGGATTTGATAGTCTCCCCAGCAAATGCAGCTCCAAACTTAGTCATTTGGAGTTTTTCTTTTAACTCCCCCCGGTATTGGTTCAGAGTAATTTAGCACCAACAAACATGTTTTATAAGAGTTGTTCCAACACTGTGGTGGATGTGTAAAAACGATCCTGTCAGTAAAAACAAATGATATTTACAGTATCATACAAACAAGATTCAGAGTTAGAAATTAAATAAGAGTAAGGGGACGACAACAAGAGGGTGTAAGGAGATGAGTTTGAATGTGCTTTTGGATATGTTGAAGTTTTCAAACTGGGGTTCCAGGACCCCCAGGGGTCTGTAAGCCATAGCTTTGGGTAGAATAAACTAAAGAAACTTTGGGGGCTGCCACGCTGCTGCCGATTGAAGCTTTCGATTTGACAGTACTGTCGGGGTTCGTTCTCAGCTACCACCACACCAGATTTCAGCACAATATGGCAAAGATTCAATGAAGTCATTTTATTTTAAGCTATGGTGGCCATTTTGGATTTTTGATTTGAGTTCAGTACGTGATGGGGAACGCTCTCAGTTACCGCACCAAATTTCTGCTCTTTCTGTGTCAAAATAGTTGAGTTAAAACCATTTAAATGTAGCTTTGGTGGCCATCTTGGATGTTTAAATGCAGTATTTAATGAGCATTACTCTCATCTATCACCACACCAAATTTCAGCTCAATATCTCTAAAATGGCTGATTTATAGTTTTTTCCTTTGTAGTTCAGGTGGCCATTTTGGATTTTTGATTTGCAATCAGTCTATTAGGGATTCTTCTCAGCTACCAATACAACAAATTTCAGAGTAATAGTTCTAAAACCCTCAGTGTTAAATCCATTAGAAATTAGCTTTGGTGGCCATCTTGGATTTTTAGATTTGAATTCTAAATGTGTTGCACATCTACCACTACACAAAATTTCAGCTCATTACCTTTTAAAATAGCTTGAGTTATATTTTTTCCCCTTTTAGCTAAGTCGGCCATCTTGTGCCTAATTACTGATGGGGAGCAAAAGAAGAACAACAAAAAAATAAAAAGATTCCAATATGGCATTTAGAGGTTAAAAATGAATAAAATGATATTTAATCAGCATGAGGTTTTTGAGGGAGTTCCTTAAATTATTTCTCCCCTTGAAGGGGTCCCAAGACCTGAAACATTAAAGAACCCCAGTGTTAAGGAATATAAACGTTCTGGTTGTGTTATTGTCTGTGTGTCCTCCAGCAGAGGGAACTATTTCACAGCACAGTAATGGGATTACAGCCAGCAGCACACTAACTGTTGTCAATAAAGAACATAGACCTGGATTAGAAGGAGTCGTGCAAATTAAAATTAAAATAAATCGCACCACATGTGGTGCTCGGGGAACAACACAGAATATACACAACGAAAAACTGCAAGTATAAATAAATTAGAAAATTAACCAGACATGTTTACTGTGTAGAAAAAAATATCACTTCCTTTGGGAGTGAGGGATTCAAAAATAATGTCTTCAAAATGTAAAAAAACAAATATCCTGAAAGAGATGTCCTTTAGTCAGTCAGGCTTTGTCTCATCTAATGTTTTCATGTGTCTCTTTAAAAGTGGCAAAATTATTAGAGAAGAACTGTAAAGAAGATATTCAGGTGGAAGTGTCTGCTCTTTTCTCCTGTTTGCTTTTGTCTGCTGAGAGATATGAAATATAAATGTCATCCAACCTCACGAGGAGGTGTGTGTGTGTGTGTGTGTTAGGGTGACCAGATGTCCTGCCTTGTATAGAATCACACAGAATTTTAAAAGCTTGTTTCCCCTCATTTCACAAACAAATACCACGTTCCACTTTTTAACTCGTTTTCAAAAGTCCAAGCAGCCACAAAGAGACGTTTAGGGTCGAATCTCACCGAGCTGCAACTGATGAAAATGTTCAGACACAGAACTGTGAGGAAATATACATGTTTTTACTAGAAATCACACCCCTGCCAAAATCAGGTCCAAAATACACTGCAGGTTTGTACACACCATCCATCCATCCACATTATCTGCTTCATCCTTTTTGGGTCGCAGGGGTCACAGGTGTCCATGTCCAGCAGTCACTGTGCGAGAGGTGGGGGACACCCTGGACAGGTCACAAGTCAATTTCAGTCAATCTGATCAGAAAAAGTTTGCCACTTATTACAGTGACTTAGGCGCCCAGTGGATGCAGAGAGCCACACGGAACCCACCGGACCAGAACAGAACTGGGCCTCCAGTCCCACCAGTAAATCTTGAGAGCTGATAGTCAGCCCACGAGGACTTCCAAGTGGGATGCACACTGCCGAAGGTCCTGCGCTTCATCCAGAGCCCACCTCCACTACCTCTCGCCAGAGAGCTGACGAGAACCAGCAGGGTAGGTCCGCTGAAATAGAACTCAGTTGGAGCAGAACTGAACTGCTGCTGTTCTGCAGAGGTGGTGAGTAAAATTTTGTAGCTACATATAAATATGTTGTTAAAATTGGTAGTTTTAAGAGTTTAGAACATTGATTGTGGACTTCATCGCTGCAGGTTATGTCTGCAGAAACAGAGTCAGAACAAAACCAAGAACTGCTGCTGTTCTGCAGAGCTGCTAAGTAAAATATGGTACATAAAAAGTACTGTAGAGACTCTACTTCCTCAGACGGCTGAGGCGAGCTGGTCTGGGAAGTTCAGTCTTCATCTCCTTCTACAGGTGTGCAGTGGAGAGCATCCTGTGCTCCAACATGTGGCATGGAGGCTGCACAGCTGCAGAAAGAAAAGAATTTGCAGAGAGTGGTGAAGGCTGCACAGAAGACTGTTGGAGTCAGTCTCTGCACCATCACAGACATCTACACCTCCAGATGCAGGAAGAGGGCGATCTGCATCATGAATGACCCCACTCACCCAGCACACACACTTTTTGCCTTGCTCCCCTCATGAAGGAGGTTAAGGAGCATTAAGTGTAGAACCACTAGACTGAGGAACAGCTTCTACCCTGAGGCTGTTAGACTCATGAATCTCTAACCAGAATAATCACTGTGAAAAATCACATTGTGTTGCTGCTGATCTGTTTCATGTTGCTGCTGATCTGTTTCATGTTGCTGCTGATTTGTTTCATGTTGCTGTGCTCATCTGCTCTCACAGACTCATGTTCGTGCTGCTGTTCGACATAATGTTTTTATGCTATTAGTGCTTAATGTATTATTTAGTTGATGTTTTTCTTAGTTCATATCAGATTGTATTACTGTTTTTTTTTTTTTAAATATTTTAATGATGGATGTAACTGGGACCCTGCGTACATAATCTCGTTCCACCACATGTACCACATGTGATGCAAATGACAATAAAGAATCTCTGACTCTGATGTTGTTCTAATGACATAGATTTAAGAGTTTAGAACATTGCAAGAGTGTGAGAAGGGTTTATAAAGCCTTAAAAAATATAAAAATACCAAAATAAATATAACGTCACTACTTCACAGATTTACACTTATTGCGGGCAGGTTTGGAACATAACACCTGCAATAAACGAGGGACTGATGTAATTGTTTTACCACATGCCTGACTTTTCTTTGCATTTTCTTGTTTTTTTATGTTTTTTTGCTAGCACATTATATGAAATGCAGTTTTTGGATTTGTCTTAGAATGTAGACTCTTTTGCAATTGAGACAATTGTGTTTCAACAATACTAATCCTATACAAATAAAGGAAATTAATATTAAATTGAAATATGTGAAGTGATCAATAAACACAGTTTTGTTTCAAAACCAACATCCTGTCATGTGCACATACCTGTTGTTGGAAGGTTAATGCGCTAGAGTGTCTAAAGTACAAGAGCATGAAAACAATTAGCATTATGTTGATTTTAGGGATGAACAAGTATTAGATGTCTTCAATATAATGGTTTTGTTTCTAACAAAGTCACTGAGTGTTTTCCTGAACATATTGCCTGTGTGAATTCTCATACTGCAGCCTAAAATCCATCATGTAAGTTACAGTATGTGCTCAGCATTTTTGATTAAATTCCTAAGAATAAAGCCACAACAAAACGTGGCAATTGTAGGTTTTTGTTAAACATCAACGTTTGAGTACCTTGAAGCATTTAGCTTGTCCCAGATTGACCCACAAACATACTCCCATCATTTACTGGACCTGGTCACCCTTGTGTGTCTGGGTGGAAAAAATGACAGAAACTGCTGACTGAAATAAAGAATGACTGATTCTGTGTGGTTTGTGTATGGCTTGCTTGCATGTATGAGTAAATCTCAGCAGTGCACATTTCCTGCAGTGAATTTCTTTGGTCCAACTTGGCAGCCTCCCTGCGGCACGCCTTGAAGCTGTGTCTTGGGAGTTTGGCGTCACTTTGATGTGTCAGCACCTGCCTCTCGCAATCAAGTCCGAACTTGATCATACAAAAAAGGTGTGGACAGTTTCTGTGTGCCACAGTTTGATGTGTTTCTCTTTGCAAAGTTCCATGCCAAAAGTGAGCTTCTTGTGATTGATGTCATTTAAAAAAAGTAAAAAATAAACACTAAAACGATGTACCTGACTTTTGTACTAAATGTTCACAGTATTTACTGGGTGTCCAGTGGACAAAAAGTCTTCGGTAGATTTCCTATCGGTTCCCCGGTTGTTGGGAGGGCAGTAGGGTGTTGCACCGTATTTCTAGACCTGCGTAGAGTACGACCGGTGCAGCCGGGCATGCCGCCCTGATGGATGGGCGGCGCAGCGAGGCGAGTGTTGCTCCGGTTGGTCTAGACTTCGCTGGAAATGGAGCGAGGCGGTATGAGGACATCGGGGGTGGCGGGGAACCGATAGGGCTGATGGTCATGTGATCTCAGAGACTGGAGATCTCTGTGGAGTCTGCAGGGGAAAGAGAGGAGTGAGAAAGAGAGAGGAAGTGGGGGGTGAAGAAAGAGGGAGGTGAAGATAAAGAATAAACCAGAGCAATGTGCCGGGATTGGGGAGGTAGAGAACGAGGAGTAAAAACAGAAAGATAGCAACTGATGACAGAGAGGGAGTAACTACAAGATTCAGAGCTGGCTAGAATGGCTGGATGTAAGCATTGTAAGGTGGAGAGGAGGCGGAGGAGAGTGCAGGATGCTGGAGAGGTGTGGGGGACCAGAAGGCAGATTGAGAGAAGAGGTGGGGACAGAGGAGAAGAAGTAACCAGGAGTGGGTTAGTGACGGACAGACAACAGAGGACGCAAGACATTCAGATAACTACTTGAACAGCACCCCTGGGAGAGTCTCTTTAAGAAAGATAGCTCTTATTAAGAGATGATACAACTTTTAGTGTTCTGGAGTCAGACCTGATACTTTTATTTTTACCTTCGGCAAATTTTATAACCTTTATGTAACCGTTTACCATCACAACCTGGGGCAAGTCAGCTGTTTATCTTCTTAGCTGACTCAACTTGATGAAATGTCACTTTCTAAGTCCTTGATACTGGACAACGTAAGGTCAGCATCTCACTGGGCTGCAGCTGCTAGTCTCTTTGTAAAGTCTTTGCAGCTGCTAGTCTCTTTGTAAAGTCTCTTTGTAAAACCAAATATATATATATGAAGAGATGAATAAATAAATATACATCAAGATGTGTCAGTATATATATATATATATATATATATCTATTTACGTTGT
>NC_056512.1:17869663-17882038 GCF_014905685.2 Nematolebias whitei
CCAAATATATATATATATATATATATATATATATATTTGGTCACAATAGTTGAAGAGTTACTATAGGCTTCTCTAACTTGTTCTGTTCCCTTCTTAATTTAGTTTTGGTAATGTCTACAATAATAGTATTTTGACTGCTAAATGAAACTCCGAAAACAGAGAATCTTTCAAGGCTATAGCCCTGAATGTCCAGGACTAGCAACAATGGTTACTGTAATAATTTTCTAAACACTAGTTCAAATTTGCCTATCTTCATTTTGAAGTTGCACTCCAGTAGATTAAATTGTAGGGGGAGCTACCAAAATTGGCTCAAGTGGATCAAGACGAACATGATATGGGTGGTGTTGGGAAATGAAATAACATTTCCAGTTTAGAATATAGTTCTTTTAGTTTTGCACACAAAAGTAGGCTGCAATATTTAAAAACTGTCAATTCAAACAGTTGGTGCACAGTTTGCTGGTTGCAAACACTAAAATTTCAGCCTGTTTGCAATTATGAATAATAAACTAGACTCCAGTAATTTCAATCCAATGAGATACTACCATAAGGATTCAGACTAGAATTTGTTCTATCCTGACAAATCTATGTTCTTATCAGACTGCAACAAGAAAAGGGTGTGCAAAAATGTAAAGGATTTACTTTGGTGTCAGTTGATACCAGGGGTGCATGTGGGGCTTGAGACATGCATGTTTGGCCTTTAACAGGGGGTGTGAAAGAAGGTGTCAATAAAAAGACAAGAGGTGTTTATCTCAAACATTTGGGGAGCATGGCAGTTCCTCACACCCACCCCTGCCCCTTACCTGAGTGCCACTTAACTTTTCGAGTGGACTCTCCACACATGGAAGCGCCACCATGGGCACACCCAGCATCGACTCAGGGCGTTGGGGTCCCAGTGGAGGTGGGCTGGGTAGAAACTGTTGGAAGTTGTTGATCACACAAGTCACCTGGAGACAAAAAGTATTATAGAGGAACATAAAAAAAGAAAAAAAAATATTCAGCTGCTTTCTTACAGTACTTTGCAATGAAAATAAATTATTTAGTCATGACTTAAAAACAACAACAAGTATTTGCCAAAGGTGAGATGAAGATGGAGGTAAAGAGCTCAAACTATACAAGCTTGAAGGGTGACAAATTTGAAAAAGGAATTTAGATACATGGACTTTACTTATATATCACCTTTCTATCTTATCAAGACACTCAAAGTGATTTTCACTACAATATGTACCCTCATTTACCCATTCATACAGCACTCTACAATATCTGTACAAGACTGCTCAGGGCATTAGATCACATTTGCACACCGAAGAGACACACATCGGAGGCAATGAGGGGTTCAGAGTCTTGCCCAGGGACACTTCAGCATGTGGCTGCTGGTGGACACACACACACATTTCCCATGAAATAATAGTTCACCCAGCACTGTTTCTATTTCTTTGTGAACAAATCCATCCCATTTGATTAATAGGAGAATACTCAAACCAATAAAAGTCCACCTCGAGTGTTCCTGGTTACCTACAACTCACCAAGGTCATGTGGGGCAGGAGAAGAGGGAGAGACACCTCTGTGTTGTTTGCTAACTTCCATCCATCCATTATCATCTGCTTATTACAAAGTCGGGTCACGGGGGCAGCAGCTTGAGCAGGGAGACCCAGCCATCTCTTTCCACAGCCACCACTTCCATCTCTTCTGGGAGGATTCCAAGGCGTTCCCAGGCCAACCGAGAGACATAGTCTCTCCAGCGTGTCCTGGGTCTTGCCCAGGGTCTCCTCCCAGTTGGACATGCCTGAAGCACCTCCTTAGGGAGGCGCCATGGGGGCATCCTTACCACATGCCTGAACCACCTCAACTGGCTCCTCTCAAAGTGAAGGAATAGCGGTTCTACTCTGAGTCTCTCCCAGATAACTGAACTTCTCACCCTATCACTAAGGGAGAGTCCAGATACCCTGCGGAAAAAATTAATTTCAACCACATGTATCCGCGATCTCATTCTTTCAGTCACTACCCAGAGCTTATGACCATAGGTGAGGGTAGGAACATAGACTGACCGGTAAACAGAGAGCTTTGCCTTACAGCTCAGCTCTCTCTTCACCACAACGGACCGGTACAGAGTCTGCAATACTGCAGAGGCTGCACCAATCCATATGTCAATCTCACACTCCATTCTTCCCTCACTCATGACCAAAATCCTGAAATACTTGAACGCCTCCACTTGAGGCAGAACCTCACCCTCGACCTGAAGAGAGCAATCCACTCTTTTTCGGTTGAGGACCGTGGCTTCAGATTTGGAGGTGCTGATTCTCATCCCAGCCGCTTCACACTTGGCTGTGAACCGCTGCAGTGAGAGCTGAAGATCACGACACGATGACGTCAACAGGACCACATAATCTACAAAGAGCAGAGATGGAATGCTGAGGCCAATGAACCGGAAACCCTCCACCAGCTGGCCGCACCGAGAAATTCTGTCCATAAAATTTATGAACAGAATCTGTGATAACGTGCAGCCCTGGTGGAGTCCAACTCCCACCCTGAAGGAGTCTGACTTACTGCCGGCAATACGAACCAAACTCTCGCACCTCTTGTATAGGGACTGAACAGCCCGTAACAACGGGTCTCCAATCCCTTACTCACTGAGCACCCCCCACAGTGTACCACGAAGAACACGGTCAAATGCCTTCTCCAAGTCCACAAAACACATGTAGACTGGATGGGCAAACTCCCATGACCCCTCAAGGGCCTTAGTGAGGGTAAAGAGCTGATCCAGTGTTACACAGCCAGGACAGAACCCACATTGTTCCTTATGGATCTGAGGTTCGACCAGTGATCGCTTCTCCAGTACCCCTGAATAGACCTTACTAGGGAGACTAAGGAGAGTGATGCCCCTATAATTGGAGCACACCCTCCAGTCCCCCTTTTTGAAGAGGGGAACCACCACCCCATTTTGCCAATACAGTGGCACTGCCCCCGATGTCCATGTGACGTTGCAAAGGCGTGTCAGCCAAGACAGCCCCACAGCATCCAGAGCCTTAAGGAAATCAGGGTGAATCTCATCCACTCCCAGAACCCTGCTGCCTCGGAGCTTTTTAATTACCTCGGCGACCTCAGCCATGGCTAGAGGCACAAGCATTTTCTGTTGCATAGATTGAGGTAAACAAAACACCCCAAACGTCCCAAATTGAGACAAGT
Organism: Nematolebias whitei; assembly: GCF_014905685.2. NCBI lineage: Eukaryota > Metazoa > Chordata > Actinopteri > Cyprinodontiformes > Rivulidae > Nematolebias > Nematolebias whitei. The sequence goes on from NC_056512.1 coordinate 17,872,847, forward strand.
AAACTGAGCAGAAGTGATTTTTTTTGGATGGATGTTTTTTTAGACACTTAAATTTTTTTTCATTATTTGTAAGCCATAATCATCAAAATTACAAAAAAATAAAGGCTTGAAATATTTCACTCTATGTTTAACGAATCTATAAAATATGAGTTTCACTTGTTGAAATGATAGATAAAAAAATTGAACTTTTTCATGATATTCCCTTGTTCCCTCCTATTTTCTCCTCACCAAGAACACAGCAATGGCTCCACCTGTGAAGAACCCGGCTAGCACATCAGCCCAGTGGTTTCGGTACTCAGCCACCCGGACCACTCCCACCAGCACGGCCAGGCAGAGCAGGGTGAGGCTGATGGTGGGCTTGGTGAGCCGCGTGCCTTTGGTCTTGAACACCAGCGTAACGTACATCTGCAGAAAAGAACACACATGGCCGGGTACAACAAACCCAACAAGACACAATGAGCATGCAAACACACGTATCATTCCAACCGCATGAGGTTTGTATAAAACTACAAAGTCAAACACAACATTCTTCCAATTCTTTCATATATTAAAAAAATTCAAGTTCATTCCATTTTGGGTCACGGGGGTCACTGGTGCCCATGTCCAGCAATCACTGTGCGAGGGGCGGGGTACACCCTGGACGGGTCGCAAGTCCAACAAACAGTATCTTAGCTTTTATTTAAACACAACAGAAACTGAAACTGAGAACGATCAGCAGGGAATAAATAAGCAGGAGATAGTACGACCACCAGCACTATGCTCCAACCTACCACTGTGTAAACTGCCGAGTACACGCTGAGCGCTGCATCCTTAGATGGGAAGGATTTACGTGCAGACAGGACAATCAGAGGGTTGCCTGTGCAGGCGCGGCGCTCTGTAATGTACTGCATGGTTGACTGACAGCCTAGCACTGTGTAGTTTGGTCGGCAGGCAGACAGGAAGTGAGGCGCCTGGTTTCCTGTCACCACCTGGCCGGCATTGGCAAAAATGCTGGTGGTGAACAAACCAAAGGCATACACGCCTGGGTAAAAGACAAGAATGAAGAGGAGTCAGATTAATAAGGAAAAGTTGATACCAGGATAAAGGAGCTTTATTTTTTATTTTTTGCACATCAGATAAAAGCAGATAAAAACTTTGCCCGAGCTTGATATCACAACATGAGCACTGAGATAAAACAGATGATAAGCTGTTTTTCCCCACTCCTAAAATAGCCCCAACACATTATTTTCAGTCGAGGTGTGAAATCACAGCAGCAATCTTCACCTCAACTAATTACGTTCAGGATGCAAATTTGCAAGCTGCTTAATATTCATGTCAGTTTCCCTGCCATGATCATGAATCTTCTACCTAAAAAGAATTACAGCTCATTTTTGTCATCCAATTAACAGCTGAGACAAACTGAAGGTCAACAGGTCACGTTTTCACAACTCAACCTCGTCTCTGATGGTGTCAGTCTGTTTCTTGTTTTACACATCCTGGGAAAATCCTGCAATGAGTCTTTTCACAGTGATGTAAAGAAGGATTACCTAAGAAGCGTACAATGCGTCTGAGTAAGGGGTTGAAGTAGCAGCAGTCTGCAGTGACGATGGTCTTCTCCTGGGTTCCCTCTGCTTTGATGAAGAACGCACACAGTTCGCCAGAAAGAATCTGCACACATAAGAAAAAAAACAAAAGTGGTTTATGTTTACGAACTGCTGTAAACAAACAGTCTCACTATAAACAGCCTAAACTTAATTGTTGACTGCTGCCAAAAGGTGGATGGCGGGCAAGAATGTTTTTTGCTCATGTCAGTGTGTGTGCCTTCATTTATGTGTTGTTAACAAATTATTAGGTGGCACGGTGGTGCAGTTGGTAGAGCTGTTGCTTCTCAGTGAGAAGGTTGCCATATCAAATCCCTGCAGGGTACCTTTCTGGGTGGAGTTTGCATGTTCTCTCAGTGCATGCATGGGTTTTCTCCGGGTACTTTGATTTCCTCCCATAGACCAAAAACATGATTGTTAGACTGATTGGTAACTCGAAATTGTCCCTAGGTGTGAGTGAGTGCAGATAGTTGTTTGTCTCGTATTCCTGTGATGGACTCGAGACCTGTCCATGGTGCCCCCTACCTTTCACACAGTGAATGCTGGATATGGGCACAAGTGACCATCGCAACCCGTAAAGGAAGAAGCAGGTAATGATAATGGATGCAGTGTTTCTCTTACCATTATACAAGGAGGGCCCGCCGCCCTGTCAACAAAACTGAGCACCCTGCCTACCGAACTGCCTCCCTTCCCCATTGACAACTGCTGGTACTGACGTAGTGCTAACCTAGCAGCATGTAATACAGACGCACTAGCTAAAAAGCTATAGAGGTAGCGCTCCTTCTACCTCACGCTGAGCCCTTGCCCCCCTCAAAAACTGTTGGTACAAACAGAGCACAACACAAACGTGTCTCCATCCCCACCCCTCAACCATCGATAATAATTGAAAATATGTGCACTCTGCCAAGGCAAGTAAACTAGGGGAGACACGGATGGATGGATGGATGGATGGATGGATGGGTTGGTTAGCAAATTATCTCATGATTAAGTTGATAGATTTTTCTCAATTTCCAAACAAGTAATCCTTGTACACAAGCTGTAAACTGACTATTGGTTTCAACTGGATCTAAGATGGCCACCATGGCTAATCAACAATAGAAAACAGACAGACCACTGTAATTTAGTCAATTTTACAAATATTTAGCTAAAATTTGAATTGCCAAGAATAATTCACAAGATAGTTTCCTAAACAATCACCAAAAAATTGTGAAAGTGAATACTGATTTTTAATTTTTCTGCATTACATTGATGTAGATGTGTGTAGAAATTAACCTACTTGTTTTATTTGACTATTTTTATTCAGATAATCTTATTAAGACAGGGTATCAATCTCAAGAGACTTGTTTTTAATGAACATACAAGATAACTAAATTCCTACAATCACATTCAAACTAACCATCGCAGCAGTTAATCAGTTTAATTTCATATACTGTACCTTAGCTCCTTATATACTGTTTCTTTTTATACTTTATATTTTTGCTATTTTTGGATGTAACTGGGACCCTGAGTACATAATTCCGTTCCATCTCATGTATCACATGTGGTGCAAATGAAAATAAAGAACCTTGAACTTGAACTTGAACTGTAGCACAGGATATTTTGAGCATGATAATTCACATTTGGAAAAATTACTAAAATAAAATTTTCCTCACTACAAACAAACAATTCTCATTTAAACATAGAAGTAGGGTTTTGTTTGAAAAAAAAAAAAGAAAACAGTGTTTTGGCTTCATAAAACTTTAAACTAGTATAGTATTAACTCCTGCTATTTACTTCTATTCTGCTTTTTGTGTCTAGAGGTCTCGGTATGAAAGGACTTAGAAGTTACGGTACCTCCCTTTGTAACACACCAGACATTATTTTATGTATTTGGATAACTGTTGTTGGTTCGCGTGGAGAGTCTCAGTGATGGTAAATGTATTTAATTTGTACAATAATGACTTAAAATGAGTTAACTTGTTTCAGAAACAGGGTACACTTCCATCCAAGTATTTTAGTCCTTTTTCTCTAGTCCTAAAATCTTTATTTCTGCCAGGGCTGAGAGAGATTTATTGTTAGATTGTTTACTTACAGTATGCACACGGACAGTGAAACAGTTTTCTCGTCTCTTTAGTTTAACCAGGTTTTCTTTAATACATTTTATGTGTTCAAAACTAAGACGATCAGATCACAAATTCTAAAAGGTTAAACTTTCAAACATCGGCACAAACAAGAGTCAAACAGGAGAAACGAATCATACATTACAATTAATCACCTACAAACTGAAGGAATATAAACTATATGGACCAACGCTCTAATGGAAAACAGAATAGGTGCAAAAATATGCAATTAACCATCTCAATAGTTTATTTTTAATGAACTGTGGTCCCATGACTGTGTTGCAACAAACTAAAACAGTTTGACAAAGATGTTTATTGTCATTGCTCGGTGCCCAAAGTTTATTGCTGTTTTTAGAAGTTAATATAAAACAATATAGTCAGGTGACTGACTGTATGAGCCCGAACAGCAGTATCGCCACAGATTGATGACTCCTTAATGGGACGAAACTGTGAGGCTCAGCCCTCCAATGTGCTAGCATATACATAAACATGTTTTTTCAGTGAACACCTTTCAACAACATAGTACTTCATCTTAAAATAATCCTGACAATGTGCATACACTGCTGTTGAGAAACCCATTTTGTTACAAACCATAATCCATCAGCATCGTTCAGTCTGCACATAAATGTTTTACTTTGATCATGACTGGACTGCTGAAGGTTTCTGTGGAGTTAGAGAAAGTGAAATATAAATTCAGTGATGGAGAACTTTCATGCCTCTATGTCTTTTCATGAGTCCAGCCAAATTTAAGTGTTAATAATGGACATGGTTCCATTAGGAGTAGCAGTGCTGTTGACCAGTCGAGTGGTTTCCTCCATTAAACAACAAAACCCCATCGGGTGTTCCATGGCAACGCTCTAAACACTAACATGAGCACAAAATTAAAGCTGAGGGGGGTTTAATCAGTGGCTTTAATCAGATATATTGAGGTATCATCACACTGTGAGCATTTATGGAGCAATTAAAAGACAGAAAGGTGGTCGTTTCCATGGGGACTGCTGGTGCGCAGAATCGCTAAGCCCATGTTCACCATGAAAGTTATAGAAACACTGCACTCATGAATGAATGAATGTAGCAAATACTTTGTTTGGAAAAAAAAAAAAGAAATAGTATGAACCTCAGCCATTTCGATCAAGTGCTTTTTCACTTGTGAATAGACAAACAAAAGGAACATGTAACAACTGTTATTTTATGGGGGGAAATGATGGCTTTAAAATAAGGGCTCACAAATTGTACTTTTAGGGCAGCTCTGTGGCCCACTGGTTTAAAGTCAATTATGTAAAAATTGCATCCATTTTCACAGGATTTTCATTAAAATTATGCTTTTTACAACATAAAAACTGACATCGATCCATCGATCCATTATCTTTTACCCACTTCTTCCTTTTTGGGTCACGGAGGTCGCCGGTGCCCATATCCAGCAATCACTGTGTGTGGGGTGGGGTACACACAGGACAGGTCTCCAGTCCATCACAGGGCCAATAGAGACATACAAGACAAACAACCATTCACTCTCTCACTCACACCTAGGGACAATTTAGAGTTACCAATCAGCCTAACATGCATGTTTTTGGTCTGTGGGAGGAAACCAGAGTACCCAGAGAAAACCCACGCATGCACGGAGAGAACATGCAAACTCCACCCAGAAAGGCCCCCAGACCAGGAATTGAACCAGGGTAACCTGCTCGCTGAGAAGCAGCATCTCTACCAGTTGTGCCAACATGCTGCCTCAAAATCTTACATAAAGTGTATATTGAGCCAGACTTTGCTGGAGTCTTCTTTTATCGGTATAAAGAAAGTGACATAAGTAATTACAGTATAACCAAACACCTTGTCCACATGCACCCAGTTAGACCCTCTTCACACTTTGACAGATGTCAGCATCACTCTATATCATCTACATGACCTATTTGAATATGGCTGATTTGTGGAAAATGTGTAAAACCTCCTTCAGTGTGAAGGAGACGATGGTACTTCGTACTCACTAAATAGGGTTTTTCCTGTAATTTCATGGGTCTCCCGAACACTCTCCTGAATGCTCACCACAGTCTGTACACCTGCATTGGCATGACTCTTTCACATCACATCCGGCTGCATCTACTGATGTCAGGTCTGTGCACGGTTGTTTTGATGGTTTCTTCCCATGAAACCATTCATAGCCAAGGCATGGGGACAGCACGGCCAGTTCTGCCTCAGCTTCTCAGCTACCAAACCATGCTTGGTGTGTGTCATACCATGCATGGATACTCTGTCACCATGCTCCCCCATTCATCATCTACTGTGTCCGTATTACGCACCTTACGTTTTTACCAAGACTCTGCAACAGCCAACCACCTTTTGGTTGATTTGTACATCATAGTGGGATGACAACTCAAAGGACTTAGGTATAAGCCATTTCATGTAGTGACATATTGTCATTGATATGGTCTGAGTTCAAACTAGATTAAAAAAAGTCTCCCTGTGACTTAAGTGTGGTCTAAATTTATGAATACAAATTTTGAATAAAGTAGATGCCTATTCCTGCATTCTGGTGTATTTTAACGGGTTGTTAAACATCTACGTTTACCTGCATAAGTAAACACACAATTCAATAACTATTCTAGGGAGCACGGCACAACAAGAAGTAGCCTGACCAACAGCTCTTCTTGTGTTAATAGAGCAGGCTCTGCTTCTCTCACTCATCCTAACCCCACGTCCCGTCGACAACTGCCAGCACTAACATAGCGCTAAGCTAGTGGCATACAATACAGATGTGCTAGCTAAAATGCTACAGACATAGTGCTCCGCTTCTCTCACACATCCTAACCCCACCCCCATCAACAACTGCCAGCAGTAACGTGGCGCTACTCTAGCGCACAGCACAGAGGTGCCCCCCACCCCCCCCCCCCCCCCCCCCACCCCACACCCCCCCCGAGAAACGGGGCCCCTCTCTGCCCAACACACCAGGGGCCCCCCCCCCCCCCCCCCAGTACCCTACCAAGGCAGATAACCTCAGGGAAGCACATGCAGTGTGGTAAGTTGTTGTAGGTAACCAGGAAAACCTGGAGTGGATTTTTAGCAGTTTGTGTTCTCCTATTACCATAATCAAGTGGAATAGATTAATTCACAAAGAAATAGAAACAGCACTGGGTGAACTAATATTTCATGGTAAATGTGTGTGTGTGTGTGTGTGGGGGGGGGGGGTCTGAATGATTTTTTTTTTCTTTATGTTTGGGGACACCTCCTTCACATATAATTGTTACGCCACCTATTACATCTTCAGTGTTCTCACACTTTGAAAGTCAAAACCACCAGAACAGATCTTACGTAGTTTGCACTCATTGGTGTCTAATTAGTCCTCATCTATCTGCACTCCTCCAAAAACAAGCTCGTCTGGTATGTATGCTCAAACTGCAAAGTAAGAAGGTTAGAGGCAGCGCGCAGTGCTGTATGAATGCATTATTCATATGAATGCCATACATGTGAAGCGTGCAGTCAGCGCATTATTTCAAGCAACATTTCTAAACGATCTCTCAGCTGCAGTTGGATTCGCTCTGACGACCTCCTGCTGCCTTTTTTCTTAACATGAGTCTATCGCTGCCATTTCGACACCAAGATTATTATTCATTGAAATTGGAAAGCTTGTGAGGTCTATAAAACTGTAATAAAGCAACAAAATTATGCTTTAAATATGTGACATTAAAGACATGTGATGTTGATTTATCACTGGGATGCAGGACTGGACAAAATTGCATAATTTAAATACGGGAACACGTACGACTGTTAATGGATGCTGAATGTGAACATTAAGATGTGGGACAAAAAAGAAAGTAATAACGTCTTTCAGACAGTTTGAATAAGGGGTTCTGTGAAAAGGTTATTCACAGTTAATATTTTAGTTTCAGAAAGTTTTTTGAACAACCACAGCTTGGAGAAAAAGTTTAATTTGGAAATGACTTACATGGTTGCAGTTAGAGTAAAGAGGAAAGCTATTGTTATAAAAGCCATTTTTTACAGATGGTATTTTATGAAATGTAATATATTTTAAAAAATGTAAAAAAAAAAACTTCTAATAGAAAATTCATAATATATCTGCTACAATAAACACAATGTGAGAATAGTGACAATAAAAAGTTCATAAAATAAAGCTCATGTGAAATGCTACAAAAATATTCAATTAAATTCAATTCAAAAATATTTTATTAATATCAAAGGGAAATTATTTGTTGCTGCAACTCGTTAGCCTCGTTTCATTAAGAGATGTTATAGATACTGATGGCTCTAGGCAGGAAGAATCTCTTGTAAAGGTCCATCCCACAGCATATCCGAAGAAACTGTCCGCAGATGCTGTTCGATCCCAGACTCAGCTGGCCTTTCGGTTTCCCCGGGCTGCAAGGCTGCTGAATGCTGGGCTGAACTCTTCCCAGAGATCAGATGGCCACTCCTCCCAGTAGCTTACCGAGCTCCTCGTCACTGAGGACAGCTGGCTGCAGGTGCCAGGGGAAAATCTTGGTCCTTCTGCTGTCACGAGCCGTGTTTCCTGCTAGTTTCAGGATCTCAGTGGTCAGGCACTCAAGCACAGTCAGCAAGGAGACGGGAATGCATCTACGGCTCCTCCTTTTTCAATTCATTTGACATTTGGGCTGTAGCTGAGGTTTTATTTAAGCTTTTGAGGTGTTAATCAGCTGCTCCCGATTGGGAAAAAAAAAACAACAACCCAACTTCTTGTCATGGTTATGCATCTTAACAAATGTCAAAAACTAAAAAAGTTTCAGTAAAAATTCTTCCACCTGTGCAGCATCAAAATGAACAATCTGAATGAATGTAACAGAGCTACTCCAACACACAGCCACCCCGAGCAGTGTAATTCTAGAACAAATATTTCTATGAATTACATATGCACACACACACACACACACACACGCACACACATACATATATATATATATATATATATATATATATATGTGTATACATATATATATATGTATATAGATATACACACACACACACACACACACACATATAAATATATATATATATTCAAATTCAAAAATACTTTATTAATCCCAGAGGGAAATTATTTGTTGTTGTAACTCATTATCCTCATTTCATTAAGAGATGTTATAGATGCTGATGGCTGTAGACAGGAAGGATCTCTTGTAAAGGTCCATCCCACAGTGGATCCTGTAGTGATACACGTGAGGTACGTGTCACTTGTTGTATGACAAATATATGAATTATATATGCATACAATATTCACGAGTTCTTCATTTTTCTGACTGTAAATGCCGTGCATTGAATTTAACAGAAATGTGAACGAGAGACGTTATTTATCTTTGACCCATCAAATGAATGGAATCATTTATTTTCAAAATCAAAGTTTAACATCAAACATTTACATTAATTTGGCAAAATATGAAAATAATAACAGACAGTTTCACAGAAAATGAACTTCAAATCACTCGGCGGTGATTTGAGGACTTTGCTTCAGACATTTCTAAAAATATCTGTACTGATTTATGAGAGAGAAG
>NC_056512.1:17892038-17902884 GCF_014905685.2 Nematolebias whitei
GTCACGTGTACCGGGTGGTACAGTGTCATATTGCCAATCTGCATGTGAACCATTGCTATAGCTGTCAGGGTTGTTTTCGTTTCTGAGAGACCCTGCATTTCTATAGCACAATCAGATAGAGGTATTATCCTGTTTTTCTCGGCTGCGGCTGTCCTCAGCTCCTCGAACAGTTTAGCTGACATAATAGTTATGTCTGCCCCACCGTCCAAGAGTGCTTCGTGTGTGAGGACACCTTCGAGTGTTACTGACAGGTACGCCTTTTTGGCGGCCCCCTTTCTGATAAAGTTACACAGAAACCTTTTGGTTTTTTTCTGACGCTTTTTCACGCGTTCAGATTTATCTGTGTAATCTTGGTTTGTCTGAACCGTCAGCACAGCTGTAGCTGTTTCTGCGTGTTCAGCTTGCGATGACTGGTCATCGTTTGTGTGTGTGATTACCCCCCTTTCATCCGATGAGGGGTTGTTTGAGGCAACAACAACAGCGTCTTGGTGTGTTTCACCGACATCTGTAGTGTTGTCATTCGCGTCCAGAGATGCTGTAGTGAGTACCTCACTGCATAGTGCTTTTGGTCGGCTTCCCTTGTCAGTGTGTTTCAAATCTTCTAACATTTCACGCAATTTTTCTGTCTCTTCCGAGTTCAGAGGTGGAGGGCCTTTTTTCTGGGATTTTTGTGATTTTTTCGCCTCTGGACGTTTCGTCCGAGGTGGGGGGCGGCTAGGTACGTCTTTTTGGGGTTCCTCTCGGTTCCCATTTTTTTGCGTCCTCCGCTGGTCCCATTTACGATAATCACGTTCGTCCTCTGGAGGAGGAGCCTTTTTATCCCAGCGTGCACCTTCATGATGCGGTTTGTTAGTCTGAAAATACTGCCTTTTTTCTCCCTTTTTAGGAGGGGGTGGCGATGCACGCCTTCCTTCTAATTCTAGGGAGTGGGGTTTAACCTTTACACCAGGAAACACTTCTATGGGCGTCTTGGCATGACAACGTGCCTCAAACACGTTCACAACGCACTGTTTAATCTCACTGATGGATTTTTCTCTGTAATTTGCCATCATTTGCACTGACGTTTGAATGTCAGGATGGAGATTTTTGCTGAAAACAAATTTAAAACCTTCTTCTTCCTCCATTCCGGTTTCATTTCTGTTACCAAAATAAGCTTGGAAGATTCTTTTGTAATAAACTTTTGGATGTTCATTCTTGCCCTGCGTGACCTTGTCTGCGGCTGGATACCCAGTAGGCCCTGCGCAGGCGTCGTACTCTTTGATCAGAGCTTCACACAGAAGTTTGTAATCCCTTCTCGTTGCATCTGGCAGACGCTCGATGAAGGTAAACACATCTCTGTCCGAAGTGAGTCGTATCAGACTGATTTTATCTTCTACCGTAGCGTTTGGATAAGCTCTCAATCTGAAATCCAGATCTCTGAGGTACGCTTTCGTTCCAGCGGAGCCCAACGGTTCAGGGATGAAACGTTGTACATATTTTGAGATTTTTTGCAAGTCATCCATTGATGGAGAAGATATCAATGGTCTCACATGCGTGATCAGTTGTGGGGGTGTTGCTCTGCCCGTTTGTGTAGGTGATTGGATGGGTCTAAAAGCACTTTGTGAGTAAAGAGGTCGTTGAGTAATTGGTGTATTACCCCGATTCTGTTCAGGGTCTGGTTTTGATTCCAGGTCACCTTGAACAACATTCTGACCTTTTTCTATTGCTGCTATTAGTTTCGCCTCACATTTTTTTAAATGTTCCTGGGATTTACAGTAGTCACCTTCTAAGAGCATATTTAGCTTTTGTAGATTTTGTTTATCTATTTTGCATTGTTCCAGTTCAGTTTTTGCAAGCTGCAACTGTTGTTGTAGCACATCGTTATCTTCACACGTGGCTTTGTACTGACGGTCTATTTCTTTAATCTTTTCATAAGATTTTTCTGCTAGTGACGCCTGCATTTCTGAGAGATTCCTCTCATGTGTTTCAGACATCCAGTCAAGGCGTTCCGACCGTTCATCCAATTCAGCTTTTAGAAGCAGGGAGATTTTTGCTAACCGTTCAAGGCTGAGCTTTTTACTCTCTGTATTTAATGTTCCTGCGGCCAAACTTTTCAGCTCTTCTTGTCTTTGAACTTCATCGAGTTGTTCTAATTGCTGTAATTGTGTACCAATCAGTGGAGTTGTTAAAATATGTAATGCCCCCAAAATGATGTCTTCATTTGTTGGTTTTAAAGAGGTGTCTTCTTCATTGTCGCTTGGCATTTTTCTTCTATTTAGAGTTTAAACAGGAGAATTTTAATGTTTTAGGTTTTTCAAAATAAATAAAATCAGCAAAGTCTCTTCGTCTGATATATTTACTTTTATTTAGTGATTTATTAATTAAACGTGCACTATCCTTTTAGCAAATGAGTAAACTTTTTCCAACTTTGTGAAAATCTGTAACTGTTTCTATTTTTAAAAAGTTAATGTTTATTTTTGTACCTTATTTTTAAAGGATTTAACAGTGAAATAAACTTTTTGGTGAATGCTCGTTTGCATAAGTACCTTATAACTTTTAAAATGCAAGATAACAGTAATTTTCAGCTTTAAGGAACGTTTATTGACTCGAAAATGCTTTTAGAAAGATTAAAACGTTTTTAATTTCACTATTTAGACCTAATAAGCGAGTGAAACCTGTCTTCTCAAGGTTCGCCAGAAGATGTCAGCCTTACCTTACTAATTTTAACTCAGACACTGTTTGTGTTATCCACTAGGGGAGCTATAACTTCCTGTGGCGTTCGGTTGACATCCTGTTGTTAGCCGCTTAGCTTGAAGTTAGCTTCGGCTAAACTCGGTCAAAATCAACATTTCTGAACGGATTTTTTACACAAAAGTGGCACAATTTCAACAAACACGACTTTTTAGCCTGAACATGAGTTTTTGGAACAATATTTGTAGCTTCCTTTAGTGATTTTAAGCGTAGTTAAAGCTCCGGTCGTTAGCTTGTTAGCTTAAAATTAGCATCGCTAGCTTTGTTTAAAAACATCGTTTTTTGACGAATTTTAAACTGTAACGTGGCAGGATTTCAGCAAACAGGCTTCGAAGCATCTAACCAGTGTGTCAAAACCACTTTAAAAGCGTTTTTTAGCTTTAAAAAAGCAGATTTTATTTCCCTATGAAAATGAATTTCATATCCGGGTCACGTGACTGAAATCACCAATGGCACGCAGCGTAGGGTGAGAGGAAGTGACGTAGCCACGTCAGTCAAACCTTCAACCAATGAAAGCGCTCCACAACAGCGAATTCAACCAATCAGGAAGCGTTTTCTCTACCTAGCAAGTTAGATTAGCTTAAAATAGTTCGTCACTTTTTCGTCTTTTTAAACCATCAAAATGCACTTTTTCTGTTAAAAAATGTAACGAAACAACTTCTAACTGTGTTCTGAGATGGCACTCAGCTTTTAAAACGTTTATCCATCTATTCAAAATACTCGTTCCAACTGAGCAGAACCGAACCACAGCCGGGTCTTAGCAGAACCTCGTACCTTAAACAGAATAACGTATTCCACAGCTCATCAGCCTTTAGTTACACGTAACAGACGTACAATTTCAGCTTACACAAGACTTATGACACAATCTCAGCTTTTAAAACATTGCCAGCCCAACGCTTAAACATGCAGCGTTTAGTTGCAGAGTGCAGCTCCAAGCGCGCAGCTCAGCCGCTGCGTGACATTCACAGCTCATCAGCTGTTACTCTTTCACCATGCCAACACGTAAAATCAATTTACACACGGATTAAACAGTCATTCATGAAACCCGTACGAGGCCACCAGTTGTAGTGATACACGTGAGGTACGTGTCACTTGTTGTATGACAAATATATGAATTATATATGCATACAATATTCACGAGTTCTTCATTTTTCTGACTGTAAATGCCGTGCATTGAATTTAACAGAAATGTGAACGAGAGACGTTATTTATCTTTGACCCATCAAATGAATGGAATCATTTATTTTCAAAATCAAAGTTTAACATCAAACATTTACATTAATTTGGCAAAATATGAAAATAATAACAGACAGTTTCACAGAAAATGAACTTCAAATCACTCGGCGGTGATTTGAGGACTTTGCTTCAGACATTTCTAAAAATATCTGTACTGATTTATGAGAGAGAAGTGAGTTTAAGAGTAAATTGAGATTTATCTTACAGAGGAATATGTGAGGGAGATTTAATCTGTTTAACCAGAAGTTGCACGCTCCGTCCGATCTCAGCTTCTCACGGTACACTTGGTCAAAATAGAACCATCTACCTGTTGACGATGAATCAGCGTTGGATGTAGTTCCTTTCTGACTCGTTTCAGCGTCTCCGTCGAGAGCTACCAAACCTTCAGAAAGTCGTGCGTTGATTAGCTCAAAACAGAATTATAATCCCCAAAAAACCTCTGGATTCTTCATTGCTCTGAAGCTTTCAGAACCGACTGCATTCTCAATCTTCTCATTCTGTTGGACTATCAATCTGTTGTCAGCTCTCATTCTAACATCTCTCAGAACTCTCAATCTAACTTGAACTGGGGAGTTGCCACATTTTATTTGGGTCGACTTCCTGTTCAATTTAGAGCTTTCTGATTCGTGGAAGGACCAGAAAGAGGAGTGGTTTTTGACGTAAGGTGTTTATCAACAGTCGAGGTCAGAGAATGAAACTTGTTTAACATACAGAAAAGATTATTGCAGAAGCAGCAGACTTTTTGGAGTCTACTCTTAGTAATCTTCTGAAAAAGTTTAAACATGACATTTCTTCTTCAGTAAACATTTTAGTTGACCGAAGACCAACCTTTCACATACTTACGACAGCTTGCTCATTTCAGACAGAAAATCAAGAAAGGCATATTCAGGTGATTTCTTCTCTGAATGAGGAACAAAAATCATTACTTACTGTTTATGTAAAATAAAAATTAGTAGTTCTTTTCAACCTGTAAAGCATTGAGTGAACTAACACAATTTGATTATCAAAACATTTGTAAGACAGTAATGATTATAAAGAATTGTCTTTTCTGCTTGATTAATTCAAGAAAGAAAGTTCATCAGATGGTTCAGACTTATTCAGATCAATGAAAATAACAGTCTCTGTCCATCTGGTAGATTTGAGGTTATCTGGTTCACTACAATCCTAAGAAACTGTCTTCAGATGCCGTCCGATCCGTCCACCCAGACTCGGCTGGCCTCTCGGTTCCCCCCTGGCTGTAGGACCGCCCCAATGCCAGGCATAACTGCTCCCAGAGCTATGGCCACTCCTCCCAGCAGTCTGCCGAGCTCCTCATGGCTGTGGACAGACAACTGTAGGTGCCGAGGGACGATCCTGTCCTTCCGCTGTCATGAGCCATGTTTCCTCATGAGCCATGTTTCCTGCTAGTTCCAGGATCTCAGTGGTCAGGCACTCGAACACAGCTGGCAGGTAGATGAGAATGCATCCACAGAACATCCTTTTCAACTCATTTGAGATTTGGGGCTGTAGTTGAGATATTTTTTGAGTTTCTGAGATGTTAATCAGCTGCTGTTGGTTGTAGAAAACTGTCTTGTTGCCATGGTCACGCATCATAACAAATGTCCAAAACTAAAAACGTTTCATTAAAAATCCTTCCAGCTGCACAGCATCTGATACCAGAGGAAACAATCATCCAAAAAAATGTGAGTTACATCCAGAAAAAGAGGAATTAAAGTTAGGTCTTGACCCAGCGTAAACAGTAAACATTGATTTATGCGGGGTCACTTTTTAATATCCTGATGCATGCTCAATAATCCATCACTTTTCATCACTTTTAAAGTGAATTTTACTCTTTCAAAACAACCCTAAACTTCAAAGTTTCAAACTAATTCATACGCGTTTTCTTCCCCCCACTAACATTTACAGTGCCATCACTTTTATGGCAAATTAATTTACTTTTATAGGTGTAATTTTTATTCTTTTTGATCTGTATTTTATGGATGTACAGTGGAGGTAGTTGGAGTGAGGACAGAGTGAGGTGGAGGAGGCTGACATGCTGTGTCAGCCACAGAAAAGTGAAAAGCCAAAAGAAGAATATGATTTAAAACTTCTTTTTATGTTGCTAAAAGTCCATTTAAATATGCACTGCAAATTAGCCTTATCTATAAATGTAGAATATGGTATCTGTTAACTTAACTATACAAAACGGCATATATAAATAAATAATGCAATTTAATAATTTTTTAAAATGATAGAAATGTGATACTCTCGCAGGAAGTGCTCCTGGCTGCACTGGAAGTGCAACAGTTTCTGCTACTAATTACTACTATTTTACACCACTGATATTTCTGTAATTTACTATGTAATGCAAAATTAACAGTGATGGAATAAGGTTTATAAATTAATGTTTACATGAACCACTTGTCAGTTGTTTGAATTAAACTCTTCTTGTCTAAACTGAGGCTGTTCCAAAAGTAATAAGGTTACAAAAGCCTTTTTTTTTTTTTTTTTTTTTTTTTTTTTTATTCTGTTAGCTGGAGGACTTTGCTTTGTGTGCTTAAAGAATCAGATCACAAATTTCTCTGTCGGTGGGTGACAGTGCTTTTAGTTTGGTCTTTTTATGAATCCATGTGTGTCACAAGACAATAACTGGGGATGGTTTATGTCTAAAATTACTCTAAAGCCCAGACTAATGAAGAGGACTGTAAAGATGCCGAGGTTTAATTTGAGCTTGTGGAAAAAATCAAGAAAAAACAACATGTAAGATAAAACAAGCAAAAACAAACAGTTTAAATAAATGTTTTTTGTTAGATATTTTTTAAAGTATGTCAAAACAATGTTTAATTAGCATGTAAAACATGTTCCCTGCTAGAGTGTTCTTCCTCTTCTCAGAAAGCAGTGTGTTATTATCATCAGGATTCATGTCAACACCGCTGTGAGGAACAAACCAAGCACTGTGACCGAGCTGCAGCGCAACAACAGAAATCACTCCTATCTACAAATATTTGAATTTGTTCCATGTGTGTTTGGAATAAAACAGGCAATCAAAATCTAACAACAAATAGGAAATATACAGGGTAATTAGCAAAAAGCTTTGAGCAGCCTGATTGGCCAGAAAGGTGCTGCATGAGTACAGTTTATCAATAAAGGAGATTTATGCAAATATTTGAGAAATATTTTTTTTCTTTTAACTATGCAATTTGTTAAAAGCAAACACTCAAAGCAGTGCTAATACTTTATAAAACTGATGAATATAGGACTGACTAGCATCACATTTTTTTAATCAAATCAGATTATATATATGCATCATATTTATAAACAACTGCCAAAGTGCGGCACACAAAACACTGAACAGTAAAAATATAATACCAAACACACTAGACCATAAGAACAAAATAAACATTTTATTTAAAAAAAAACCCAGCAACAATTAAAATGATGTAGAGATGTCAACTCTCATTCAGTGAGTAAAACTGTGTGTTTAAGGTGATACTTAAAAACACTACGACTTGTCAACTGTCTGAAATGAAGGAGCGGCTTGTTCCATAGTTTAGAAGCTACAACTGAAAAGAGCTGATCACCTCTGTGGACCAGCCTGGACCTTAAGACAAGGGACATGGAGGGACCATAAGTCTACAGAAGTTCAGGTAGATATACTATAACCTGCCATTCAAAGATTTATAGATACTCAATAAAACATTATACCAACTTTCAACAAACATTAACATAAAACTTAAGTAACTGAGGGCCAAAATCACTTGTCCAACATCAGTACCTGACCTGATAAATGATCTACAGAATGAATGAGCACAAGTCCCCAGAAACTGTAGAAAACATTTAAAAAGAATGGAAACGTTAGAGCTTAACATGTAGATAGAAAATTATATACGCCTAAGAATCGATCCTTGGGGAACTCCACATGTGAGGATGAGAAAATGGATTGTTCAAGACTGGATATATCTGAACCAGTCTATTGCAAAGCCTTTGATACCATAATCTAGCCTGTGATTAACTGTGCCAAAAGCTGCTGTCAGGTCTGATTTCTTTGTTCATATCTTAGATCTTATTACTTTTTTCTTTTGCATTTTATTGCTGGATGTAACTGGGACCCTGAGTACACAATCTCGTTCCACCACCTGTACCACATGTGGTGCGAATGACAATAAAGAAACTCTGGCTCTGACAAAATAACAGCTGAGTTTCCTGAATCTTTACATGATAAAAGATCATTAAAAACTTTGACATTGCTATTTCTGTGTTGTAAAAGGTTTTTAAACCAAGAATAAACTAAAAAACAATGTTGTGTACTTTTAAAAAGGACTGCAGCTGCAGAAATACTATTCTTGCTAAAATTTTTACACAAAAGTTGAGTTTTGAAATTAGCCGAAGATTTGAAAGTGAAAGCTGGGAAACAGCGGGTTAGTAGAGCTGAGACTCTGATAACTTCAACGCAAAAGACTATGGAGACTTGTGGAACTTGGACTTGAGAGACTGGAAAATCTCTGGAGACTGGATGAGTTTTGAAGACTGTACATACCGCAAAGCCATGGAGGGCTCATCTTCGGCGATGCAGTCTGTGAGACCTGGGGTGATGAAACTCTGGAGACTGGTCTGGTTCTGGAGAGTGTCTCAACCCTGGGAAGTGGCTTGGTGGTTTGGCTAAGGAGAGGAGCTCGACTCACAAAGGTTGTGGAAATACAGGTTTTCTAGAGGAGATGGGCACAGCCCATGTTGTGCTCTATCTGGGGTTTCTCCAGAACTTCTGCCATCTATGAAGAATCCACCAGCCAGGGATGGTGGCGATGACTCGGCCAGGAGGTTGGAGACAGTCCAACATCAATCCCACAGTTTGGAAGAGGTGATCAATACAAGATCAATATATTTATTTACTGCCAAGTGAATGTTGTATGTATGTGAATGTTTCTGTTCAGTGTCCTGAGATGACTTCTGTTGGGATTTCGTGCTATATAAATAAACTGAATTGAAATTGAATTGAAACCTCAAAAAATCCTCTGCAGAAATATTTGCAAGGATGTGGAGCCCAGTCTGCTGGGTCCTGGAATTAGTCCATCATTCAAACACAACCAGCAGGAGGTTTGGACCCAGAATGCAGACTGACACAATTTAAATGTCTTGTTTTAAACAAAAGTTTTCTTGTGGCAGCAGACAGACAAATAAACAGACAAATAAACAGACAAATAAACAGACAAAACACAAAAAACTGAGTTTGGATCTTCTACCTTCATACACTTCAACTTGTGCCCCAAATACTGTAGGAATAAGGTGCATGCTCTCCTCCCCTCATACACTCTCTTTTAAGGCATCCATGCTGTTTGACACGAACCATGACAAGCGTAAAACAGAAAACTCGATAAACTCCAGCATGCTGTCAGCAACTCTCAGCGACCAATCACTACTCGGAGTGAAAGTGATTTTTGAAAAGGTGTTACAAAGCTAGAAAAGTCAGATATAGCCCTATCTTATTCTGCAAGATCAATGTGTAAAAAAAAAAAGTTAGACTTGGACAATCTACAAAATACTGTTACAAATAAGCAAATATTTATTGCTTTAGAAAAATGGTATAAAAACAAAGGAGACGAAAAGTGTTGCTTTTCATGCAGTCTTACCACATATGTCACATACCTTACATGTATTACACAATCAACATAATTTATTCAGTAAATTCTATCGCAGCGTACATTTTTCATTTTTATTTTGTATTATAGCTGATTTATTTCTGTTTCAATCATTTTCCAGTGATGGAAAGTGGGAGATCTTTTGGTAGAAGCAGTTAATACATCTGGAGTTCTCAGAACATTTCCAGATGTGTTGATGAATAAAACAAGATGCAGTTGTTGCAAAAAGCACAAGCCACTTCTTTCAGTTGTAAGGTTTTACAGATGAACAACAACACATGCCATACAACACAGGGGCATAATTTATTAAACAAACAAAACATAAAAAGCCGCAATGCTGATGCAACAAACACATGCCTGTTCTAAAGGCTGCAGGCCGATCACACCGGGACTCATCTGTTCGATCACATGTACAGCAGGAACGCCCACACACACCACCATCAGTGATGTGGTTTGATGTTTTTAGACATATTTTTCACAAATCTAGTCTCAAATCATCTCTTAAGGTGTCAGCAGTCGCAAGTTAACAGTTAACTCAAAATTAAAAGAAAACCTTTAAAATGCACACATTGTGTTATGTTTCACAGAGTGAATTGGAAATACCCTACATCCATCCATTTGTGCATTCTCTGAGCATGATAACTTGAAATATAAGTGAGGTACCAACTTGTATTTTGGTGTGTGGCTACATCTAGGCATATGAAATAATCTTTTCGAAAAATGGGTTGCCATATCAAAATCGAAGATAGCTGCTACCATAAATGTCTGTCCAACTTGTAAGCTGGATAACCTCTTGCCCCTGCCAGCTGCTTGCAGATGTTGGATGCTGTCTACCATGGCGCGCTAAGATTCATAACTGGTTGTAACTACCGTACCATCAGTGCACTCTGTACTCTTTGGTCAGTTGGTCATCATTATCTAAATGTAGAATCTCACACTGGTTCATCTTCATCTATAAATCCCTCCTTGGTCTGCTGCCTTTTTATATCTCCTCTCACATGTCACGTCATCAGTGCAGTTACAGCGTGCGCTCTCAGACCATCATTACCTGCAGCGTTCCCTCAGAGTGGACTGAACGTGAAAAAAAGGCCTTTTCCTACTCAGCTCCTGCACCTGGAACACCTTACAGGAACTGAAGTTGTCCTCCTTGATTTATTTAAGGGGTTTCAAACATTTGATAAAGTCAATAGAAAAGTCAAAGCAAATATGTTCTTGTTTTGTCATGAACCAGAGGCCGGATCGCAAACAACAACAACAACCACTGA
>NC_056512.1:17902894-17912996 GCF_014905685.2 Nematolebias whitei
GAGTGTGCAGCATGACAGAGGAGCTGACAGAGAGCAGAGCTATGACATGTTTTTAATATTTCACCTTGTTGTACTGCACCCTGATTTATTGTTTTATACACTACTCTTATGTTAACTGCATTTTTACTGTAGTTTATTGTTGTCATTGTTTACTGTTATTGTTGTCTTTACTTTATATGTTCTGTCTGGAACAGGTGTCTCTTGTAAATAAGTCCTCGTGGCTCAATGAGACTAACCTGTATAAATAAAGGTTGAATGAAAATAACAAAAAATAAGGAATATGACAACGTCCATTTTTGTGAGAGGACACATCTAGATGATAAAAAGGTTCCTATTGAAAACTGGGTTGCCATGTCAAAATTCAAAATGGCCACTTGCATAAATATATGTGCACTGGCCACCCCATTTGAGGAAACTATTTTTTTCTAGTTTTAAAAGGCTAATAGTTTCCTCAAATGACTGGGGTGGCCCTTGGGGTGGTCAAAGATTATTCTATGGTATTCTACTTTTTTTTTGCTTTGTTTTGTTTTTTGAATGTCCAGAGGACCAGATTGAACTTTTTTAGATTTTTCTACCTGGATTATTGAGCATGCATCGGGATATTATTCTACGGTGGCCTTTGATAACAGACAGAGTCTGTTCCAATAGCTAATGGTGAAGTTTAAACACAGATTTTGTGCAATCTGTTAGCACTTGCAGTATAATTTAAGAATCAGTCTCAACTACTACCACACCAAATTTAAACCTAGATCTGTAAAACTGACTGCGCTATACCATTTCTTTTTAATTTCTAAAATTGTATTGTGGCACTCATCTTGAATGGAGCCGACTCCAACTGTTAATTACGTGAGACATTTTGCTAACAGTACAGACAGACAAGCACACGCGTCCATGGGCAAAAACATTATCGCTCTGCCTTCGTCTTCAGCAGAGGGATATAATAAAGCCAGCACGCAGCAGCTTTGTGCTCCACAGACCAAATGCACAGCCACTTCAGTGAAGCTCTGCAGCCAAAAGATCTAATGCTTCTGACAGGACGGGGAAACGTATTCATGTGTGAAGTACAAGGAGATGCCGAGCTGTCACTAGCATTCCATTATCTTTCATCGTCCACAGCAACCTCGGTATGAGCAGTGCAGAATATGCGCCAGAATTGGGCTAATGGATGATGTGAACAACGGGTCCGAGTGCATCAGCACTCCTGTTACTCACTGAAGCTTCTCTCCAGGACTTTTGACGGTGTGAAACGAGTGCTAACAGGAGGTCGTTAGCAAAGCAGAGTGGGACATACAGACAGAATAACATGACAAGGACAGTGCCGTTGGATAAGAACAACATGACATGATGGAGAACGATCGGGGCAAAAAAACTATGATCTCATTTGTGGATGAAAACGTACTGTTAAACTGAAGTCAGGAGACACTGAGGCTGCTTCACACAAACATGGCTGTCTACACTATAGAAACAAAAGCATACTCACTGATGCAAACACATCCATAATTAAAAGCCACATTCCTCGAAGGAATGCCATTTTGGAGAAACCATGAAAATGATTAAATGCACAATGTTGTCTTACAAAAGTTAATGTGACGTTAGCCCTTCAGGGTGATTGGAGGATGACTCTCAGCTACCACTGTTAGGATCTGTGTGTTTTGATCATTTTGTTTCAAGCTTTTTACGTCTGAGATCAGATTTCAGTCCCTTTTTTTTGTTCATTATGTTTATTAGTTCTGTTACTTGTGTCTTTATCAGATGAGTCTGGGTTGTCAGTTCAGTTTCCCCTGCTTAGTTCATGCTCCTCTGTCTTACCATGCACACTCACACCTGTTCCAGTTTATGTCCGTCCATCCACGAACGTTGTGAGTGTTAAACTTAGAAAACAAGGGAAGTAACAACTTCCATGTTGGTGTGTGAGTGCATCTAGGCATAAAAAAGGTTCCTTTCAAAAATTGGGTTATGTCAAAATTCAAGATGGCCACCACTTTATTATTTACAAAAATAAGTCACCCCTATAATTTGAAAAAAATATGCTTGCTAGTTTTTATATTGCTTGAAAGTGTAGTTTCCTCAGATTACTGTATTGGGGTGGCTGAAGATTAATCTATTGTGGCCAAGGCCACCATTGTCCACACCCTGACTCTGCCATTGTGCCTGGTGATCGATAAAATTGCTCCCTCCACTCCCCAGGATCCCCAACTATGAACCACCTCAGAATAAAAACATATACAGTATATATTTCGTATACACAAAGAATATCTTAACCATAACCGTAAACCATTACACAATTGAGCAGATGCTTGAAAATCAGCAGTCTGTGAGAGTTAAGAAAAGAGTCAATGGCACTAACAACAACACGAGAGTTGTGGCTGTGAGATCAAGTTAAGTTAGAAAAAAGTAAATAAATGTGCATGCACAGCTTGTTTTGTGTTATAATGCCCTCAATAGAGGGTTTCAGTGTCCATTTTGTTTTTGTTCTGAATAACTTTAATAAAAACAGCAGTGATTTCTCGGAGTTTACCAGTAGGTTTTATTAATTTGCCACATAGTTTGTTTCATGCAGTTGAAGAAACAAAATATACAGATAAAATACCATTGATGGCAGAAGCATTTGTAATGTGTGTGCGTATGGGGGGGGGGGGGTCCTCCCCTAGAAGATTATGAATAAAGTAGATGCCATTTTCTGCATTCTGGTGTATTTAATGGGTTGTTAACATCTACATTTACCAACATAAGTAAACACTTGATTCTATAACTATTTTAGAGAGCACGGCACAACAAGAAGTAGACTGACCAACAGCTCCCCTTGTGTGAATAGAGCACGCTCCGCTCCCCTCACGCGTCCTAACCCCACCGAACCACCAGTCAGGTGGAGAACTGCTGATGCTAACGTAGTGCTAAACTAGCGGTGCACAAGACAAATGTGCTAGCTAATATACTACAGATATCGCATTCCTCTTTTTTCACGTATCCTAACACCACTCCGGTCAACAACTGCTGGCACTAACATAGCACTAAGCTAGCGCACAACGCAGAGGTGTCTCCCCCTGCCCTGTTACCTAAAACTTTCAAAGAGATGAGCACCTGCCAAGGCAAGTGACCAAGAAGAAACACTACATGTGGTGTGGTGAGTTGTTGTAGGTAACTAGGAAAACCCAGAGTGGATTTTTAGTGGTTTGAGTATTCTCCTATTAATAAAGTGGAATGGATTTGTTCACAAAGAAATAGAAACAGCGCTGAGTGAACAAATTTTTCATGGTAAATGTGGTGGTGGTGGTGATGGGGTTCCAAATGAGTATTTTTTAAATGTTAGTGGGACATGTCCCCTTCACATATAATTGTTGCAACATCTATGTATAGATATTTAGTTTGGAGAGCAGCAGGTAAACTCAGGAAAACAGACAAAGTCCATGCTCAATAATCCAAGTATACAATCCAACAATTTTCAGTCAGGTCATCTGGACAGTTTCTTTTTTTTTTTTTCTCCAGTGTTCTGTTTTCAGGTAAACAGACTTCATCAATGTAACAAACAAAAAAAAAAAAAAAAAAAAAAAGCTATGTTTGACTTTTTGTCATTATCCACCCAAGTAATTTAGATGTTCAAAACCAACCAAATAATGATACTAGCACTTTTTTAAAGGATTGCCAGAAGTTTGAACTAAGATTTTGTGCACTTTATTAAAGCTCAGAACATGTCAGGAATGACTCTCCGTTAACCAAAGTTTAGCTCAATAGGCTAGATCTTTATGTGGCAGCTAACGTTGATTAGCTGAGGTGGCCATCCTGATTTTCGTATGAATACGATATTCTACAGAAAGTATCTCAGACTGCACAAAAAGTGCTACAGGTAGCTGCTGCCACTGTTAGTGCTTGCAAATAACCTTGCACTTTAAACCATTTAATGTGAAGTTGACAGTGTATATGCTTAAACATAATTCACACAAACAACCATAAAATTTTAGCAAATGACGTTATTTCTCATTATTCCTCAAATCTCATGTCTTGATGTTAATTGCATACATAATCATGTTTATTAATGTGCTGCTGGTAGAGTTTTTTCATGTCTCAAATCGTGTCCTGATAGGACAAGATGTGAAGAGATCTTTTTGTAATTCCACTATCTATCCTTATGGTTCTTACAGTTTTTCTATCTAAAAGTATTCTGATAAAGAATAAGGTGCCGCGGTTTTTAGCAGCAACAATGTGCACTCAGCCCATCTTTCGCACAACTGTACGAACATAATCTCACTGTATTTTGGTACAATGATAATAAAGCTTATTCTGATTCTGATTCTTATTTAAATATGGCAGCAGTCTGTTTTGGACTTGGCCCTGCTTAGACAAGCTAATAGCCAATTGGTCCGGTACAAACTAAACTATTCATTAAACTAAAGTCATTCAAAGACTGATCTACAAAGGTAAGAAGTTAAATGTTAATAATTTTTTTTCTCAGAACTTCCTCTCAAAAGGTGTTTACCATTTACTTTGAATAAGAGACAGACTAGTTGTGATTTCTTGCTGAAATTATTGTTTTTTGCTTTAGCTCAACATTTCTTTACAGATGCAAAAATGACATCTATGATGTGCCAAACAAGCTAACAACTTATAAAAACACTTACTTCCCATTTATTTATTTGTAACGTTTATACCTTTAATTTCTGTTGTATCCCACTTTTTGCTTATTTTTCTGTAGGGTTTTATGGAAACATTTAAGTTTCACACAGAAAACTAGAGATTTGGTCCAGTGTTCCTGAAATAAATAAATGAAAGAATAGTAGGCAGTGAGTTTGGATGCACACCTAATACGGATCAAGATCAGGTGGTGGAGTTTGTCGGAGATCTCCAAGGTACTGAGAGAAGCATCGCAGCCCACCAGTCACGCAGAACCCCCATGAGGCATGTCTCCTCTTTACCTTGGTGAAAATTGAACGGCGGCTCAGAGACACAAGGGTCTGTTCAGTCTAGTCTCTGTTCCCAGGAATGTTGACACTTCAACTCGTGTTGAAACAACTAAATAAACCATTTGTCTCATTTTGCTTTACTGCACACCAGTTCAAGCTGATGCAACAATCACCCTGCAGCACCGCTGTCATCTTAACCGCAGGGAAGGTGAAAGAGAGAAACTGCTTAAAGTGACAGTGAAAAGAGAAGGTGACACTAAGAACGGATGCTTTTGATGCTTGATGGCGCGAGCATCAAAAGTGTGGCGCAACCCAATATATTATGGAAGCTGTTACTCCATTCCAGGGAAATCAGAAACAAAACACAGACTGTAGTAAATCATATATATGTGGAGAGATCAGCATAATTAATAGAAACAGAGCCTCTTTAACAAAAAAACACAAGATTGCTTTTGTTATTTCTGTGGACAATCATTTAGTCTTTATATCTGGTTTGACATCAACATTTGTTATGCTTTGATATCCTCTTTTATTATAAAATCCTCTTAAAGTTCTTTTTTCAATGTTTTGCTTTTGCAAAATATTCAAACATACAAAAGGCAGTCTATCTAAAACATTTTTGCTGTCATGGCTGCCAGTGTTCAACTGTCAACGTTGTAGTCTTTCTGTCACTGTAAAATCCTCCAGTCACAGCTAAAGCATTCAGACCTAAACTGTGTCTAAATCTGTGTTTAAGAAGAGAAGAGAGGCGTGGTGAAAAATAGGAAAACTTGACTGAAACTTGCCTATTGGTCACAAAGCCTCACATTTGACTCCATCTTGCAGAAAGCAAATATAACATAAACAACTTAACCAAGAACCACTTTTAAAGCTGATATTTAGGAACTATATTGCAGTATGGTTAAAAGGCCCAAATTCATTCTAATTTCTTTAGTTCAAGAAAGAAAACAACCATCAAAACAACCATCACCATCAGCGAGGACCCTCACCAGTATGCATACCGCAAGAATTGATCAACGGAGATGCCATCTCCTCTGTGGTCCACACTGCTCTCACCCACTTGGAGCAGAATGACACTCACTCTATCCTGTATGATCTTTGTGAACTTCACGTCTGCCTTAAACACCATGATCCCCCCAGACCCTGATGGGCAAACTTCTCACACTAGGACTAAGCCACTCCCTATGCAACTGGGTCTTGGACTTCTTAAAAAAACAGACTGCAGTCTGTGACAATCCTCAACTTCTCCTCCTCCATCATAACCCTCAGCAATGGCTCCCCTCAGGGCTGTGTGTTGAGCCCCCTCCTGTTCACTCTTCTCACATATGACTGCGCACCTACCCATTCAGGCTGTCATATTGTAAAGTTTGCAGATGATACAGCGGTGGTTGGATGCATTACAAACAACGACGAGTCCAGCTACAGACAGGAGGTGGAACACCTAGAGAGCTGGTGCAGGAAGAACAACCTTCACATCAATGTGAAGAAGATGAAGGAGATGGTTGTGAATTTCAAAGGGCCACCTGCATCATGAAGGACCCCACTCATGCAGCACACACACTTTTTGCCCCGCTTCCCTCAGACAGGAGGTTGAGGAGCATTAAGTGTAGAACCACTAGACTGAGGAACAGCGTCTACCCTAAAGCTGTTAGACTCATCCATCCATCCATCCATTTTCTTTACCCGCTTATTCCATTTTGGGTCACGGGGGTCGCTGGTGCCCATGTCCAGCAATCACTGTGCGAGGGGCGGGGTACACCCTGGACGGGTCGCAAGTCCATCACAGGGCCACATAGAGACAAACGAGACAAACAACCATTCACTTTCTCACTCACACCTAGGGACAATGTAGAGTTACCAATCAGCCTAACATGCATGTTTTTGGACTGTGGGAGGAAACCGGAGCACCAGGAGAAAACCCACGCATGCACGGAGAGAACATGCAAACTCCACCCAGAAAGGCCCCTGGACCGGGGTTTGAACCAGGGACCTGCTCGCTGAGAGGCAGCAGCTCTACCAGTTGTGCCACCGTGCTGCCTGGTTTGTTCAACTTTGGAGTAAGCTGTTGGGGGAGGAATCAGTTTTGTTGTGCGTTTCCTTGACTGATGAAGCCTTCTGGATCGAAGGCAAAATGTTTCAGCACAAAAAAAAGAAACTGTCCAGATGATCTGACTGAAAAATGTTGGACAGATTGAAAAAGAAAGTTTGGCACAAGTTGTATTTTCTTCATATGATGACATCTGACTTCCAAAAACTAATAACTAAAAACTATTACAGAAGAAAAACAACTGAAAAATGAAGAAACTCTCAAGTCTTGTCAGGTCTTCAATGGATTTTTTTTCTCGGTTGCAAGATTTTCAGTCTTTGCTCATCTGCTGTAAATAGATTTTTAGGACTGACTTCATATTTTTTCCTTAGTTTGTCCACATTTCTTGTTTTTTATGCACACACTGTATAACATTCTTATTTATCCTTATATATATTCATCCTTTGATTTAATTGCATTTTGCTAAATTATTGTTGTTAGTACTTTTTATGTTGTCTGTCTAAAACAAGTCTCTCTTGAAAATGAGTCCTTGTGACTCAATGAGGGTAACCTGCATAAATAAAGGTTGAATGAAGTCAAGTACAAGAATTGAAATAGAAGTAAAAATAAAACAAAAAACAAAAACAGCCAAAGTGCAATAAATTTACTTTTATAAAACCTGTAGAAAGTCAGAAATAATGCTGATCAGGACTGCATTAAACATCTACAAGAAAAGGTGGTTCCTCCATAAAAAGATAACAAATGTGGTTTAAAACTTTGCAGAGTACTTAAAGCTCACAATGGTATACATTAACTTTGTCATATCAGCAATTCTTCTGTCCTTACAGTGAATGTCAGTCTGTTTGGTAGCCAGTCGGAGCAGTTTAGCCCACCACTAGCCTAAACAGTCAGGTGTGAAATGTACAACATATCCTGAATGTTTTTACAACTGTACTGAGCTCCTTCTCTAGTTACTAAACTATCCATAGGAATATCAGGCTCAGGCAGGGGCTTATGAGCATTCTGCATGAGGTCATTTGTCCCACAGCAGGCAACGAGCTGGTCCATTAGTTTCTTGTACTCAGATGGAGTTCCTTCACTGATACTCAACACCTGCAGTCAACTCAGCCTTTTGAACCTGACAACACTGCAGATAGAGAGCAGTTCCCTGTGGCGATACTGTTTTATGCACTGTATATGTTGGTATCTTCTTATAATAGGAATCAGAAGGGTGGAAAGGTAGGGTAAAGATGCTTACATTCTGGCAGAGGGAACTCACAAGAACAAAATGCTCAATAAAGAAAGCATTACTGTAAATCTTCATTGTTCTGTAAACAATAACACCATGTACCTAGAGAGATTTCAGGGTGTGATTAATAATTTTTGCATGTTATAAAATAATCTAGAGTATTACAAAACTCAAACATTGCCTTATTGAGATTTTTCAAGTATTACCATATTAATATACATACATATTGAGATGTTATGGGTTTTAGCATCTTATTTAAAACAGGAATATAAGGAGAAGCAAGTTAGAGCAAAGAGAGAGGTGGCTAAGGCAAAGCAGAGGCATATGATGAGTTGTATGGGAGGCTAGACACTAAAGAGGGTGAGAAGGAGTTGACGAGACAGAGGACTTGATGACATAACAGTGGAGTTTTAGAAATGTCTTGTAGAGATGGCAGTGCGGTTTTTGACTCAAATATTCAATGGCATATTTGAGGGTGAGAAAATGCCTGAGGAATGGAGGAGACATGCTGGTGTCCATTTTTAAGAACAAGGGTGATGTACAGAGTTTTAGCAACTATAGGGGAATTAAGTTGATGAGCCACACGATGAAGATCTGGGCGAGAGTTGTGGAAGCAAAACTTAGACAAGAGGTGACTGTGCGCAGCAGTATGGTTTCATGTCAAGAAAGAGCACCACAGATGCTATTGTTGATTTGAGGATGCTGATGGAGAAGTACAGAGAGGGTCAGAAAGAACTCCATTGCGTCTTTGTGGATTTAGAAAAAGCAAATGACAGGGTGCCAAGAGAGGAGGTGTGGTATTGCATGAGGAAATCTGGAGTGGCAGAGAAGTATATTAGACTGGTACAGGACATGTACGAGGACAGCAGGACAGTGGTGAGATGTGCTGTAGGAGTAACAGATAGCTTCAAGGTGGAGGTGGGAGTGCATCAAGGATCAGCTCTGAACCCCTTCTTGTTTGCTCTGATGATGGACCAATTAGCAGATGAGGTCAGGAAGGAACCCCCGTGGACTATGATGTTTGCAGATGACATTGTGATCTGTGGTGAGAACAGGGAACAGGTGGAAGAGAACTTGGAGAGGTGGAGGTATGCACTTGAAAGAAGAGTTATGAAAGTCAGCCATAGTAAGACAGAGTACATGTATGAATGAGAGAGAGGCTGATGGAACAGTGAGACTACAAGGAGCAGAGGTCACAAAGGTGCAGGACTTCAAGTACTTGGCGTCCACTGTCCAGGAAAATGGGGAGTGTGGTAAAGAGGTGAAGAAGAGAGTCCAGGCAGTATGGAGTGGATGGCGAAAAGTTTCAGGAGTGATTTGTGAGAAAAGGGTGTCAGCAAAGGTGAAAGGAAAAGTTTACAAGACAGTGGTGAGACCAGCTATGTTGTATGGTCTGGAGACAGAGGCATTGACAAAAATACAGGAGAAATAAGTTGAAGTGGTAGACATGAAGATGGACAAGGCTGGATAAGATTAGGAATGAGATCATCAGAGGTACAGCACAGGTTGAACAACTGGGAAATAGAGTTAGAGAAACCAGACTGAGATGGTTTGGACATGTCCAGAGGAGGGACATTGGGTATATTACTAGAAGGATGTTAGAAATGCAGCTGCCATGAAAAAGACAAAGAGGAGATAAATGCCTGCAGAGAGGACATGGAGGTAGTTGGAGTGAGGACAGAGTGAGATGGAGGAGGATGACTACCTTGGGAGACCTCTGAGGAGGGAAAAGCTGAAAGAAGAATATTTTTTAAAACTGGTATTGTATTCTTAAATTTGTAATTTACAGATAATTACTGTATAAATTTTAAAACATCACTTACAGCTTATGTATTTTCATGAATGGCATTTTATTTACCATCCATCCATCCATTCATCCATCCATCCATCCATCCATCCATCCATCCATCCATTCATCCATCCATCCAT
>NC_056512.1:17913096-17916573 GCF_014905685.2 Nematolebias whitei
CATCCATCCATCCATCCATCCATCCATCCATCCATCCACCCATCCATTCATCCATCCATCCATCCATCCATCCATCCATCCATCCATCCATCCATCCATCCATCCATCCATCCATCCATCCATCCATCCATCCATCCATCCATCCATCCATCCCTCCCTCTTCCACTCCTCCTGAGAGATAATAAGGTTTTCCCAGGTCAGAAGAGATGTGTAGTCCCTTGAGCATGTTTTGGACCCACCCTGGGATCCCCTTCTAGTGATTAATTCCTCCAAAACCTCCAAATGAAGGTGTCTAAAAGGCATCTTAATTGCCTGAACCTCATAACTGACTCCTTCCTGTAAAGAACATGCTTTATTCTGCTCTCCCAGAAAAAAATTGAGCTTTTATGATCTATCTCAAGGTCTGAGTCCAGCCACCCTACAGAAGAAGGTTATTTCAGCTGCCTCTGTCCGGGATCCTGTTCTTTAGTCTTCTTTTCCACAACTCAAGTCCATAGATGAGGGGTTGAATGTGAACAGACCGGTAAATCAAGAGCTTCACCTTTCAGCTCAGCTCATTCATCACCATGCCAGACCATAACAAGACTGATTTTTTTCTGATGAAGCCCCAGTTTGTTGGTCTAATTCCATCCCTATTCTGCCATGACTTATGAACAAGGCACTGAGATGCAAAAACTCTTCTTGTTTTTCAGAGGGAGCATTCCACCTTCTCATGTTTGAGAACTATGATCTGAGTTTTAGAAGTAAATTCTTATACCAGGTGCTTTACCCTTAGCTATAAACAGCTCCAGTGCACACTATAATTCATAGTTTGGGGATGCTAAAAAAAACATTTGTAAAAAGAAAAATTGCTTCACTCTGTCTTTACACTGTAGCCTCTGCCACAGTCTGTAAAGCAAAAAGGGTGCGAACAACTACAAGTTCACAGTTGGCTCGCGTTAATTGATGCAAGCGAGAAAACATATGTGTGAAGAGAGTTCAGGGGAGGGAAGGCATAAATAGCTGTGGGGAAGAAGGAAGAGGTGTAAAAGCAGAGATAATCTTGGAGAAGCCAGTGGGGAAATTATATTTTGCAGCAATCAGTTTGGAGACAAAACAACTAAAAGTCAAGACTAGACACAAGAGCTCAAATGTCCAGCAGTAAAGTGGATAGATCATAAAGCTCACGGTTAATTTGATCAAAATAAAACAGCTTGAGACAAGAAAATTGGGAAGAAAACAAATGCAATATTAGACAAATAACTGTTAAAGAAAATTGAGTGTGTGCGTGTGTGTGTACACCCCCCCCCCCCCCCACACACACACACACACACAATATTGGCTTTTTGGTGAGTGTTAAAATCTTGTTTCATCTAATGACAGAATGGAAACAGTGGGTGAAAAAAGATTAAACTGGAGAGTATTTCATCTCAATAGATTTATTAGAAAAGACGGTTTTATGCCTGAAGGAAAATAAAATTGATAAATAGTTTTTTAACCACAAAACACAATCTTGTGTAGAGTTGTAAAAGATTTTGCAAAATTCAATGTAGCATAATTGACATAATCCATCCATCCATCCATTTTCTTTACCCGTTTGTTCCATTTTGGGTCACGGGGGTCGCTGGTGCCCATGTCCAGCAATCACTGTGCGAGGGGCGGGGTACACCCTGGACGGGTCGCAAGTCCATCACAGGGCCACATAGAGACAAACGAGACAAACAACCATTCACTCTCTCACTCACACCTAGGGACAATTTAGAGTTACCAATCAGCCTAACATGCATGTTTTTGGTCTGTGGGAGGAAACCGGAGCACCCGGAGAAAACCCACGCATGCACGGAGAGAACATGCAAACTCCACCCAGAAAGGCCCC
This sequence comes from Nematolebias whitei, assembly GCF_014905685.2. Lineage (NCBI taxonomy): Eukaryota > Metazoa > Chordata > Actinopteri > Cyprinodontiformes > Rivulidae > Nematolebias > Nematolebias whitei. Next base: position 17,914,952 of record NC_056512.1, read on the forward strand.
TGGACCGGGGTTTGAACCAGGGACCTGCTCGCTGAGAGGCAGCAGCTCTACCAGTTGCGCCACCGTGCTGCCTTAATTGACATAATGTATTGTTTAATTCATATATTAAAATAACTTAACAGTTTATTTTTCTTAGTGATCTCATCACTGTTACGTCCACCAAGGGCACAACATATTGAGGACACCGGATCACACATGAGGGCTCAAAAGTTCAATTTATTTAAGTTCTTCTCTTCCTGATCACACAGCTGAAAAAAAGAGAAGTTATGAACCCCCACTTCCCATATCCAACAAAAAAACACAACCCCCCCAAAGTATTAACAGAAAGATGGACCTGGTGATCCAGTCAAACAGAACAAAATGGTGGAGCAGAGGCCAACCCTATACAGGGCTGTCGAAGCCACTGCTGGTACTGGACTAAAACTAGAGAAAGTCTAAAAAAACACCTATTGCAAAATAAATAAATGAGAACAGGACAACCGGTCCCACCAGGCCAAAATCACAACGAAAAATAGACAAAAGTTACCGAAGTTTGCAGAGTCAGGCTGAGGCCGGCGGCTGCGGCCTACGCCATCAAGATGCGTATGGTGACAGGATGAGCGAGAGCAAAATGAGAGTCTGAGAGAGAGAGCTCGGAAGGCCAGCCTATTTATAGGCGGGCGGAAAACGCCACAGCTCAAATCAATCAAATATTAATTACAAAGGGTGTAATTAACCAAACCCCCAAAATATACGCAAGAGACAAAGAAAATCATAATAATGCGCCCCGAAGCACATATCACAAAAATCACTGATAATTGTTTTCCTTATTGTTAGTAAGTTTTAGATGCAACAACTCCAAACACTCAGCAGCACTGAAAAATGCAAGTCATCATCATAACTTAATAAAAACACTGATGTCCTCCGCTGCTGAGGGATCTGGATAGTAAACGTTTGTAGATTTCAATATAAGCGTTTTTCTTGAGTAGAATTGAAAAGGAAATGCAAGTAAATCTTAATGTTTTTTTGTTACAAGAGATTCAAGCAGGTAGGAGTTACACTGTGTATAAGAACAGAGGTAGTTTTTTTATTGTTTTGCTTGTCCAAGCAGGTGCAGAGTGACACATGGTGGCGAGTGAAGAGAGCAATTTTATCCACCACCAGGCACAATAACTGACCCAGGTGACCATTGGTGGCCTTGGCCACCATAGATTGATCTTCCAACAATCCACTAACCATCCCAATTATTTGAGGAAACTACTTTTCTCACAGTAAAAAAACTAGAAAGCATATGTTTGGGGTGTCCAGTTGTCATATATGCATGTTAAGGCAAACTTGGACTTTGACAAGGCAACCTAATTTCTGATGGTGATCTTTCTTATGCATCTTCTTGATGCAAACATACACCAAGATGGAAGCCAGTACCTGACTGATTTTGTTATCCAGTTCAGAAACAAATAGACAGATGTTGTTTCCAATTTCCCTCTTCATTCTGAGACAGGGATAAAATCTAGCCTTACTAGCCAATATTTAGTTGCCAATCCAGTCCAAGTGAGGCCGTTGCCAAAGCAGATATTGTTTATTTAGGCAGAATTGTCCATCCATCCATCCATCCATCCATCCATCCATCCATCCATCCATCC
>NC_056512.1:17916583-17920673 GCF_014905685.2 Nematolebias whitei
CATCCATCCATCCATCCATCCATCCATCCATCCATCCATCCATCCATTATCTTTACCCACATCTTCCTTTTTAGATCACAGGGGTCACTGGTGCTCATACCCAGCAGTCACTGTGTGAGAGGCGGGGGACACCCTGGACAGGGTGTTATACAGGTCTTTACAGGTCTCTCTTGTAAATGAGTCCTCAAGACTCAGTGGGAACCAACCTGTATAAATAAAGGTTGAATAAATGGACAGGTCTCCAGTGCATGACAGGGACATATAGAGAGAAGTGAGACAAACAACCATGCACTTTCTCATGCACACCTAGGGACAATTTAGAGTTACCAGTCAGCCTAACATGCATGTTTTGGTCTGTGGGAAGAAACCGGAGCACCTGCAGAAAACCCACACATGCACGGAGAGAACATGCAAACTCCACCCAGAAAGGCCCCCCAGCTGAGATTTGATCCTGCGACCTTCTCACTGAGAGGCGGCAGTTCTACCAGCTGAGCCACCATCCCGAATGAACTACTATAAAACTATTACTATACTTCTATCCTTACTGTACACACTGGGGAAGTGGTGACGCACGCAAAGGCTAAAGAAGATGGGCCTGTGATCGTAAAGTCACAGGCTCAACTCCCGGTGCCGTCAACATCAAAATGTAGGTGGAACTCTGCCTCCACCCTCATTTGCCCCATTCTGGGCCCCAGAGCAAGACCCTGAACCCCCACCATCTGCTCCCACAAACAGGACTCTCTCGAAAATGAGTTCTCGTGACTCACTGAGGCTACCTGTAATAAAGGGTAAATGAAAAAACAACTTTACTGTGGACGTTTAAAAAAAACAACAACTATAGAACTATAACATTTTTTAAATTAGAGTGGTTTTGATTTTTTTTTATGAAATCTAGTCCAGATTTATTCATAAAGCAAACAACCACACTGGATCAAAGTGTTGTACAGAACAATAAATAAAAGCTTTATCAGCAGTCACATGGCCATAAATACAAAATAAATATTTAAAATACTGAGAAGTTAAAAAAGAAGGAAAACTAATAAAAACATCATACACAGAGTCAAAGGCCAAAGATAAGCTATTATTATAATTATTTTAAGGGATTTAAGAACAGATGCAGGACTGGTCCATCTAAAGTGCAAAGGTGCATCATGTCAATGAACGCTATGTTTCCTGTAAGGTCACATTCAGTTTTAGTTGAGGATGACAACATTTAATTTGGCAGTGGCACTTATTGACGAGCCTTTTATGTCTCTGAGGAAACTCACTTCCAAAGTAGAATTTGTTCTTAAAACAACTTCAGTCTTCACAGTTTTATAGTGTTTAATGCAAATGTTACTTTACAAACATTTACCTCAAAGTCATTTTTACATTATGTGTTTATTTTAACGGAAATACATTTAAAAAAATCCTGCAGGAATGATGCTGGGCTGATACTGGTGTACTACAGCAATCTGCTACTGGTACTGTATTCATGCTTGCAAATTGTACTTGAAATATATTTAAAAAACTGTAAAATGCAACAATGATAGTAGTGTGAAGATTAAGATCATAGCTGTCCAGTTTGGTCTCAGCCCTATTTTGATTCACCGTTAGCTGGTTCAAATTTAAGATTAATTTCTGTAAAAGCTGCCCCTGCAAAGAGCTGTGTGCAACATATAAGATGTTATTTGTTCCTACCTTTTGCAGGGAACTTCAAAATATCTAATGAGATGCAAATACACAAACTTTTGTATCCACATGTCTCTTGAGTGGCATAAGTGCTACAAACTAAAATAAGAAGACAACAGCTGCTTTCTTTCATGTTGCTGGAGAGGCTGAGTGCTGAAGATTTAAAAAAAGTGACGGATGGTTTTAATTAAATGTTTCGAGTCTGGTGGGAGTTTGCTGAGTGCTAAACTGCCCTCTGTTACACTCAGAGGACTCTGGCAATGAACCCCACACACTTCTGGCAGATTATTTTCGGTGAATCAGCCGGTTTATCAACCCATTATTAAAGTGAATTTAAATAATCAAATCCACATCCTGACCTGCTATTAGTCTCTGCAACCATATTGTGATGCTCCTTTAGCATCTCCCTTTACTTTTTTCTAAATTCAGAGCAATTTCTAATTATAAAACCATAAAAATAAAATAAATACGATGGTGAATACGCAGTCATCACGTTGCTTGGCAACAATATCCATCAATAGACCCAAACCTCTTACCTAAACCCATATAAAAGGTCAGGGCTCTTTTTGTGCAGCCACTTTGTCCCCAAACACTTTGCTGCTGCAGTGAGAAGTGATGAAGCTTCTCTGGAAGCAGCAGCACCAGACTGGCGATCAACCTCTCTGATTCACTCTGCTGCCGTTACACACACCCCAGTCCCCGGCAGCTCAGGTTACTGCAGACAAAGTACTGAGTGTGATGAGCTCTGGTTCAATAAAATGCATGAACCATGTATTTCATTTACCTATAAATCTCTTTCTGCAGTGATCTTTGTCACGTAGATGAACCTGAGCCAATGAATGAACTCCAAGTCCAGCAAATACTGAGGTTTGAAATATACAAACAAATACCGTACCGTACTACCGTAGCTCAATATGGTTTTGATATTTTAGGGTTCTGGGTTTTGTCCTGTCTTTCCCATTTCCTCGTTTTCATTCACCCCTCAGTGTTTCGTCCTTGTGTTCAGCCCTCGTCTCACCTGTGTTCAGGTGCCTGTCATTCGCCCTTGTTAGTGTGTCCTTGTTGTCTTGTGATTTGTCTCCAGATGGTCCTTTATGGTGTCATGTTCTGCCTCCCATCCTGTCCACCCTGTCTTAGTAAGTAAGCTGCCCTGTCATCTCTTTGATTCTGTTTTTGAAAGTAAATTTATGTTTAACCTTTATCCTGAGTCCGCTGTCAACCTCCTGTACGTGGGTTCAACACACCAGTTGGCAGATCCTGACAGCTATTAGGACAAAATAAAACAAATTGGTGGTGGTGGGGGGTTAAAGGTAGGACAAATACAATTTTTCTTTTATTTAGAGACAGTAACCCTCCCAGAAACAATCCACCCTAATCCTCAAAGATAGCAGGTCATGCACAGGATTGATCAACTTCACATTGAAGGCCTTTAGGAATGCATATTGCCCGCCACTCTTCCTGCCAGAAAATTAAATCCTCTTAAAATGTAAAGGTACCGTATATTTCGGCCTATAAGTCACATTTTTTGCATAATTTACATGCCCTGAGACTTATAGGTCAAAGCAACGTATTTATGGATTTTTCCCCATATGTATAAACCAATTTTTGGCTGAGATATGCCCGTTTTCATTCATTCTGACTGAAAAAAAAACAAAACAAAAAACCCAGTAACAGCAGCAGAGTAATAGTAGCAGTAAGGCATGCCGTTGTATAATGTAATAGGTAAACGTGTCTATAATGACAAACTCAAAAATGTTCAAGACAAAAATAACTGGACTTTATATTGTATACTTTATTGTTGTAGTCTCAAACTTTTTTGAATTTACCATGGTCCTGGATGACTGAGAATTTTCACCAGCTATTAATGACACAATCGGCTTGCCATATTACCCCCACCTTTGTTCTGCTCGCTGCTTGGAGCAAGTCAAACCAGCTGCCCCAGCGAAATGCAGCTAATTTGACCATTAAAGTGCATTTATTAAGTAAACGTTCAACTGAGACACACATTTGCTATAATTTCGAGCGAACAAATAATTGTTTTTAGGTGGTTTTCTTGTTAAATTTTGAAGAAACGAGCAGTGTTCATCCTCCTTTTTTTCCTCCCTCTGCGCGCTCCCGGAGCACCAAGGCAGCGAAGACAGATGATTTGACCATTAAAATCCTTTTCTTAAGCAAACATTAGACTGAGACACAACTTTACTATAATTTCAAGCAAACAAATAATTGTTTTTAAGTGTTATTCTTGTTAAATTCTTGTTAAAGTCCTGTGCCCACAGTCAACATTTGGCAGCCCATTGATTTTTGGCACAACACCGACCCACATTTCTGAGTTGGGCCCACATTTCTGGGTTGGGCCCACATTTCTGGGTTGGGCCCACATTTCAGGGTTCAGCCCACATTTCTGGGTTCAGCCCACATT
>NC_056512.1:17920683-17923845 GCF_014905685.2 Nematolebias whitei
TGGGTTCAGCCCACATTTCTGGGTTCAGCCCACATTTCTGGGTTCAGTCCACATTTCTGGGTTGTCAACGGTGACGCATAACAAACGCGACGCATCAGCGGTGACGCATAATAGATGCAATGTATACGGTGAAGCGGTATACAGTAGGTATGGATTTTTCCACTTTTTTAGACATATTTGGACTGGTGCGACTTATAGGTCGGTGCGACGGATACGGCAGAAAATGCGAGTTTTGGTCAAACTTTAAGATACCATGAGGAAACTCATGCAATATTCAAGATACAAGATTTGTTCATGTTTAAAGTGTGTGCTCCGGGTGACTCTCAGCTACTACTTCATTAATCTGTAGCTCTGTCTTATTTTTACAAAGTTATTACTATTATTGTGCTGTTCAGTCACTATTAACTGTAGTGGTGCTCTGGAAATGGAGTGACTCCTAAAGGTAATGCAATGGAGATGTACATCAGATTCCTGAGAGATTTATTAAAAGTCAGTCATTTCATTTATAAGATATTTTGCAAACAGCGGTGACTCCAATAGTTATAGACAGCTTTAAGACAAAATGTTGCACAGTGTGTAGAACTGAGAATATGTGATGTCAGCTACTGTCACTTTTTTCACAATTTCTGAAAAAATAAAAAAATAAGTAAAAAATAAAAAAACAGTTTGAGTGAGGTACATCAATGTTTTTTAACTAAATAGGATTCACTGTTGCAGCCATCTTGAATTAACCTGACATTAAAGTTAATCCATGGTAGATGTCTATCATCCAGTGGTTCATGAGATGTGTTGCTGAGACAGTGTTGCTCCCAATAATTAATGATAAAGATGTTTTTAATCACTAAAAGTAGAAGTTGTGGATTACTCAGTAGTTACTACCACAGCAAGATTTAGCTCAATATCTGTCAAGCCTTTTAGCTGATTTTTGTTAGCTAAGACTCCATTGAACTCAAATGACTCCAAAATTTAATGAGTTGTACAATATATATACGCATGCTGTTCACGTTAATTCGTTATTATCGCGTTAACACAGCAAATGAATAACGCAGACGTCTATGAACACACACACAGCACTCCTGCTGACGGCTGGCTTTCCAGCTTGAGAGTGAGACAGGGTCCTCCTCAACAAGGATTACATCCACTCACGTTGAAGCTTGCGTTGTCCTGACCACTTACTGACAGAAAGGCGAGTGGAGAGCTGAAGACCGGTTCTGTTGGAGCGGCAGAGTTCGGTTCACAAATGCAGCTTGGAGTTTGTTCCTCACATCGGGACAAAATATTGTTTTACTGGAGAGCGCAAGTTGAAAAACGTGGCTCTCTGCCTTCTCCATAACTGGTGGACATTTCTTCCCCATCTCTGACTTTATTCCCTTTTGGGAGTGAATCGACACCCCACCCCTGCCCCCGTGTGCGTGATGCACACATGACCAATTTCAGTCGTTCTATCAGGAATGACACAGCAACTCAACAAAAGTACAAACTTTAAGTTACACACTAGTTTTTAATTCGTGTTGATTGGCCAAGTCAAACCAGTTATGATAAATAAACCGCCACATTTTATTTCCTGAAAATCAGATCTGAATCGCGTTAGATCAGAGCCCCTGCAGGCTGCAGCGATGAGGGACAAAACACGCCCATTACCCTTTGCATTAACCCCCCACACCCCAAACAGGTAAATAATCCCCTCTCCTTTCTCACAGAGGGTTGAAGTATTTATCCAGTGCCACAAAATTTGCACGAAGAATAAGAAAAAACTCTGAAGTTGACCAAGCCCCAGGTCTGACTCTGTGCAGAGGAGGTGGTCCAGAAGAGCAGCCTCAGATGTTATCAGTCCATTAAATGGCCGTTATTAGTTGTTATCATCCCCATATGTAGCGGTCAGACTGTCCCACCTACCTCCTAGTAGGTTTAAAGGTACGTTATTATCGTTATTATTGCTGACAATAGGCAGCATCACACCGGGGGTAAACCAGGAAGTGTCTTTTTAGTTGTTTTCAGCTTATGTAACCTTTTCCTAAACATAAGCTTACACCTGACCCTGAGGACCAACCCTAAACTTAACCCCCTTACCCTTGTTCCTAAACCTAACCAAGACCGTAAACCTAACCGCCAGACCCTTTACTCTAAACCTAACCACGTGAAGCTATTATGAGCGCTAACAAAGGTAAAAACGGAGCCTATTATCATCACTAACAACATACCTTTAAACCCACTGGGAGGTACAGGAGGGGCAGTCTGACCGCTACATATGGGGATGATAACAACTAATAACGGCCATTTAATGGCTGATAACATCCGAAGTGGGTGTCTAGAACCCCTCTGACTGGGTCACCAGAACCAAGCATCAGATCTCTGATGCTTCAAATAATTTAATCAAATAATTTAAATTAGATATTAAAATAATTTAAATTAGATATATTTATTTGGGACTGGCATGTGTAATAGATTGGCTAGTGTTTAGTGGAGGAACTATTTAACACTAGTATTTTTAATCAGTTAAATAAGGTTGATTTTCCCCATGAGGGACATGGATAAATAAATGAAGTTAAAGGTTTATTCATTCAACTTTTATACAGGTTAGTTCACATTGAGTCTCGAGGACTCATTTACAAGAGAGAGCTGCTTCAGTTTAAAAACATCCTATTGAAATGAGATCATAATGTCTGTAGTTACAGGAAACAAAGTGACGTTTTTGATATGCATGCATTCATCTGGGACTGCTGCAAAATAAAAAAATAAAGATCCATTCATTGTGAAATGATAAGTAGATTATTGTATAATCTAATAATAATCTTAGATGACTGTGGTTTTGTGGTTGAAGGAATCTTTTTATTTTCTCTCAATAATAAAGTTAAAACATTTTGCCCTGGTGAATGGCTTTGGTTTCATATTTGATACGTTCATGCTTATGTTACTGGAAAAACTTTAATTGTTAGGAGAACACTGCTGTTAAAATGTGCCTTTTTTAATGTATTGAATATTTTTCATATAAAACAGTACCTTAAAAATGTTCTAAACATCTTTAAATCATAGTTTAGTTTTGTGCATACTAATGAGATTAATTGCGATTAATCACAAAATATTTAAGATTTATTGTGATTTATCTTTGCCCAGCACTTATATATATATATATATATATATATATATATATATATATAGATA
>NC_056512.1:17924245-17929928 GCF_014905685.2 Nematolebias whitei
CCCCCCCCCCCCCCCCCCCCAACCCTCCCCCCTCTCTAAAGCTTGTTCTCTCTGACTGTCTTCTGTAGCTACACATTAACAACACTCTGTGCTGGTATGGCTGCAGGGCATCTCGGTTCCACACCTGGTTCACATTGGGGCTCTGAAAGTTTGCTCAGTGTCTGCACTGAATACATCGTCCATAGACAACTGATCTAGGAGCAGTTTTCAAGCAATGGAGTCGAATCATCTGAGCTGAAAACTGGGCTTATGTAACTTTTGCTCCTTGAAAGCATTGTTAGTGCTCGTCACATTGTTCAAATCTATCGCCTATAAAGGATTATGTTAAATACAACCTTTGTGAGTGTATAAAATACATTTTAGTTGCTTGGGTGAAAATTCCAGGAGAGTCGGGTTCGTCTGGATTCACTCGTTTTTGGAAAAGCATAGCTGGACCCCAGAAAAATATAGTTTATTATATAATTTCATTTAACAACAATACATATGACTTTCGTACAGTACTCGTACCGTTGTGGTAAATGCAGGCAGCGGTTACGTATGTGTAATCTGGTTATTTGCTCTTTGCTCCCAGCTGCAGCACTGAGCTGTTTGTGGCACAGAGGAAACTGTTCAAGTTTGGGTCTGCTTTTAGAGCCAGGTGATCCACATTTCTGGCTCACTGCCTCCCATCTCACATGAGGCTTAACAGCAGACACACACACTCACACACACACATGTACTGCGCATATGCACTAAACAATAAACAATTGCATGCACTTCCTCAACTCGACATCTTTTATGCTGCTCGTGTCTGGTTCTCACCTCTCACCTCTGGTTTTTCCTTTCAGGCAGCATCTGTTCCTGTCATTATCATTTCGTCTCGACTCCAACTTCCGCACTCTTTCGCTCTATTGTTAGTTCCTCCACGCCTCTCTCTCTAATGACCTGTCTGTCTCTTCCCATTACATCTCTGTGGGGTCTGAGCTGACTCTCGTCTCAGTTTCTTCTCTCTACTCAAACACACACACTTCCCTGTTAAGGATGGACGGGGTTGCCTTCAAGCTGCCAATCTGCTCCAGATATTAATGATGCAGCACAAACACCTGGGATTTTTCAAAGCAAAGCCCACAATCCAAGACAAAACTATCACATCAACTTCAAAAACTTCTATTATTTTTAAAAACTATTATTGCACAACTTCCAAGTCTTACCATGAGGGTCGGGATGGCTGTCACCAGTGAGTAGATGAGCACTGGGGGGATCTTGCTGGTGTTGTCCGGACCAGGGTACGGCTTGGAGAAACTCTTGTCGTAGCAGAAGAAGCCCTGGACGTGCACCGGGAAGGTGTCCGTGTACTCGAAGTAGTAAGCGAGCAACACCGTCCCAGCCATGATCACCAGCTGGAAGTAGAACATTATCCTGGCGTTAGAAAGCGAGAGGGTGAGAGACGAAGCAGAGGAGGATTGAGAGAGGAAGAGGGGAGAGTGCAGTCCCTGTTCCCCTCAGTCACAGGTAGATGCATAGGAAAGCCACAGAGAGGCAGAGTGAGAGGCTCAATGTTTGGATCCAAGACTGAGGGAGAGAGAAAGAAGGAGGAGGATTTCCCTTTGAAGGGATGAAAGGAGACAAAAAAAGACTAAAATGAGGATTCAGAGGAAACAAAAGAGTTGCAAAGAGCGATAAAACACGAATAGAGCGAAATGGACAAAGATGAGAGGAGGATGGAGGGGTAGCAGCCCTTAAGCTGCTGGCTCTCAGAGAAATACTACAGCTGAGCTGTGGGTGTGTTTGTAGAAATTGTGTGTGTGTGTGTGCAGAATGCTGAAATATGTGAGGCAAGAGCATGTGCAGCGGGGAGTGAAGCGTGTTTCTGCACACACGTGGTTTTATCCATCAGATGATGTCTTGGCTGAAGTGTTCCTAAAAATACTTCTACCATCAGAACCATGTTTCTGATCAGTGCCTGCAGTCCAAGGCACTTCAACACATCCTCTCTGAACATCAAGCGATGAAATCTCATTGTATATCGGCCATTTCAACACAAACACTAAAAGGGTCCAATTAATACAAATGCATGGTTTTTATGACACTTAACCAACTAGTTTAAAACGCTTCGGAAATTCTAAAACTAACCAAAAGTTATGAATATTATTTGGGGGAAATTAAATAAAAGTCAAATATTTGAGCAGTACAATAATCTAAGCTTTCTGTGTTTTATCTATTAAAGTGCCTATGACGTTACTTTTTTGTTGTTGTTGAAAGAAATGTTAATGTGTTTTGAAAAGGTAGCATTAATAATGTAATGCTAAAAATATCATATTGCTGAGATGGACAGATGTTGGCATGCACAGATTGACAAAAAAAAAAAATCTGCATGCATGATGCCTCCGTGTGAACCAGGGGTGTCCAAACATTTTCAGATGTGTGCCAAAACTATCCAGATGAAAGGACTTGTGGGCCACACAAAGGTGAATTTAACTCAACGTGAACAATATTTTGGAGAAATGACAAAATTGTATTAATTTTGGTGGAGAAAGAGATTTGCTGGGTCTATGTTTGCTGTTTTCTTGTGTTTGGAAAGCTCATTTCAGACTGGTCTCAGTAAACTAAGTGTAATTTGAGTAAGTGTCCTTTTAAAAGGGGGTCGATCAGCCTTTTGGACCATGGACGGCCCAAAAGTCTGATCCAAGTTATGAAAAATCTTCCAACTGTCTGTCGCTACAACAGATTCATAGACGGTTTGATAAAGTTGATCAACATGTATGCAGATGATACCATGTTATTTTCATTTATAACGTCCAGTTTCCCTCTTGATTATTTCACCATCTGCAATATTTAACTAAGTTTTATGAATCAGTATTTTAAAGTTTCCTTTCAAGTAGAAATCAATGAAGGTTTTGGTGTTTGTAATGGTAAATGGACTGTACTTATATAGCGCCTTTCTATCTTATTAAGACACTCAAAACACTTTACTTTACAATATGTCATTTACCCATTCATACAGCACTCTACTACATCTCTACAAAGCTAATTGAACAAATCATTCTAAAGAGACTAATCAGAGCTTTATCACATTCATACACTGATGGGACACACATCTGAGGCAATGAGGGGTTCAGTGTCTTGCTCAGGGACACTTCGGCACGTGACTGCTGGTGGATTCGAACCCCCAACTCTCGCATTGGAGGACGACTGCTCTAACCATTCAGCCACAGCCGCCCACAACCATGTACCATGACGTGAAAATAAAAAGATCACAGCCAAATGTTTGTATTTTGCTTAATATTGCTCATTTTGAGAAGATTATTTTACTGATAAACAAACATTATGCAACAAAGGATCACCAACTATTTTTCAGTCAGGTCATCTGGACAGTTTTTTTTTTTTTTTGTGCTGAAACGTTTCGCCTTCAATCCAGAAGGCTTCATCAGTCAAGGAAACACAACACAAAACTGATTCTTCCCCCAACAGCTTACTCCAAAGTGGAACAAACCAGTTATGTTGGTGCTAAGATGGTCTCTTTAACAACGCCCCCTCCTCCATTGTCGGCCCTCTTCCTTGTTGACAGTCGTGTCAAACTGGTTGTTGTCTGTTTCCTTGACTGATGAAGCCTTCCGGATCGAAAGTGAAACGTTTCAGCACAAAAAAAAAAAAAAAACTGTGCAGATGACCTAACTGAAAAATGTTGGATTGTAATCCTGGATTATTGAGCATGGACTTTGTTGATTACCAACTAATTTGCAGAAAGTCTGCATCGACCTCTTAAGCCTGCTGGCCAAAATGAGCCCATTCTTAAACTGCAGTTGTGGGCCAAACAAAACAACTCCAAGAGCCACAAATGGCCCTCGGGCCGCACTTTGGACACTCGTGATGAAAACAGATCATTGCTACAGTGGCTAACAACACAGGCTGTAAAGAAATATGATGCTTAAGATCAGAGCTATTCAACTAAACTGCTCAGGTGGGCACAGTTTCTGCAAGCCAGCAGCTCAGGGGCCGGACATCCAGCGATTAAAGTCATTATGTAAATAAACCAAGTTGATCTGTTACCTTTTAAATTAGTTTCTTTTGTTGCGTTGAATCATAAATGGAATAAACAGAACCCAAAACTCACCCCGACCCTTTCAAAATCTTTTTTTATGAACTCATTGGTGGGCTGGACTGAAGCCAGCTGACTAGCCCTGCTTTAGATTAATTTAGGTCACTATCAGAGAAACAAAGGAGTTCCCCTTTTGAAAGAGTTCCACATTGATGTCACTTCCTGTTTTACTTTAGCTGCGCCAAGTTCAAAAGAAAATCTGCCACTTATGTGACATGTGTACTGTGCCAAATTCTTTTAATACTGAAAAAAAAAAAAATCTAAATTTTAAAGTGTGACTTGCATAAAATCCTGACGATGTTTTTATTTTTTTTTATTTTTTCATTTAATTTTTTTTTTGTCAACTTAACAAAGCACATGCACAGTGTAAAAGTGAAAGTAGAGAGTTTTTTTGCATCTGATTCATGCTCCTCAGGCTAACGCTATAACTGCAGGGCTCACTACGACTTATAAAATATTTACCGGTATATAAATATATTTATGCAGCTTTATTTATAGCACAAATTTGCAAAACCAATTTTCTGTTGGGGAAGAAAAATCAGGACTCGAATCATTATAAATGAAGCAGCTCTCTGGCAGTTGGTGCAAACATTACCCATGTTACAAACTCTCCCATGATGCATTCAACACGCTCTAAAACATGCTTGTCCCGCTCGAATTGCACCAGTTTCCTCCGATGCACCATGACTTGAATCCACGTGGGCAGTGGAGTATATTTCTCAACAGTGTTCTTGTTTGTTTATAAAATGTCAGACCATCCTTCATCTGTGCTTCTCTTTAGAGATGCGCTTAAAAATCTGTGGTTGTCATGGTGACGACATGACTCATGCAGCGTATCAGAGTCGTCTTCACTTAGATCTGTCTTATGTAGAATTTATTGGTAGAAAATCATTAGAGCAGCTTGTGACTGATTTTATTGTCCGTGCTGCTCATTTGATATTAGTTGTGTGGTTGGTTTGCTGTCAGAGGAAGGTGGTGTTTTCTTTACGTGACTCATAAAGCTTCTTTTTGTTTGCCTGTTTGACAGAGCAGCGCTCCTCCCCTGCATTCAGCCAGCATTTTGAGTCTGACTCACCGGTGTAATGACAGACAACTACTACAAAAACACAACACTTTAAAAATCAGCAGAATCATTGGGTTAGGTTAGGCATGCCTCCCACTGTTGTGACAATGTGTAGGGTATGTTTGCATCGAGCGCCACACATTTATGGATTTTTACAAATGCACTCTCTAAGTTTTGCCTTTTTATCTTCCTTATATCATTGTTTAATCTAAGAGACAACAAAAAGCTGAATAAAGTCAAGCACTACTGTTCCATATGTATTGTTGGGGGAAAGAAAGCCATCCCTGTTTCAGTTCTAGGGTTCAATAAATCAGGACATAAAAATAATCTGGTCTTTTCCTGACTCAAGAATGAAATAAAAAATAAAAGAAACTGTTGTCGCCCAATAATTTGTGATGGGTCAATAAGAATGCGCAAACTATTTGGACTCCATTAATGGGAAACATAAGGCAGCTGTGAATCTTAGTGGACGTCAAAGCAAATTCACCCTAAAGTCAGACTGTGCAATGCTCAGAAAAAATGCAACCCCCCCCCCCCCCCCC
>NC_056512.1:17930028-17936930 GCF_014905685.2 Nematolebias whitei
CCAAAAAAAAAAAGCTCCATGACAAACTTACAGGCCTCAGTTAGCAGGTTCAAAGTTACAGTTTACAACAGCACAATTGGAAAAACACCGAACAAGTGTGATTTGTTTAGAAGGGTTACAGGAGAATTTTCTTAAGACATGTCAACATGACAGCTTTGGAAAGTTGCATCTGAATGAACCACAATACTTCTGGAACAATGTCCTTTGGACAGATGAGACCAAAGTAGAGTTGTTTACCCATAATGCACAGCACTATAACCGGACAAGCACAAGGTATCATCTCTTAGTACCGTAATTTCTGGACTGTAAACCGCTACTTTTTTCACACGCTTTGAACACTGCGGCTTATACTTTGTACAATGCTACGGCTAATTAATGGATTTTTTTTTTGATTGGCTAACGAGCTTCATGTAATCAAAATATTTAGCCTCATCACACCCAGGTGCTCACATAGCTGCCCAATACATGTCTCTTGGGGGGGTGGGGGGGGGCTCGTGACTCAATGAGACTACCTGTATAAATAAACTTAACAAAAAAAAACTGACCAATG
This sequence comes from Nematolebias whitei, assembly GCF_014905685.2. Classification (NCBI taxonomy): domain Eukaryota; kingdom Metazoa; phylum Chordata; class Actinopteri; order Cyprinodontiformes; family Rivulidae; genus Nematolebias; species Nematolebias whitei. The sequence goes on from NC_056512.1 coordinate 17,930,579, forward strand.
AAATTACCAGACAGGTCACAGTGAACTAATGAAACTTGGTTTCACTGTGGGAGGGGGGAAACAAAGTCCCCTCCTCTCCCACCCCTGTTCTCTCCCCCCCCTCCCTGCAGGAGTCTCCCCCTCTCATTGTACACAACAAAGTATTTGCAGCCACTCGAAATAAGTGTGAATTGTAAATCAAATCAAATTGCGAATTTGCCTCGAAACGAAAGTAACTTTGAGAGCGACAACAAAAGAGACTGAGGACGTGTGTGAAGTTTTTCTGAGGCTGTTCAGTTCTGACACTGAAGAAGACGAGTTTAGTGGTTTTAGTGCACAGGAGGAATGAAGATAGTGATCAGTGATTTTTCCTGGTAGGCTACTGTATTTCTTTAGTTTTATTTTTTAACCAGCCATGTTACAGGCACTGTTCAGAAGGAAAAAAAAACATTTATTGTACGACTAATAAAATACAGCCAGGTTGTCTGGATGAATGCTTCTTATTTACTGTACATATTTGTGGATGTTACTGGTATGTATTTCATTAAAAGTTAAAAAATGAGTAAACATATCATGTTACAACATGGACATCTGCAGTATATACACAAGTGCAGCCTTCATATGTATAAAAATATTATTTTGAATTCAGTGGGCACAGCTTATATTCAGGTGCGCCTAATAGTCTGGACATTATGGTAAATGCTATGCATGGTGGTGGAGGGGTGATTTATTATTATTATTATTATTTTTATTTTTTTTGTTGCTTCTTTTGCAGCTACAGGACCTGGACACCTTGAAGTCATTTAGTTGCTCATGATCTCCTGTGTAGACCAATACATTCTAGAGACAAATGTGAATCCATGTGTCTGACATCTGAACCCTGGAGCAGACTGGGTTATGATGAAACAACTAAGGTCCCAAAGACAGCAGCTAATTTAAAACAGAGAAGAGTTCAGTCAAAGTCCAGACCTCAGTCTGACTGAAATGCTGTGGTGGGAGAGGCACACTGTAAGAAATGTCTACAAGCTTCAATAAATTGGAGCAACATTATAAACAAGAGTGGTCCAAAATGTATTCAATAGTCATCCGGAAACTGACTTCTTTAAGTGATTAGCTCTGAACGAGGTTCTACAAGCTGATGATTCAAGAGATGGACTTATTTTACAACACAGATGTTAATTTTGACTCTTTCTGGTAAATAAATCATGTCATGGTGTAATATTTTTTTAACACTTGAGGTTATAGAATAATGTCAGAGCCTAGCAAAAAACAGATAATTGTTATTGTCTCCTAATACATTAAATCATACAAGTGAAATAGGATTGAATTTAAAAAATGTAATTTAAGATTTGAATAAGCTGAAAAAAAGCTGTGCTATTTAAAGCTGACTGAATTTAACAACCTGTTTTGAAATTATAGTGATTGGGGTTCACATCAGCCAAATATTGTCACCCATGATGCTGGTGGCAGCTTCTTATTCACACCCTGACAGCTCTTTGCCCCTCCCGTCCTCAGCACATCGTCTCACCCACTGTGCATTTCTATTTGCACTTTTTCTCTCATGACCGCATTAAAATGAAAGTAGCCTTTGACAGAATAAAAAAGGACAGGCTTGGGTATTAAGGACCCAAATACTCTGACGTATTTTAGAGCAATAATGGAAGAGCAAATCAAGAGGGAAAGATTTAAAAAAGGGAAAATGGTGCTTGTCAGAATGAAAGGTCACATTATGACAGCTCAAGTTTGGAGCTATCACAAAAACACACATGGCAGTCTCTTGCAACGAATGGGTGAAGATGGAACTGTTTGTTCACAAGCCCCTCATCTTCCTCAGAGAACCTCCATCAAGCCTTTGATCATCTTTAGGCCCGTCAGTCCACTCACAGCATCTTATTGAACACGGTCACAAAGCTGATTAAACTCTTCCAGGTATCAGATTAAGAACAAGCTTCAGTTTGCAGAAACTCATGCAACAGATGTGTTTTTGTGTGCGTCACTGGCAAGAAAAGGCTCTTTTCTTAACGTCATGTTCTAAAATCAAACTAATGAAGATAAGAGCCACACAATTAAAATGATATTACAATTATTCATTTACGAATCAAATTGAAAATAAGCAAATTGAAGTAAAAATCGTTACTTCTTTAATTCCATAAATAATGAAACTTTAAATAGGATTGTGGTTTTTGTGTTTGCTAAGGTTGCTTCAATGTAGCAGCCATCTTTAATAGGTTATAATTGTAGATGTGCATCCAGTTGTTCATTTTTGTCAATTTCGTCAAAATCTGATCTGTGTCTCACCAGATATTTGTACTTTCATGACAAAGACATACGCACGCAAAAACATAATCACCCCTTCTCCATTAGCCAGTAGGTGATATTTAAAGTCAAACTGGTCCGCTCAGGTGGAACATCCTCTGACATGACTTGTCATCTTTGTCAAGCTGTGCCTATGTCACAGGTAAATTCACCTGATAGTCACCAGAAACCTGCTTCTTTGAGACATCTTTTAATTGACACTGTTGTTGGTATATTGTGCTGGTCATTATAAAAATGAGCTGCTGTGTGTCTGTTTCCAGATGAGCCTGATGTAATTAACCAGTAAAACTGACCACAGCCATACATGTGTTCCAGACTGCGGCCTCACGCTAAACATGCTTCATGCTAAAGTTTAAAAATTTTGTTGGATTGACTCAACAGTCAGTTGTAGCTGTATATTTTATTACTTTTTAAATTTTAATTAAAATGGGTCAGTAGTTTATGAGACATTTTGCCTCCAGCACAGACAAAGGAACACAAGCGCAAATGCACACGTGTGGATAGACACGCACACGCAAAAACATTCGCATAAACTTTTGTCTTCATGCGATGTGTGATAAACCACCAACAAAGCCAACAAAAACAGCACATAGAACATAAAAGTTTTTTGGGGGTTTGTTCTTAAAGCTTTAGTCATGTACTGTAATTTACATTTTATTTTAGTGATTTGACTTAAATTTTATTCTAATATCAAAAGCCATGTCTATTTTAGCAAAATACATTAGTTGAAGAGATGAGTAAGGACGTCTGTACACCATCTGTTAATTTTTAATACAAACGTGTCCAGTAGATTTAAGGTAACTTACTTGGATTTATAGCACCCATTAGTGAAATAATATTTTATGGATTAGTTAGTTGTTTGCTTTGTGTAAAACTGCTAAATGCACCTTTTAACATCACCATCAGCTATAAATACCACTAAATGAGATGAAAATAATAACTCCATTCACATGTTGTTCTATGCTTTATGTTTATCAGTGCTTTGTAAAATCATTGTTTTCCATTATATTTGTTAGAACCATGTTTCCCTCTTCCTGCAGACTTATATATCTGTAATAAAAACAAAACCAAATAAGAACTACAAACCTTCTGCTGTGTTACTTTTAGAGCCCAACCGATATATCGGTAGAACCGGTAATTTAGGCTGATAGGCATCTGGGAACCTATATGTAATTGTCCCATTATGGGCCAGTATTAGCACTTCTAATTTCACCCCTAGTGCTAGAACCAGTTGGAATTATACAATGCATCCAGCAGCAGGGCCATGAAGATTACTTTCAAGTCACTTAAGTTTCACTTTCACATTCAGCACAGATGAAGCAGGGAGCAATACTGTGTCACGTATTTTGCTGAACAGAGCATTGTAAGTTTATTTGAACTGATCTGTAAAACAAATCAACAATAATAAATTATTTTCAAACCTACAACCTGCTTATCGTTAGCTATGTGCCTCTCAAGTTAGCAAGCTAATGTTTAAATAACCTAGCCTAGGCTATTGCCTTGAAAAACTTTATCCAGAACAATAAATCTAATGTAGCAGTAAATATTGCGTAATGTCGGTGTCATTATATGCTTGTGTGCAAGATTTTTTTCTTTATCACACTGTTGACCTTCAAAAACAGAGGTTAAAAGCATGTTAGGAATTTTTTTTTGTCTCCAAACCCTATGTGTCATTTTTCACCATTTTTTATTGTTTGTTCAAACAAGTCTCACTTGTAAATGAGTCTTCAAGGCTCAATGTGACTTATCTATTTAAATAAAGGTTGAATGAATATATATCATTGTTAGTAACGTTATCTTTGTCGTCATCAGTGAAATGCCTTGTTTCTCTGAAATCTTTATTTCTCTGCAAAGAAAATAATTCTACTGCGGTCAGTACTAATTAAATCTTCACTATACATGACTGTTTAAATAATGAACAAATAATGAAATAATGAAGGGTGCTTCTTTGTATAATTTATGTTTATGCAACACACTTGATAACTTTATGGTGAATGTGGAGGATAGAAAATGTGAACGGACGTTAGGAAGACTGTTTTAATGACCACTGCATCACTTGTAAACCTACTGTGGGTCTAGGTATAGTGTAGATCTGATTAGATTAGCTTCATGGTTGCTAACAGATGCGCTAAATAAACAAGCCCCGCTCCACTCGCTGTTTTCGTAGGGGGTGGACAAAACTCCCAAAATTTTCAGCCATAATATGGTTATCTTCACTCGTCTTCCCCTTCCAACATCTGTATCGGCAATAGCCAAAATTTCCATATCGGTCGGGCTCTAGTTACTTTTTCTCTCAAATATTTTAATTACAAACAAAAAATGTTAGTTCAAACACAAACAAACTTTTGAGAGATAGAGCTCTAACAGTCATGTCACCCTCTTTCCACAGTCACAGAAACGTGTTTTTATACTGTATAAAATGTTAAACCTATGCAAGATTCAAATGTCCCTTGTTGTTTCCTTTTGTCTTCTGCTGATCTGCTCATCTCTCTGGATGCTGTTAAAGCCATGCTGCCTGAAAGAGCAGTTCTGTGTTTTACAGACAGAGGATTCAGAGCAGAAAGACGAAGAAACATGGGGATACGTCATCATCAGACACTTGCTGTCCATTAAGAGTCGTGCTATCAGCACATGCTACACTGAATCTGCATGTCAAGGTCCAGCAGGAGGAGCAAGGAAGGAGAGTCAAAGAAGAATGAGACCTTAACGTGAAATCTGACTCTCTCAACTAAAATCTCCTCAGTTTAAAGCCAAAAGTGCCTGAGATTCAAAAACAGTTTCTGAGTAACTAACTGTGTCTGTTTCTTCTCCTATATTATACATTTTAGACAAAGTGTACTGATACTTAAAAACTCATACAAGTTTGTGTCTACTTCTTTAAGATAAAAAAACAAACCCATCACACAAGACTTTACCACTTCTATTATAACCAATAACACCACTCCTCAAATCATACATCCACTTTCTTTTATCATTTAATCACAAACGCATCATTTACTGGATTACTTTATGTGAACTGTTATCTTTAAGGAAAGCAATAATAAATACAGCTGTGTGGGAAGAGTGGAAAAAGCTCAGTATTCTATTTTCTTTTCTTTGTTGTTCTATTTTGTTTACATTTTACTTGATATAAGAAGCTTAATTTGTTTTACACAATCTGTATTAAAAATTTGACAAATTTAGTCCAACAGAGCTTGCACCCTGACAAGTGTGTGATAAAAAAGCACATATTGTTCCTATGTTGTGTCATCATAAAGAAAGTAAAGGAGGTGATACCTCTAAAGTACAAATATCCCACATGGGACACATGGGAGTAGAAGGCAAACCAACAATTTTCAGTAAATAAATAAAGTGAGCTAGTTTACATATAGTGAACAAGTACACCCTCAAATACCTTCCTCAAATATTCAAATACATATTTGAGGGTGAGAAAATGCCTGAGGAATGGAGAAGAATTGTGCTGGTGGCCATTTTTAAGAACAAAGGTGATGTAGTTGTAGCAACTACAGGGGAATTAAGTTGATGAGTCACTGGATGAAGATCTGGGAGAGAGTTGTGGAAGCTCCAGTGGTCCTCAGTCCTGGTCCTCAAGGACCACTATCCTTCATGTTGTCCTTGTTTCCCTGCTCTTTAACAGGTCTTCAAGTTCTGCAGAAGCATGGTGATCCCTCTGCTATTCAAGTCAGATGTGTCTAAGCAGATAAACATCTAAAACATGCAGGACAGTGGCTCTCAAGGACCAGGATTGAGGATCACTGATGCTAGACTTAAATGAGAGGCGATCATTTGTGAGCAACAGTATGGCTTCATGCCGAGAAAAAGCACCACAGATGCCGTCTTTTTTGTGAGGATTCGGATGGAAAAGTACAGCGAGGGTCAGAAATAATTTTATTACATTTTTGTAGATTTAGAAAACGCATATGACATGGTGCCGAGGGAGGAGGCGTGGTGTTACATGAGGAAATCTGGAGTGGCAGAGAAGCATGATAGACTGGTACAAGACATGAGGGCAGCAGGACATGTTGGACTGGTACAAGACATGTGAGGACAGCAGGAC
>NC_056512.1:17936940-17951605 GCF_014905685.2 Nematolebias whitei
AGCAGGACATGTTGGACTGGTACAAGACATGTGAGGACAGCAGGACAAGTTGGACTGGTACAAGACATGTGAGGACAGCAGTAAAGTGGTCAGATGTGCTGTAAGAGTGATGGCTTTAAGATGGAGGTGGGAGTGCATCAAGGATCAGTTCTGAGCCCCTTCTTGTTTGCTCTGGTGATGGACCGACTTTAAACAGATGAGGTCAGGCAGGAACCCCCATGGACTAAGATGTTTGCAGATGACAAGATGTGACCTGTGGTGAGAACAGGGAACAGGTGGAAGAGAACCTGGAGAGGTGGAGGTATGCAGTTGAAAGAAGAAGAATGAAAGTCAGCCATAGTAAGACAGAGTACATGTGTGAATAAGAGGGAGGAGGTGGAAGAGTGATGCTACAAGGAGCAGAGTTCACAAAGGTGCAGGACTTCAAGTACTTTGAGTCCACTGTCCAGGAAAATGGGGAATGTGGTAAAGAGGTGAAGAAGAGAGTCCAGGCAGGATGGAGTGGATGGAGAAAAGTTTCAGGAGTGATTTGTGACAAAAGGGTGTCAGCAAAGGTCAAAGGAAAAGTTTACAAGACAGTGGTGAGACCAGCTATGTTGTATGGTCTGGAGACAGAGACATGGACAAAAAGACAGGAGACAGAACTGGAAGTGGCAGAAATGAAGATGTTGAGGTTCTTCTTAGGAGTGACAAGGATGGATAAGATTAGGAATGAGATCATCAGAGGTACAGCACAGGTTGAACAACTGGGAGATAAAGTTAGAGAGGCCAGACTGAGATGGTTTGGACATGTCCAGAGGAGGGACAGTGGGTATACTGGTAGAAGGATGATAGAAATGCAGCTGCCAGGAAAAATGAACAAAGGAAGGCCAAAAAAGAGATATATGGATGCAGTTGGAGAGGACATGGAGGTACAGTAGTATTATTCCTTGACATTTGACACAAGGTGATTTAATTTACTATTTTGTTGTTTCTAATTATGTTTTGTGTTTTATATTTCTATTCCATGTGCTGTAAATATATCTTGTTACTTTTTATTTGATGCTGTGATCTTTATGTTAAGCACTTTGGTAACAGTTTCTGTTTTAAATGTGCTCTATAAATAAATCTGACTCGACTAGTTGGAGTGAGGACAGAGGACAGAGTGAGACGGAGGATGACTCGCTGTAGCGAACCCTGAAGAGGGAAAAGCTGAAAGAAGAAGAAGACACAGTGAGCTGAGCTCCCTTTATTCTGGATAACTATCTTGTTATGCTTTCAATGACATGCGAGGTTAATAGTGCATGGCTGGATTGCAGGAAATTTGAAAATAAACAAATAAATAAATAAACTCCTCTCTTGTGTGTGTAACCCTAATGCTGTTTTGCTCTTAGAACTAAAAAAAAATCTTACTATTCTATATTCAAGAAGTTCTCCGGTATCCTCACATTGCTCTACATGCCCACCTTGGCATAACTCTTGTATAATCTTAAGATGCAGTTACACTCTGACAAATTTAAATACTGTATCAAGGTAACCATGCTGCAATAGGTTATTCCATGACCTTCTTGTGATCATGGTTGTAGTCGAGAGATAAGGTCAGTCCTGCTTAAAATACTACACAACCATGTCTGTGAAGTACCCACATTATGGATTTGCTGCCACTGCTTCCACCATGCTCCAACCAGGAGCCCAGTACACTCCCTCCTCAATGATAAAACATAACTTGTATGTGGAAAATTTGTGCATGCTCAAATCCATCCATCCATTCATTATCCACTGCTTCATCCATTTTGTGTCACAGGGGTGACTGGTGCCCATGTCCAGCTATCACTGTGCAAGAGGGAGGACCCTGGACAGGTCTCCAGTCCATCACAGGGACACATTGAGACAAACAAGACAAACAACCATTCACTCTCTCACTCACACCTAGAGACAATTTAGAGTTACCGATCAGTCTAACATGCATGTTTTTGGTCTGTGGAGGGAAACCGGAGTACCTGGAGAAAACCCACACATGCGCAGAGAGAGCACGCAAACTCCACCCAGAGAGGTCCCAGATTTGAACCGGCAACCTTCTTTCTGAGAGGCAACACGTCTAACAACTGCTCCACCATACCGCCCAAGGTTATTTCTACTTTTTATTAAAAAAATTCTTAATACAAATCTGGTTCAATAACCTCCATCCTATGGTCTTGATGGATTCATAGACTACCCGACCCTAAGAAATCCAAAGCTTAACAATAAAATGTCAAAATTTATAAAAGGACTGAAACTTTTCTACCCTTTAATATCCACTGAAAACATTTTGCTTCAATTATCAAGATTAACATCAAACTAAAAATACTGTGACATATGTTCTAGAATTGCGCCGCTCAAGGTGGCTGCATGTTGGAGCAGCTCTGTTACTTTCATTCTGAGATTTTGCTTTTGGAAACTTTAATTCCTCTTTTTCTGAATGTAAATCACAGTTTTTGGATGATTGTTTCCTCTGGTATCAGATGCTGTGCAGCTGGAAGGATTTTTACTGAAACTTTTTTAGTTTTGGACACTTGTTATGATGCGTAACCATGGCAACAAGGCAGTTTTCTACAATTCAATTAAATTCAATTCAATAATACTTTATTAATCCCAGAGGGAAATTATTTTTCGTTGTAACTCGTTATCCTCATTTCATTAAGAGATGTTATAGATGCTGATGGCTCTTGTAAAGGTCCATCCCTCAGTGGATCCTAAGAAACTGGCTGCAGATGCCGTCCGATCTGTCCTTCCAGACTCGGCTGGCCTCTCGGTTCCCCTGGACTGTAGGACCGCCTGAATGCTGGGCTGAACTCCTCCCAGAGCGATGGCCACTCCTCCCAGCAGTCTGCCGAGCTCCTCGTCACCTCAGATAGCCAACTGTAGGTGCTGAGGGACGATCCTGTCTTTCCGTTGTCATGAGCCATGTTTCCTGCTAGTTCCAGGATCTCAGTGGTCAGGCACTCGAGCACAGCTGGCAGGTAGATGAGAATGCATCCACATAACATCCTTTTCAACTCATTTGAGAGTTGGGGCCATAGTTGAGAAATTATTTGAGCTTTTGAGATGTTAATCAGCTGCTGTTGTTGTAGAAAACTGCCTTGTTGCCATGGTTACGCATCATAACAAATGTCCAAAACCAAAAAAAATCTCTGTAAAAATCCTTCCGGCTGCACAGGGTCTGATACCAGAGGAAACAATCATCCAAAAAATGTGATTTACATCCAGAAAAAAAGGAATTAAAGTTTCCAAAAGCAAAATCTCAGAATGAAAGTAACAGAGCTGCTCCAACATGCAGCCACCTTGAGCGGCGCAATTCTAGAAAAAAACCAGCAGCAGCTGATTAACATCTCAAAAGCTCAAATAATATCTCAACTACAGCCCCAAATCTCAAATGAGTTGAAAAGGATGTTCTGTGGATGCATTCTCATCTACCTGCCAGCTGTGCTCGAGTGCCTGACCACTGAGATCCTGGAACTAGCAGGAAACACGACTCATGACAGCGGAAGGACAGGATCGTCCCTCGGCACCTAGGTTGGCTGTCCGCAGCAACGAGGAGCTCGACAGACTGCTGGGAGGAGTGGCCATCGCTCTGGGAGGAGTTCTGCCCTGCATTCGGACGGTCCTACAGCCTGGGGGAACCGAGAGGCCAGTCGAGTCTGGGTGGCCGGATCAGACGGCATCTGCAGCCAGTTTCTTAGGATCCACTGTGGGATGGACCTTTACAAGAGATCCTTCCTGCCTACAGCCATCAGCATCTATAACATCTCTTAATGAAATGAGGATAATGAGTTACAACAACAAATAATTTCACTTTGGGATTAATAAAGTATATTTGAATTTTGTATTTGATATTAAAATGTCTATACATAGACTGCAGCATTATTATGTTATTAGAGATGAAAATAATTTTTGTTCTGTTTCCAGACTGTGCCCTCGAGTGGTTCCAAAGCCCCTCTGTCAAACCAGTGACTCAGCTGTTTTCAGAGTCCCTTTATCTTAGAGCTGAGACAATGACTCAGCAGCTTCTATTGATCTATGAAGACTGTTGTTTTAACATCAATTTGAACCAATGTGATTTGTCCAATTTGACCTCACAAATGATCAGACTGGATTAAGATCAGATTTTTGTTGGTTTGTTGGCTGTATATTCATATTCAGCCAAATTACTTTATGTAAGTAACTTATCAAACACTTTCAGTTTGAAGAAAGAGGAGTTTAATTCTGAACTGACTGAAGAGCTAACAGATTGTCAGAACAGGGCCAAGACCAATGTAGATTGCTGCCATTTTGAAACAACTCTGGGCTCTGGATCATTATTTTGGTTCATGTAAACACTACTTTGAATAACTTTACACAGTGACAGGCCACACATTTTACACGTAGGCCTTTAATGGTGTCCTGTCTGGTCTTTATACCGTCATAATGATGCCACAGCTACAGAAACCATCAATAATACACACATGCGGTGTAATAGGGCATTGCATCACAGTCAGGCATGTCGTGCAGTGAGAATGAATGTCATTACTGAAGGAAGAAACTCAATTAACACAATTCAGAAAGTTTCCTTCAGCTGGAGCCACAGCTGCACCGCATACATAAAAACATTAATGTTAATGTAATAAATTGTCACAAATATATATATAAAATAAAATAAAAAACATGAATAAAGTGCATTTTATTCACCAAAACTCTTGATTTGTACACATACACTCCGTCTTCCTGTTTTTCCTCAAGAAGATTTCAAGCACTCTGTCATGCAGGTGTGTTTCAGTTCCAACAGCAAGTCCTTTTCTATTGTCACGGAAGCAAACGCTGAAAGTCGAGTTTGTTCTGACGTGTTTGTGGCATATGTTTTATTCGCTTTAGGGCTGAGAATGTTCACTCAACAGAAGCAGCCACTCTGGGTTGAACCCCCCCCCCCCCACACACACACACACACACACAGCTGTTAAATGTACATTAATATAGATGCTAGAGATGCTGTCTCCTAGCTCTGACAGTTCACTCTCTGACCATCCAATCGAATGACATGAAAACCCTGATGTTGTTGAACGTCTGCTAGAAGGTCCTGGTGTCCCCAGCGCAACATCTGATTGGTCAAAGCAGCAGTTCTGTTGCCATTTATTGTAACCTGCAGGCGCCTGCACTGCTGATTCTGAAGACCTCAAGGCAGATTTCTTTGACCCTAGCAACACATCATGGTCGAAATATGATTGGATGCAAGCTCTATATAAAGATATGCTACTGGAAGCTGCACAAACAGGAGAAAAGTTATGAAATGCAGAGAACAGACGATCTGGAATAATTTAATTCATATTATTCAATAGAAAACGTATAAATTAAAATGTAAATGTGTGATTCTGAGATTCTGATTGTGCTTATACCATCACAGAAGGCTTCTCTGACTCTTGACAGTCCAACACTGCCTTTACATCACCACCAGTTTATTATTCTCTCTTGTTTATTGACCTCTCTAGGTGGCTTTAAGAATCTGTTGGACTCCTGGCAAGGACCAATGCAGACATGTTCCTGTTTTTAGTTTTCTACATTCGCCTGTTTTTGTTACTCTTTTTGCATCTTATTTGTAAAAAAAAATAAAAAAATCTGTATGCCATTTTTATAATTGCCTATTGTTGTCGCTGTTGTCCATTGTTATCCATCCATTATCTTTTACCCGCTTCTTCCATTTTGAGTCACGGGGTCACCGGTGCCCATGTCCAGCATTCACGGTGCGAGGGGCGGGGTACACCCTGGACAGGTCGCAAGTCCGTCACAGGGCCGTCCATTGTTGTCATCATTCTTTGTTGAAATCAGGTCTCTCTTGTAAATGAGTCCTCGAGGCTCAATGGGATGTACCTGTCTAAATAAAGGTTGAATGTGTAGTGAACTAAGCCTCAGGTCACACAACAGACGTACATTTCAGCTTTAAAATGAAACATTGACGTTACTTTCAGCTTTCAAAACACCACAACTGCAAGCTTTCTCCGAACCCCACAGCTGCAGAACGCTGCATGTCACACAGCAACCTGCACTCTTTCAACATGTAATTCAATTGTTACACGAATAACAGTCCATTTATGATACCGTACGAGGCCACCAGTTGTAGATGAACATATATCTATGATATATTATCCATAAATTAAACGGATTCTTTCATTTTTCTGGACTGAGTTCTATTGTGCATTGAATTATTAAATGTAACGTGAGACGTTAATTTTCTTTGACCCATCAAATGAATGCGGTCATTTATTAACAGAATCAAAGTTTAACATCAAACATTTACATTAATTTGGCAACATTGATTTCAACAACAACATAGCTTAGTTAGCAAGCTTTACAATTAGGAAACCATACGGCCATGGTTTCCCTTGCAGCTTTAAACCAACAGACATTTCTGAAAATATCTGGATGAATTACTGGCAAGATAGAAGAGTTTTAAAGATGGTAAATTGAGGGAGTTTAAAGAGAGAGAGAAGATGGATGAGGGAATATGTGTCGGTATAAGAACGGCACTCTCCATTCGAACCCAGTTTCATCTCGGTACGCTTGCCGTTGAAGATCGACTCTTTACCTTGGCAGAGGATAATTCCGACTTCGGTGTAGAGTTGCCTTTCAACGCTTTTCCAGCGTCTCCGTAGGATGGTTGGAAAACGTCCGGAGTAGTGATGGTGCTTCGTTCGACACACGTTCACCTCTCGGTTGGGCTCACATGAGTTGTGAGTCCGTCAGAGGCTCCACTCAGATGTGGAAGATTTCATAATTCCCACGAGACTCGGAAGAACTTCGGATCATGTCTGGAACCTCCTGTTCTCTCCAGCAACTTTTCTGTTCAGTTCTGCTCTCCGAACTGAACTGCTCTCCCACCGCACTGGTTGGAACTAGAAAGTGTCGACATTTAAAGAGTTCTGTTTCCGGTTCATTTGGGAAGTCTTGATTGGCTGAAAAAGCCAACAAGGGGTGTGTTTTTGTGACGTAAGAGGTCACTAGAAGTCAGAAAAACAGAAAAATGTTTTGGAACAGACAGAAAATGTTTTTGAGACAGAGAAGAGAAATGTTTAGGCGAGTTGGGAGGAAACAGGTGCCAGCTTCTCTATTTACGTCTGAGAGGATTTAAAAACATGACAGTTCGTTCCAACAAACTTGTTTGCGTTTGTCTCTGACGTTTGACCGACTTACACTTGCTCATTTCAGACAGAAGATCAAGAAAATGAATAATTACTCTGTAACAGACATTTAACTTGATTTCTACTTTGAATGAGGATTAAAAATCATTAATACTGTTTCACAGTTGATTTAAAATAAGTAGTTCACTTCAACATTTAAAATGGTTTGAACTAAACACACTTTTGATTATCAAAACATTTGTAAGATAGTAATGATAATAAAAAAGAGAGTGTTCTTTCAATTGAACAGTGCAGGACACTTAGAAAGTCTCTGGATGAGCTTAGTTTTGTGTTTCTGGACTCAAATCAATGAAATACAGTTCTTGTCCCAAGAAGGCCCTCAGGGCCAGATTTGACCTGAGGCTTAGTTCACTACAAATGAATGAATGAATTCTACTGTTATAGCAGAAAGATACAGCGTAAGTGCTACTGCTAGCTGCTGCTTGCAAGTAACCATAAAAGTATTTGTAATTGACAGTATAATGTAAGTTATCAATGATGCAAACATTTAGAAAACTTAGACCACTATACATTTTAATTTGGAGGTGCTTTAAGACCACAGCAATCCTCTTTGTTCCCAGTCCTGTTCAAAATAGTCGAATATGAAAACTAAACTTGATTTCTTCAAATTATTCAAAGGTTTACCTACAACAGGTAAGATTGTTTTTGCTCATTGATTTCACACAGAACCCCTTTTCAAAAGATGACACCTATTTCTGTAATGAGTAAAAACAGCTTGTTTGTTCCTTTCTTAGGGGTTGCCACAGAGAGTAAAGTTGCTTGAAGACTCTGTGATTGTTTTGTTTTTTTATTTTGGATGTCCTTCCTGATGCAAACACTGATTACCGAGCTACCGCAGCCTACATGTGTGGAGCAGAGGGCTGCTATAGGACGCCTGGGGAGCAGATAGAGGGATCAAGAGCCTCACCTCTCCCACCCAGATTTTAAGGCATCAGTCCGGAGATTCAAACCAGCAACCACTCGATCACAGGCTCACATTCTATAATCTCTGTGCCCCCAAGGGACGGAAGACAGTCAATATGGAAAAGATAGGGACAGAGTTGAGTTTGTTTCCAGGTATGTTTTAGAAATGCTGATGAAGAAACAGAAGATGGATGTGGTCGAATGGAAAAAAAAAAAAGTATGGCGTGAGCAGAGAAAGATATAAAGTGAAGTCATTTTAAGTTGTAGTTGGAATAGTTGCTTAAAAAGTTTTTTTTTGGTCAAGAAATGTGCATGTTTTTTATTGGTATCTCTGGAAAAAAAACGTTTTATACAATAATTACTTAAAAAAAAGAAGCTGAAAGCAGTCCTAGGGACGACATCATAGTTTCACCTCACCCAGTTCTTAGTTGAGCTGTGATTTTTGGCCCGACCCAAAATTCAGGCTGGGTCAGGCCAAAATGATGTGCTTGATGGGTGGGCCGGGTCGGACTCGGGCTGTTGATGCGGTTTTACGAATCATACAGCACAAATAAAACTAAATAAGAATGTACAACATAAAACTGTGTTAATGTACTTGTAGAGGAGGAGGCAGTAAGTTTATATGTTGAGGATGAGAAATAAATAAAATGGAGCGCAGCAGTTAATCAGACTGTGAAGAGAGAGTATCGCTGGTGCATTGCGCAACAACTGCACATGTGGCCCCGCCCGCCCTGCTCTTATCACACATCTGAGGAGTTGCAATTGACCCACAGCAAGCAACATAATGGAGCTGGACAGTATTAAACAAAAGATAAAATGGGAGAAGTCACTCTGCAAAAGCCAACACGGTGAAACCTGCTGATGTGTGTCAGGTGCACACTCAGGTCCAACCCGCCGGTTCACAAAGCTAAAAAAAAAAGAAAAGTACCATTAAGCTTCAGATGGACAACCGGATCATCAGCCACGCGCGTCCGCTGACCGGCTGGTTGAAAGAGGTAAAAAAATAATAAAGTTGCATTAAGCAGTAAAAGTTTAATTAAAAAAAATGTATTTTTTTCAGGTTTGGGTCTGTAATTACAGTTATCGGGTCAGGTCGGGCTCAGGAAAAACGGCTATGGGCTGGGGACGGGATGAGTCGGATTTTTTAGGCCCGAATGCAACTCTAGTTCCCGGTTCTGCTCTAACATTCATGTATCAGGTTGGTGTTTCCTGTCATCATGAGAAGAACCTTGGAAGAAAAAATATTCTGTGGCTCCAGCTCTCAGTCTGTTTTCAGTGAGGTCAAGTACCTCTGGAGGAATGGACATTACAGAGATTACACCACAGCACAGCAGCTATTATTGGTCCAGCCCCTGCCCCCACGCTCCATCCCTGTCTGCCGAGACACACGTGTGCAAGCTGTGTTTTTTCCCCCTCGTTCTTTTTCATGAATAAATCATATCAGAGCGGTATTTAGACCTAAAAGCAGCAGTGAAAACTCTATGAAGCTTGGCACATTGGTAATGAACAATCTGAATCTATTCCATATTATCCCAACAGAGCACTTCTGGTTAACTTGTTTGTTTCCTGGAGTTTCTCAAGTTTCAGTTTTTTCTCAAGTAGAACCAACTTCCTGTTTGGTCCATGAGGCTGACACCTTGTTTACATTGAGGCATAAAGCGTATTTTTTTGTTGATAAATCCCATGGTTAGTGTTGGCTTGTGCTATTACTGTATTTACCACCCACTGACAAATGTTCTGGTTTAAAAAGATTTAACACCTTGATAGTTTAAAATGAAAACAAAAACAAGATTTAACTTAACCCATATCCAGCTGATGCTGTCTCAAATCTTTCATGATGCGAGGTTTCCTTCTTTAAGTTTTTTTTTTCTAGTCTGGTATCTTGATTGATGTGCAATTGTTGATTGAAACAGGAGGCAGTGCACACAGATGTCAAGCTAAGTGTCATTTGTTCCATGTCTGCATGTGGCTCAGGTGTTAATGATGCTCACGAGACTGTGTGCAGATGACTCAAGTCAAGGTTTGCACAGTAAACAGATGTAAATATCTGACTACTGCTCAGATCTGGCGTTTCAGTTTTGTTACAACAGCGCCTCTCAGTGGAGAAACACTGCAATTATCTTTAATGGTGAAATTTAAGATCTGGGGGAACATGCAAGCAAACTAAAACATCTAAAACTACAACTAAACTAAAACAGAGCAGCCTTAACCTGCTGGTAGGCCCCAGGTTTATCAGTCCTGTAGGCCCCTCACCAATTTTCTAAGTGACTGCAACATCATGCTTCTGTGTCAAGCTTTAGGAGTTTTATCACCGAGAACAAACATGCACATTATGAAGGTTGCCATGTTTGAAAATGATGTATTTTATCTCGCACATAAAAAATGTAGAATCGTCTTCTTCCACCTGCGTAATATCACTAAAATTAGAAACATCTTATCTAAAAATGATGCAGAAAAACTGGTTCATGCATTTGTCACGTCTAGACTGGACTATTTCAATGGTTTGTTATCTGGGTGTCCGAATACGTTTTTAAAAAGTCTTCAGTTAATCTAAAATTAATGGTTCTGAACCAGTTTGACATGATTGTCGACGAGGAAGAGGGCCGGCACAAGAGGAGAGGGCGTGCCAAAGACACCATCTTACCACAAACATAACTGGTTTGTTTCACTTTGGAATAAGCTGTTTGGGGGAAGAATCAGTTTTGTGTTGTGTGTTTCCTTGACTGATGAAGCCTTCTGGATGGAAGGTGAAACGTTTCAGCAAAAAAAAAAAAAAACTGTCCAGATGACCTGACTGAAAATTGTTGGATTGTATACCTGGATTATTGAGCATGGACTTTTTTTGGTTGATCCAAAATGCTGCTGCCAGAGTCTTAATTGGACTTAGTGGGAGAAATCATATCTCTCCAGTTTTAGCTTCTCTCCATTGGCTCCCTGTCAAATCCAGAAGTGAATTCAACATCTTACTTCTAACCCACAAAGCTGTCAACAACCTAGCTCCATCTTATATTCGAGATTTTGTTCGATATTTTTCTAACAGAGCACTTCACTCTCAGACTGCAGGTTTACTCGTGGTCCCTAGAGTTTCCAGAAGCAGAATGGGAGGAAGATCTTCCAGTTATCAGGCTCCTCTCTTCTGGAACCAACTTCCAGTTTCTGTCCATGAGGCTGACACATTGTCCAGTTTTAAGACTGGGATTAAGTCTTTCCTTTTTTATAAATCCTATTGTTAGAGTTGTTTTGTTATGCTGCTATAGGCTTAGACTACTGGAGGACAATCTGACCTCATTTCCTAAAATGAATTGTTAAAATTGAATAGTTTTCATTTGATATTATTTCTATCTTAACATGTGATTCTTGACCTGCCATTGTGTATCTGTTCTTACCAAACCCAGCCGGTCAAAGCAGACGACCACTTGTCCTGGTTCTGCTAAAGGATTCTTCCTCATGAGGGAGTTTTTTCTTTCCACTGTCGCCTTCATGCTCAAGATGAGAGTTCTGTGATGAAGTTAAATTCAAAGCAGTCTGCTCCTCAGATAAATAACGTTCAATTATTATTTTTATATGAATGTTTCTGTTCAGTGCCCTGAGACGACTTCTGTTGTGACTTGGAGATATATAAATGAACTGAATTGAATTGAATTAAAAATACTTTATTAAAAACCACAAAACTGGTAAGACACACTCTGCAAACACAATTGTTATTATTATTTTTGTCATATTAGATCATTAAATTCATTACATTTAACATTCAAACAGTCCGATTCCAAATATAAACAAGTTTAGCTTATCTCAAACACCAAAACTCTTTAACGCTATAATACAGTGTAGGGTTCAAATGAGCAGATTTATGATAAAACTGACACTTACAGAGAGAAACACTGACATATGTTTTTATTACTATAGCTGAGAATCTTATCTCTGCCCATGAACCATAAGTTTGGGTTAGTGGTGAGAGCAGAGTGGGAAAGCTGCAGCCGGCATCTAGTAGGACGCCCCCTGAGCTCTGTGAACTGATAAGGATATAAAAGTAAGCGGAGAACGCAGCTTAAGGCAGATTCTCGTGAACGGTCTTCACGTTTTATATATATTTATGTAACCTGTCCTGAAAATCTGATGTTGCAAGTAAAATCCCAGTTTAAAATCTTCTCCTGCCGTAGAGTGTGGTTGTGTATGGATAATCAACAGAAGTGAGAATGTTTCTCCTGCACACATCAGGAGAGTAGTTTTGGGAAAAAATAAAATAAAAATAGTTTAACGCAGGGCAGCACGGTGGCACAACTGGTAGAGCTGCTGCCTCTCAGCGAGCAGGTCCCTGGTTCAAACCCCGGTCCAGGGGCCTTCTGGGTGGAGTTTGCATGTTCTCTCCGTGCATGCGTGGGTTTTCTCCGGGTGCTCCGGTTTCCTCCCACAGTCCAAAAACATGCATGTTAGGCTGATTGGTAACTCTAAATTGTCTCTAGGTGTGAGTGAGAGAGTGACTGGTTGTTTGTCTCGTTTGTCTCTCTTTGTCCCTGTGATGGACTTGCGACCCGTCCAGAGTGTACCCCGCCCCTCGCACAGTGATTGCTGGACATGGGCACCAGCGACCCCCGTGACCCAAAATGGAATAAGCGGGTAAAGAAAATGGATGGATGGATAGTTTAACGCAGTGGTTCCCAAACCTGGTGACGTAATTTGTGTTCTGTTATTTTCTTTGAGCTTCTTTTGTGTCTGTTCCTCTTGTGATTTGTATTTTGTCTGCTGATCCTCGACTCTGTTTCTGTCCTCTGTCACTCTCTCCAGCCACTTATCACTCACACCTGTTTGAGTCATCCAGTCAGGTCATTCCATCAGTTCTCCCTCTCCCTCAACCACTCCGGCTCATTGTTCTGTAATTGTGTCTGATGTCTCGGTCCTCCTCGTGTTTCCCCTGTATTATTTTGTAAGTTGTTGCTGCCACGTTAGCCTTTTGTTTTTGTTCACTGAATAAATCCATATTTCCTGCTCCCCGTGTCTGCATGCACTTGAGTATAACATCACTGGACCACGATATCTGGTCCTTGAGGAACACCATCCTACATGTTTTAGTTGTTTCTCTGCTCCAACACACCTGATTTGAATGACTGGGTGCTTCTGCAGAACTTGTGGAAGTACAATAATTAAATCACTAAATGACTAAAAAAGACAGTTTATTCACTGTTTCTGCTGCTTTTGTTCTCAGAATTAAACAGTAACATTAAAACATGGATATTTGTATGACCAAGACTAGCAACAGTGTGTCCGTTAAAGTAAGACGTGAACTAAGAAATACGCTAAAACTAAGAATACTCTAAGCACCAATAGTAGAAAAACTATATGCCCAACAGCAGCACGAACATGAGTGTGTGAGCAGATGAGTATAATGAATACAGCAGCATGAAATAAATCAGCAGCATGAGATCAGCAGCATGGATAATCAGCAGCACATATCAAAAATCAAGTGGCACTGTAGGCATCTAGATATTACAGTCTACAATACTGTGATCCATTTTAAAAGTCACACAGACAGAAATACTGTATTTTGCATCAAAATGTTTAGACCTGGGTTATAGATTCAACTGGTGGTCTGTGGGCCATTTCCAGCCCGCCAGTGACTTCACAATTTTTTAATTAAATTTTTTTTTTCTTTTGAGGTTCTGGGTTTGGGTTCTGTTTATTGCATGTATGATTCAGTACAATAAGATAAACAAATTTAAAAGCTAACAGATCATTGTAAACTTCGTCTTATTTACATAATGACTTTAATTGCTGTCTGTGGCCCCTTGAGCAGTTTAGTTGAGTAGACCTGATCTACACCTTCAAATAATCACCACACAAATAGTAAATGGACTGTACTTATATATCACCTTTCTGTCTGATCAAGACACTCAAAGCTCTTTACACTACGATCTGTTCCCTCATTCATACAGCACTTTACTAGATCTATACAAACTCTAATTGAACAAATCATTCTAGAGACTAATCAGTGTTTTATCACATTCGTACACCGATGGGACACACATCAGAGCTTAGGCGTCGCAACCATTATATGTGAAGGGGACAAGTCCCCTCCACATTAAAAAAACATTCATTTGGACCCTCCCACTTTTACTATGAAACATTAGTTCAGGCGGCGCAGTTTCTCATTCTTCGTGAACGAATCCATTCCACTTGATTAATAGGAGAATACTCAAACCACTAAAACTCCACTCCAGGTTTTCCTGGTTACCTCCAACTCTCCACCGTCACTTCCTGCCTCTTGCCTCGGCAGAAAACGCGCACAGGTGGAAGAGGTGGAGGTACCTGTGTTACTCACTCACCAGTTTAGCAGCTTAGTGCGAGCAGTGGTTGACCAGGGGGTTGATCATAAACATATAGTCATGTTAGGATGATGTTTGAGAGGAGCTACGTCTGTAGCATCTTAGCTTATCTTAACTGCGACGCTGTAAGACGCTGCAGGTGTAAGAGACTCTGTGAGTTCAGGTGCATTAAAGTTGAAATGTGTTTAAAACCCCACACCTTATTGTCCTCAATGTGAGAGTAGCTCTGCTGCAGCTTCCAAGATGGCCGCTAACGAC